>NC_052058.2:99861171-100189504 GCF_903992535.2 Arvicola amphibius | reverse complement strand
AGCTGCTGCCTCCCCACGGCATCCAAGGAAAAACACCCTGCTTTCTTTTGTGTGTGCACATATATGTGCATGTTTGTGTGTAGCTATGCATTTACATGTATGTGTGTGCACATGAGGAAAGGACAACCTCTGGTGTTGTTTCTCAGTAGCTTCAATATTTTTTTGCCTGTTTTTTTGTTTTGTTATTTTGAGACAAGTTTCCCTGTGTGGCTCTAAACTGTCCTGGAACTCGAGTTGTAGCCCAGGCTGGCCTCGAACTCACAGAGATCCACCTGCCTCTGTGGCTTGAGTGCTGGGATTAAAGGCATGTGCCATGACCACCTGGCTTAAATTACATCTTGAGTCTGATTTTTTAAAAAGATCTATTTATGTATTTTATGTACATGAGTGCTCTGTCTGCACGTACACCTTTATGCCAGAAGAGGGCATCAGATCCCATTAGAGAGGGTTTTGAGCCACCATGTGGTTGTTAGGAATTGAATTCAAGACTGAAAGAGCAGCCAGTGCTCTTGACCACTGAGCCATCTCTCCATCCCCTCTGATGTTTTTCTTCTCTAAGATTTATTTATTAATACTTTGATGTTTTGCCTGTATATACTCTGTGCGAGAGTATTAGATCCCCTGAGAATGAAGTTACAGACAGTTGTGAGCTGCCGCGTGGGTGCTGGGAGCTGAACCTGGGTCCTCTGGAAGAGCTGCCATGCTTTTAACCCCTGAGCCACCTCTAGCCCTAGCATATTGTGGTTTTGAGGTATTGCCTCTCACTGACCTGGTGCTCCTCCACGCAGCTAGGTAGCTTCCCTGACAGTAAGCCCCCGGGGATGACTTCTCTCCGCCTCCTCAGGCTGGGACTGCGCATACACACTACCACACCTGACTTTTCCCTGTGGGTGCTGAGGATGGAGCCCAGGTCCTCAGACAGCACCTACTTTCATGATTGAGCCACTGCCCGGTCCAGGGGTCTGCCTTTCCTTGAGTTTTGGGGCAATCAGAAGAGGAAATAGCCTGGTTCCCTGTTTGGTAGAGAATGCGGTTCCCTGGAATTGTTAGGGTCCTGGAGAAGCCCCATAAAAGATCACCATCCATGTATGCAATCAACAAGAATGTTTTTATTACCCCAGCATACTGGGGTGTCACCACACCAAGAAATGAGATGGCAAAAGACCCCAAGAGGGACGTGAGGGCTCCTTTTAAGCACAGCAGAAGGGGCATTCCTAGACCAGTTAGGTCATCTCAGATAGGATTGGCTTAAACAAGTGGCAATCATATCATTGCATTCTAATTGACCAGGGCTAGTCAGGGGCTGGTCGGGGCTACAGTTTTCCATTTGGGGGCAGGCCTGGACAAGTCCCAGTCCCTGTCCTTGAGCTGCTGACTGCTCAGGCCTAGCCTGCTACTGCACATGCCAGGGCTCCTCCTTGTTGTCGGGGTGTTGGGGATTGTCTTTTGTTCGTGGCCTTTCAGAAACTGCCTGTTCAGTCTCAGGAAACCAAAACTGAGGCCTGATTTTTGAGAGAAGACCAAGTAGCTTGATATGGCTACTGCTTAGTCCTCTCAGGAATAAGTTCCAATGTTGAGCTGGGCAGAATAAGATGAGGTAAAGTCACCTTCATGGAATGTCAAGAGCCAACTCTGCTGAGGGTCACCTTACCTTTGGCCTTCTCAGACAGAGATGGGCCTGCTCCTCCTCTCATAGGCACTCAAGTCCGAGGCTGCAGTGTAAAACCTCCATATGAGGCCACAATTTACTCATCTTGTTGGTTATCTCAGATCCACCCCTCCCCCACTTCTAACTTCCTCCCCTTCCTCAGGTTAATGTGACACCTGACTAACTTAGCAAGCCCTTCCCCTGCTCATCTAAGGCCTCATCACGAGGCCAACCAGAATCATCTTGTATGTATGCAGGCGTGTTTCCCACAGCTGCCACAGGCTTAGGCAATAGATGGCAGCTGACATTCATGTGCTTGGCAGAGACAGCCTCAAGGGCCCTTCAAAAGGGATGAACAGGGGTGGGGTTGGGAGGTGGAGCATGAGTGGCCACCAAAGGCGGGGTGAGGTAGTTTGGGTCCACTCCTGGGAACTCTCTCAGCCTGTGAGCTGCCTGAGGACATTTGCACACATGTCCCCTACAGGACATTACTGAGACACGTTCCCCCAAGGACCAGGCAGGACAGTCAGTCAGTCAGTGTGCCAGACACCAACCAGGCAGGCCTGGACTTGAGGAACAATGGTTGAGAGAGGACTCTAACAGGAGTTAGTAGCAGGGTCAGGAGATGGTGGATCCCCTTTGAATTGCATTACCAGAGGAAAGGCTGAGGTTGAGATGTCCGGCTGTGTGGCCCGTTGGGAAGGCACACACAGATGACTGCTGTGTCTTGGGTCTGGAACCGTGTCTTAACTGCCCATATCCGGTCGGGCTATTTTGGGCAACAGCAGCCTTGGGCATCGAGGCCCAGCTGGCAGGAGTTGGTCACTCAGAGTGGGCTGAGAAGGTGACACCTAGTCTCTGCTTCCTGTTGGGCTCCATTTCCTGGCTCATGGCTCCAGTTTCATTTCTGTTGCTGTGAAAAAATGTCCTGACCAGAAGCAACTTCGGGGGGGGGGGGGGGTTATTTGGCTTAAAGTCCCGGGCTACAGTCCATCTTTGCAGGAGAGTCACAGATGGAGGACCCGGGACAGCTTGGATTAGTGACGCTCCTGTCGCTCTGATAAAACACCAAACACCATGGCCGAGGCAGAGGATAGAAGAAAGTTCTCTAAGTTCTGTGGACTTACAGTTCCCGAGGGTTAAGAGTCCATCCCCACCAGGGTGAGGAAACATGGCAGCAGGCAGGCAAGTACACCAGCTGGAGCAGAAGCTGAGGGCTCACATCGTGAACCCAAACACAAAACACAGAGGATGACTGGAAGTGGCATGTGGCCTTCAGACTCCCGAAGCCCACTGTGACGATTACTCAGAACTAAACACCAACAATGGAAGGCTCACTTGTGAGGACTTTTTTTTTTTGTTGTTTCCTTGTTTTTTTTTTTTCTTTTTCTTTTGGCCAATTTGAAGTGGGAAGAGTCACTTCTAATCCAGATCTTTGAAATAGGGAGACACAACTTTAATCCAAATCTTTTGAGCTGGGAAAAAAACATAACTTTGATCCAGATCTTGAAGTGGGAAGATGTACCTTTAATCCAGCTCAAATCTGGGCCATGCCTTCTGCTGGAGTCTATATAAGGATCTTGTAGAATATTATTTTAACAAAGCAAACATGTGTTACAATTGCTTATGCTCCAGGATATTCCTTTAACTTGTTCATGCTGCATTTGTTTAATTATGAAAAGCTAGGTTGCATTTGTTTCACCTTGCCTGCTGAAGGCACCTGATTGGCCTAATAAAGAGTTGAACAGTCAATAGCTAGGCAAAGAGAGGGACAGGTGGGGCTGTTAGGCAGAGAGAATAAATAGGAGGATAAATCTAGGCTCGAAGGGAAGAATGAGAGAAAAAACGAGGGACATACCTGGGGCAAGAAGCCAGGCAGATGCCAGACAGACAGACAAAAAGGAGCATTGAAAGTAAGATATACAGAAGTAAGAAAGGTAATAAGCCCTGAGTCAAAAGGTAAATAAAAAGAAACAGGTAAATTTAAGTTAAAAAGAGCTAGCCAGAAACGTGCATAAGCTAGGCCAAACATTCAAAACTAATAACAAGAGTCTGTGTCGTGGTTGGTGTCCCAAAAGAGAAATGTGGCACAGAAGGATATGAAAGGATTCCTCCTAGTTTGCTCATTGCCTGATTGGCTTCGCCTTGCTAGCAAGTCCATTCCTTCACTACTTCCTTGGGATTCTGGGTCTACTGAAGACAAGCCAAGACATCCAGCTTCTTAGACTGAGAAACTGCTGGATTCTTGGACTTACTGTTCACAGCCAGCCATTGTTGGGTTATTGGGACAGCAGCCTGTAAGTTGTTCTAATAAATCCCTTTCTCTCTCTATAGAAGTATACAGAGATTCATTCAAGAACTTCTAGAGAACTCTGACTAAAACATTCACCCCAGCGACTCACTTCCTCTAGCAAGGCTGCTCCTCCTAAATCTACACAGTGTCACCAACTAGGGACCAAGTATTCAAATGCCTGAGAATATGGGGACCATCTCATTCAAACCACCAAACAACTGGTTACAGCACAGCCACAAGTCAAGAGCGAGGAGAAACTAATGCTTCCTTGCATGCTCTCAGCCAGCCTTCTTTTTTTTTTTAAATTTATTTATTTATTTATTTATTATTATGGATACAATATTCTGTCTGTGTGTATGCCTGCACGCCAGAAGAGGGCACCAGACCCCATTACAGATGGTTGTGAGCCACCATGTGGTTGCTGGGAATCGAACTCAGGACCTTTGGAAGAGCAGGCAATGCTCTTAACCTCTGAGCCATCTCTCCAGCCCTCAGCCAGCCTTCTTAACACGGTTCAGGACCATCTGCCTCGGGAATGGTGCTACCACAGCAGGCTGGGTCTTTCTATAGCAATTAGCAATCAAGATCCCCTCTCCTCCACAGACATGCTTTCAGGACAACCTGATCTAGACAATTCCTCAGCTGAAACCCTCGGCCTAGGTGACTCTAGATCATTAGAACTAACCAGCGCACACACAGTGAAGTGAACAGCCTTTCACACACACACACACACACACACACACGCACATGCGCGCGCGCGCATACACACACACTACCGGAGCCATGGACCAAGCTTCTCCACCACCCAATAAATCTTCCTTCCTTATGCCACTTCTATCTAGCAGTCATCTCACTTCAATTCATTCAGCAAAATCTTCCTGAACACCGAATGTCAGGGGCCAGGAAGAGGTCAGTAATATCCGTTGCTGCTTTCTTTTGTTTTCTTTTCTTGTCTTCCTTCCATTTTCTTCCTTCCTTCCTTCCTTCCTTCCTTCCTTCCTTCCTTCCTTCCTTCCTTCCTCCCTCCCTCCCTCCCTCCCTACTTCCTTCCTTCCTTCCTCCCTCCTTCTTCCTTCCTTCCTTCCTTCCTTCCTTCCTTCCTTTTTCTTCCTTCCTTCCTCCCTTCCTTCCTTCCTTCTTCCTTCCTTCTTTCCTTCCTTCCTTCCTTCCTTCCTTCCTTCCTTCCTTCCTTCCTTTTTTTTTTATTTTTGGAGACAGTGTTTCTCTGTGTAATCCTTGCTTGGAGCTCACTCTATAGACAAGTCTGACTTCAAACTAACAAAGACCTGCCTGCCTCTGCCTCCCGAGTGCTGGGATTAAAGATGTGCACCACCACCGACTGGTGCCCACTGCTGCTTTTATAAGGGTACCAGGCCATGGTGGAGCCAAATACACAAATGGATTAGGGAGATGGGTCAGCCAGGAAAGTGCCTTTTATGCATGAGAGCCTGAATCAAGATGCCCCAAATGCTGACTCTGGCCCAGTCTCTAGCACCCACATGGCAGCCCACAGCCATCCATAACTCTAGTTCCAGGAGATCCAGCATCTTATTCTGGCCTCCGCAGGTACCAGACATGTACACAGTGCACATACATACATGTAGACAAATATTCATATACAATAAGTACATACCTATTTTTTAAAATGCTGAACATGGCGGTGGGTTTGGCATGGCAAGCCCATGGACCTAGGCAAACCCCAGAAGCTCATTGTCCAGCGAGCCTAGCTGAAAATTCATAATTTTCAGGTTCAGTAAGAGGCTCTATTTCAAAAAAATAAAGTTGAAGAGACTAGGGAAAGGAACTGACACTGATATCTGGCTTCCACACGCATGCGTACACGTGTCCACATATACCCACATGTTCATATGCATATACCAATAGCAACAAATGTACCACAACACACTACACACACATTACACACACACACACACACACACACACACATAAATGAGATGCTCTAATGTAGCTGGGCATGGCTGCCATGACACACATTATCACAGCCACCTGTAATGATTCTATGTAAGTGCCATGTCAGGCTGGCTCTGATTCAGTGACTTCCTGACAGTTGTGCCTTCAGCAATGACAGGAGCAAAAATGATGCTCAGCCTCAGACTTCAACTCTGGGCACAGCTGAAGGTGCTTTATGAATAAAAGCTTGTGATAGGGGGCTGGAGAGATGGCTCAGAGGTTAAGAGCATTGCCTGCTCTTCCAAAGGTCCTGAGTTCAATTCCCAGCAACCATCTGTTGGTTGCTCACAACCATCTGTAATGGGGTCTGGTGCCCTGTTCTGGCCTGCAGGCACACACACAGACAGAATATTGTATACATAATAAAAATAAATAAATTTTAAAAAGCTTGTGATAGGAAAGAAGTGGGAATTGCCACCATTTCCTCCTACTTTCACATGGGGAAACTGAGGCACGGAAAGGTTAGCATGCCCAGAATATCAACTTGCAGAGGCAGATGTTTTTGCTAGTGTGTATGTGTGGCATGGTGTGTGTGTGTGTGTGTGTGTGGTGTGTGTGTATTATAAATGTCCATGCACACACGTGGAGGACAGAGGATGACGTTGGGTGTCTTACTCTATCATTCCCTGCCTTGTTCCCTTGAGATATAGTTTCTCACTGACCCTGAAGCTTGTAGGCCATCAGGTCCCAGTGATCATCCTAATTTCATCCTTCCCAGTGCTGGGGTTATTACAGGTGCAGCCACATTTGGTTTTTTAACATGGGTTCTGAGGATCCTACAGTACTGTTACCCACAGAACCATCTGCCAAGAGCCATAAGTTATCCCCAACCCCTGTGTGTGCATGTGTCTGCATGTGTGCAAACATGTGTGCACATGTCACATGTGTGGGGGTACCCAAGGAGACCAGAAGAGGGTAGTGTCAGATCTCCCATAGCTAGAATCACAGGCAGTGTGAGCCACCTTGTGTGGATGCTGGGAACTGAGTTCAGATCTTTTGGAAGAGCCGCGAGCATTCTTCACTTCTGAGTCATCTGTCTGACCCCAGAACCTGTATCTTAATTCAGGCTGCCTGGCTTCAAGGCCAGGCTGCCCAGAGAGGTACCTGTAGATCTTTCCTTTAGGGCATGCCAGGACCCTGGCTCCAATTCTTCTCTGCCTTAACAATTTGACAAAGACATGAATGTTTGGACCTGTAGGGTTCTCACAAGCGACAGAATCAGCAGTGATGTCCCCTGCTCTGCACCAGCTCAGGAGCTTAGCTCAGGCACAAACGACAGGAAGTCCTTACTGTGTGGAGGAGGGCAAGGGCCTTGGCCATTTCCTGTGCAGACAACGTTTGGAACCCATGTTCCAAAAGGAAATAGCTGAACAAGGTGGCATATGGTGCAATTCTGGGGTTGGAGAGGTGGGGATAGGAGGGTCCTCAGCAATCACTGGCCTGCCAGCCTTGCTCACTTAGTGAGCACCAGGACAACGACCGACTCTGTGTTAAAAACAACAAAGCAAAAAAGCCATGAGGAATGACAGTGAGGTTGTCTTCTGGCCTCTGAACACGTGTGCATTCACATCTTACACATATATGTACATGTACACATATGCAGACACACAGACACACACACACAGGGAAAATTCACTGAGAGTCATTAGATATCTTGGAAAACCAACTTTGTGAGTAGACCGTGTCCACCACTTGGCCAGGCAAACGGTGAACTACCCATGAAGAGCCAGTTGGCCAGGGTCCTGCCCTGGCTTCTTCCCGGTCCTGTTGAGGCTTTGCAGCAGTGAGCTTTGGTGAGACCCCTCCCTGTCCTGTGCACAGCTGCCTCAGCATATAGTCCAGGCTGGCTTTGAGCTCAAGGATCACAAGTGTGAGCCATCATAGCTGGCTCTTGGCTGGCTTTGCATGGTGTTCTGAGCACTTACTGTAGATAGCTTCTTTGTCAACCCAGAGTGCAAATTTCCAGCAAGTTCTGCTGGTGTCACAGTCAGTGACATCTCAGCACCAGTGACTCATGGGCATACCTTCCTCAAAGAGGTGTGGCCGCACTGCTGGAAGGCAGAGGCTGCGCCTTAAAGCTGCTATTTGTGTGTTCTTTAAAACTGTTTGATTTCTTCCAAGTGAGTTCCACGTAGCTTGGGTTAGCCTCATACTTGTTATGTAGCTGAGGGTGACTTTGAACTTGAGGTCTTTCTGCATCCACCTCCTGAGTGCTGAGACTGCAGGCATCCAGTATCATGCCTGGCTTAGGAGGTGCTGCGGATAAGACTCCATATGTGTCAGGTGATCGGGTTTGGTGGCAAGTGCCTTAGTCTGTCTTTGTCTTTAATCTTGCTTTTTGAGAAACTGTCTTTCAATTAACCTGGAAATCAATGAATAGGCTGGGGTGGTTGGCCAATGAACTCCAGGAATCTATTTGTCTCTGCCTCCTGAGATAAAAGCATGGCTTTTTTAAAAATGGGGGTTTGGGGGATCAAACTTCATTTCCCATGCTTTCAAAGTAAGCTCTCTACTGACTGAGCTATCTCTCTAGCTCCAAAAAATCCTCCTGACACAGGAGAGGGCAGAGGAAGAGCCCCAGACACCAGAGTTCTCTGAAAGGCTTCCTGGAGCCATAAGGAGTCTCAGAGCCAGTCTCCCACTGGAGAGGAGCTGCCAGCAGGGGGCACTGTCACCCTGTCCATGCACAGCTTCATGCTCTATGAAAACAACTGGAGCTGCCAGTGAAATCTGCTCCCACAGCAGGTAAGGAGCTTTCATGGCTTCCACAGCTACTGACAGAGATATGGTTGGCCACATCCCAATAATGTAGGGCCAGAAGCAGGGATGCCAGGGTCTGTCACCTTGAGGCAGAAAGAGGGTGTAAAGTTCAGGCCCTTTTGAATATGATTTTATACACACACACACACACACACACACACACACACACGTTTTCTCCCAGGTCTTACGTTTTCATTATTGTGGATGTCATACACAAGTTTTTTTTAAAAAAAAATTCCTTTTGACTATCAATATGTGTGTGTGTGTGTGAGAGAGAGAGAGAGAGAGAGAGAGAGAGAGAGAGAGAGAGAGAGAACTAATATTCTGCATTCCTACTAGTTCTCATGATTAGTTTCTTTTCTTGAGATGGGTTTCTTGTATTCCAGGCTAGTCTCAAATTCATATAGCCAAGGGTAGCCATGAACCGATGGCCTATCTCTCCTTCCTGAATGCTGGGATTTGCATCGCCATGCCTGGTGCTGAGAATCAAACTCAAGTCTTTGTGCTGCTAGGCAACCACTCTGCCAACTGAGCCACATCCTCAGCCTTTAGAATACCATTTAGTACCTAAACAACATTCATGGTTTCCTAAGTAATTGCTATTCAACATCCCCACTATGTCTATTTTTAAAACTACTTACAGCACATGCATGTTCTTATGTATATGTTCAGACATCTACTACTTAAGCCTGTGTGTTATACTCCTAGCACAAATTCCAGTATTTGCAGTTACTGGGTCAAAGAGTCAACTGTCACTAAGAATATATGCTTGTATCAATTTTATCACAGCTCAGGAACACTGAGTCTTCTTCACTGCTATAGGATTAGGGTAATTGTTGTAAAAGACCATCTCTCACTCTGTGTGTACATGTGTGGTGCACACCCATGTGTGCGCATGGAGGCCAGAGGAAGATGTCAGGTGTCCTGGTCTACCACTCTCCATCTTGTTCTTTTATAGTTGTGTATGTGTGTGTGTGTGTGTGTGTGTGTGTGTGTGTGTGTGTGTGTGTGTATGAACGCAAAACCTCCGGAGGCCAGAAGAGGGTGATGGATCCTCTGAAGCTGAAGTTAGTTGTGGTTGTCAGCTGCCCAGTGTAGGAACGCAGGTCTTCTGAAAGAGCGATACACATACTTCACTGCCTAGCCACCCTTCCAGCTTTCTGCTTCACTGTCCTGAGCCAGGGCTCTCACTGGACCTGGGGCTCCACTGGCAGCCAACAAGCCTCAGTGATCCTTCTGCTGCCCTCATTACTCACGGGGCTACGTGCACATATAACCATGCTCAGCTTTAGACATGGGTGGTAGGGATTCATACCCAGGTCCTCGTCCCTGTGCACGAGCCATCTTCTCTGGTCTCTGCACCCCTAGCTCTCCCTTTAATGTGCATTTCTCAGGCATCCTCCCCTCCTAAAGGACTGTGTGGGTGCTTTACTCTTCGTTGCTGCCAAGGAATTTTCCAGCCAATGGCTGGAGGGTTAATTACCTAAAAGCTTCAAGTGGACTGGGAAGCTGTGGACAGGAAAGGCCACTTGACTGGTGACACCTGTGGGCCTTTAGGTTTCAGGACACTTCTTCTAAGAGGATCAACATGCCTCTTTGATGGTAGCTGCCACTTTAAGATGGCACAGGAACTGAACTGCAGGTGGAATCTTCCCAAGTCTCCTTTCTCTCCTGCGAAGTCTCAATGCCCCCATGCCATGCACAGTCCCCACTTCCTCAGGGACTGTGGCCCTCCAGTCATTCTGATTAAAGTCACAATTCTGCTTCTGGAGATGCTGGCCGGCTTTATTTCCACATCACCCCCACCAATCCCAATCTAACAATGGCAACCTAAAGAATTGCCGGGGTGGTGGTAAACACCTTTAACCTCAATACTTAGGAGGATCGCTTTTAGTTCAAGGCCATCCAGAGGTACAAACTGAGACCTCATCCAACCTCCCCCGCCCCCAAATCAACAGGACAGCCTTTGGAAGGATCTGAGGTAGAGCTGCATGAGGCAGCAGTGAGTTCAATGGAAAGGATGGCCTCAAGGATTTGCTAAGATGGCCCAAGTCCTGAACAGCCTGGTATGTGCGCCCTGCAAAAGCCCTAAAATCTAGGGAACCAATCTTCTGAAGCCCATTGCATTGCCGCTCCAGGATGTCCATGCTACAAAATGGCTTCTGTACAAAGACCCAGCTTCTGACATGGCTGGAAGGCCCTGAAAAGTTGACAACAGAGAAGAAACAGGAGGACCTGCTAGAATCATGGGGAGCCATGCCATACCATCCGTACCTCTCAGATCTGTCTGTAGCATGAATAACAAAAACCCAGAGACAGATATTGGGGTTCAACCCGGAGATCAGAAGAGCAAAGAAGCCACCCACTAGAGAGACCTTTTACCTCTACCAAATCTTCAGACCAAAGGGACGATATCGTGTCTCCACAAGTTCCAGTCTCTTCCCCTTTATATTCTTCTCTCTGCCCGGCCATATCACTCCTGTCTCCACCACGCCAGTGCTGGGATTAAAGGTGTGTGACCCCAAGAGCTGGAATTGGGATCACCTGTGTGTGAGCTCTGTTTCTATTTAGACAGATTCAATCTTGTATAGCCCAAGGTGGCCTTGAACTCACAGAGATGTGTCCACTTCTGTCTCCTGAGTCCTGGGATTAAAGGTGTGTGCCACCACCCCCTGGCCTGTATGGCTGACTAATATGGCTGCTTTGCCCTCTGATCTTCAGGCAAGTTTTATTTATTAAAACACGAATAATATAGCACTATCTGTTCCCTGTATTCTAGCTCTGACTGTGAAAGAGAGAGGCAACACACACACACGCATACGTGCACACACACACGCACACGCGCACACACACGCACACACACACACATGCACGAGCTAAGACTCTGGGGGCAAGGAGCCTTTTAAAACATGTGGGACAGTAGAAGCAAAGATTTTTCCCAGAAGCAGGAGAGAGAAAAAGGATCTGTCTCAGGCACTAGCTCTCCCCTCCACTGGGGCTTTCTGTATTGAATTTTTCTGCTGTTACAAAAAGATACAGAAGGCTGGATGTTCTTAAGTGGTTTACTTAGCTCATCATTCTGGAGGTTCAGGAAAACATCACCTGCTTCTGCTCATCTCTGGTGGGACCTCATGGAAAATGTTTCGGAGGAAGGTACAACAGGAAGCTGGGGGAGGGAGGAGGGCTAGTCTTGCCTTTTGAGACAGGGTCGCAGCCGAGCTCAGTCTTGTCTGGAACTCATCACTATGTAACCCAGGCTAGCCTCTAACCCCTCTGCTTCAATCTGCCAAGGGCTGGGGATCACAGGTGGGAGCCACACCATGCCCAGGGTCTTACTATCCTAAGACAGGGTTTCACTATGTAGCAAAGCCTGGCCTCAAACTAGTAATCCTCCTGCCCAGACCTCCCAAATGCTGGGATCACAGGTGCACAGCCCCACTCTCTACATGGGTCTGGTGGGGCACCTGCAGTGCCAGCTACTCAGGGGAGCTGAGGTGGCAAGACCACTTGAACCCCTGAGTTTGAGACCACCCTGGGCAACACTGAGACCTCATCTCTAATCCTAAAGCAAACCAAAGCCATAGTTATTTGGGTCCTCCAGAGCTCACTGTGCAAGACCAGGTGCAAGTTCTTCCTGAAGATAATGGAGGGGAGCCTTCTTCTATGGCTCCTGCTCTGAATTCCCTCAAAGATGATGACTTGTAAGTGTGAGCCAAGTAAACTCTCCTGGAGTTGCTCTTGATCAGAGGGTCTTTATCATACCAACAGAAAAGAAAACATCATCTATTTATCAGGCCCATGTTGGACACCTTCCTGGGTGCTAGGGACCTGCAAGATATGTGAAGTCCCTGTCCTGAGAAGCTCAGCCTGTCACACCCAGGAGGACCAGCGGCTGGCAGCACACTGAGCCCTCGATCACATACAAAGACTGAGCAGAAGCAAGTGGTATCCCATGCTGTCACTTCAGTCTGGCCTGGTTCACCCTCCTTTTAGGTGTTCTACAGGGCACACAAGCTGCCGCAGAGTCCTCTTCCCTCAGCGTGGCCTTATCCCTTTCCCAGAGTTATACTGGTCCTAGGCCCACAGCCTTCATGAATGCCCCAGGGAAGATGCGATTTCCAGCAAGAAGGTAACATAAATGGGCAACTTAGGCCTGGCTCCCTGACCGCAGCTCTCATCCCGCCCTGCAGGGGTCTCCTGTTCAAGGGTTAAATGCGAGGAATAAGTTAGCTATCTGACATCAGGTAGAGTGGGGTGGTTCTCCACTGTGGAAGACAGATGATAGACCAGGGGCATGTCTGGCAGGGACTCATGGGCAACTTCCACAGCCCACTGGAATTCAGAGACCAAGAAGGATGAGCACCCCGCATTTACGCTGCTCTCCACCAGCCCCTAGGGCTCACAAACCCAGAGACCAAGAAGGAAGAGCATCCCATTTATTTACGCTGCTCTCCAAGCTCCTCGGGCTCACAAACCCAGAGACAGAGAAGGATAAGCACCCCATTTATTTATGCTGCTCTCTCTCTGCCACCAGCCCCTCAGGTTCACAATCTCATGTAATCCAACACTTCCCACTTCCCAGTTGAGGTAAACACGACTCAGATTCATTTAGGGACTCACCCCACAGATACCATGTTCATTCATGGTGAAGGCAGAATTGAGCTCTTTAACTCCAAAGATGGTCACTGTTCTGACCTTGGGCTGTGGAAGCAACCATATCAAGAGACTCCCCCAGAATTCATCACAGGGGGGTGCCTATGTGAACCAGGGGTTCTCAGGAGCGCCCTGGGTTGAGTGTCCCCCTCCACATCTGTAGTAGAGAGTCCCGGCGGGTGGTGTAGGGTAAATGTTTAATGCGGAACCAGTGTCTGGGAACGATGTTTCCACTTGGTGTGTACAGCTTCTCCCCTTGTCTGCCCAAGAGACTTCGGAGGGCCAGGTTGCCCGACAGGATCTTCTCATAGAATTCCACTCCGCCCTGGGCATAGGCTGCAGACAGAGAGGCTGTGCGGCGGTCTAGCCAGCCTTCCAGGGCGACAGTGAGGGAGTCCTTGGAAAAGGCGTAGGCCACAAAGCTTGCCACTATTGCCACCAAGTTGAAGACAGCTCTAAGGCTCATGGGGCCTCCGTAGAGCCCCAGGGCATGCTTGACACCCACACTTAGTACCCAGGTTCCTGCGAGGCAAGCCGGGGCCGGCAGGCTCTGCAGGGCGGCCACATTGCTCTCCAGGTATACCACCTCTTTGGCTAAGGCAAACTTCTGAGCATTGTGAGACAGGGTCAGGGCGTCTCTCAGCCTGGTGCCTGCTGGGCTCTGCCAGTCCACTCTTTGCCCATGTATGATCACAGCATGGTCGATGGCGGTCACAGAGCCATCCAGGAAGATGGCAGGGATTCCCACCATGGCCCCAGTAGGAAATCTTGGGAAGCCAGCACTCACGGGCTGGAAAGTAAAGGCAGTGAAAGGCTTGTAGCAGTGACCTGAGGGGACACCCATGTCCTGCAGCACCTCTTGGAAGAGCCTCTGGAGCTGAGGGGAAAGAGGAGCCGGCTGGCCCTGGGGCCAGTACTGGTAGAGCCATTGGACTATGGGATCTGAGAAGAGGTGAAATGAGATTTGAACCCCAAACAGGCCCGCACAGGAACCCACCAACAGGCCTGACCTGTGTCTCTGTATAAAGGCTGCGGCCCTCCACAGAGGACCAGCCATGAGTACTGCCTCTGCAGATAATGTAGCCAAGAATAAGAGAAGTCAGCCAGTGGTTCTGTCAGGTTGCAGACTGAGCAGCCTCTGGGGCCACACCGTTCTTAGAGTCTGGGCTCCAGAGCCAGACCACCTGGGGGCTTCACGGAATCAATTCTCCATCTGCCAGGCAGGTGTGTTACAGCGGCCTTGGTGGCTGTGGCAATAAACAGAAAACAAACATTTCAGGGCCTCGCAGTGTCGGGACCATCCTTCTAGCAAAGGCTGTACTAGTTTTATCGCCACGGCTGGACACAGCACTAACCACTCCACAGCCCCACTCCACCCAGCACTCAGCCCACGGTGCATTTCTAACTAAGAATGAACCGTTATGTATAACTCATGAGTACTTACTATATGCTAGATACAGTTCTGAGAGCATAACATATACAGCATATGGGGCTGCATACAGCCTGCACACATCTCTCATATACTTTAGATTATCTCGATACTACTTATAATACCAAATACAACATAACACTACACATAGAGTTAGACTCTGAACTAAATGTCCGCAAGCTCAGTGGGCACGAGCTGCCTTGTATGTTTTTAATTCTTGGCTGACTGAATATGCATCCATGGACAGAGAAGGCTAGCTGTACTAGGAAATACCTGTAATACATATGCATATCCTTAAGGGGATTAGATTCAAGGCCCCCCAAACTCCAAGATCTTCAGATGCTCATCTCTTACAAAAACAGTTTAGTATTTGTAGATTATACACACAGACACACACACACACTCAGACACACATATATATTTCCTTTCAATTTTTTGAGACAGAGTTTTTCCGGTAGCTTTGGAGCCTGTCCTGGAACTCTCTCTGTAGATCTGGCTGGCCTCAAACTCACAGAGATCTATCCTCTCGTCTCTGCCTTCCAAGTGCTGGGATTAACAGCCAGGCCATTACCTATATTCTGTCACCTCTAGATCACTTACAGTACCGATTACAACGCAAATGCTACATGTGTTGTGGTGCTGCATTGCTTAGGGGACGAAAGCCATGCTCAATACCAATGGAAACTTCCCCAAACACGTTTGATTCGCAGCTGGTGGTCTAGATACAAAGAAAAATGCTCATAACACGGGAACCTATACCACAAGGGTTGATTTCCAGCTGTGAAAATAAGCGTCGTTGGGACAGGTTTATTGTCTTGACCTTCAGCATCTCGAATTAAGGGAAAATAAACTCCTGTCAGTCAGGACATGCATTGTGTAGTACTTTGTGTGGCATGTTAGCCACTGATAGTACAGACTCACTATTTGATCACAGGCTGCTTGGGAACCACTGCAAGCGTTTCACTTAAAAAAAAAAAAAGCTGTAGGGCCGGGCAGCGGTGGCCCACGCCTTTAATCCCAGCACTCGGGAGGCAGAGGCAGGCGGATCTCTGTGAGTTCGAGACCAGCCTGGTCTACAAGAGCTAGCTCCAGGACAGGCTCTAAAGCTGCAGAGAAACCCTGTCTCGAAAAACCAAAAAAAAAAAAAAAAAAAGAATATAAAAAAAGCTGTATTCCTGCATATACACGAATAGACCAAAGCGGCCCATTAACTGATTTATTATTATCATACATAGTCAATACTGTTTTGTTTTTTGAGACAGGGTCTCACAGGCGCACTTTTGAACATTCTGGGCACTTTATTTCGTCTGTGACTAAACTAATGCCACTAATTATTCTATTTCTCTTTGGATAAAACTTCATTGTGTTCCTATCTACACAGAGCGTTTGGTAAGCAATGTACTGCTGCAAACAGATCGCAGGGTTCTGAGTCACATCATTTAAGTGACTCTTTCCCAGAGGAAACTGAGGCTAGTTAAGGCGGGGTCCTGCAGACAGCCCCAACTCGCCGGGGTCAGTCTGTGAGCTCCGCGGCTGGCCCAGCAGGGGATGCAGGATTCCGGCTTTAGAAGGGTCCCCCACACCCCTCTGCCCTAACACACAGGCTTCCTACAGCCGGAACCCGACAGCACCCGGAAGCTGCGTGTCGCAGGAGAACGTCCCTGCTCATGGCTACCCGTGAGCGCTCACCTCTGCAGAAGCCTTGGAAAGCGAGACTCCCGCGCCGGACCGGCAGGCGCAAAGCACGCCGGTCTACGGCCTTCGGAGCTGGGGCGTTATGGCCGGGGCGGGGCTTGGTGGGCAGGGCTTAGAGTCACGCCTGGGCTCCGGGTCTGCCTGAGCCTTTCTGGACTCTGAGCTAGGGTTGTATTCCGGCGTCGGAGGAGCTGCCCAGCCACTTTGTCTTCCCGTTCACGTGTCGCGGCCCTATCGGAACTAAGATAGAGACGGTCTGGTCATCTGGTCCTGATTTCACTGTCAGAGCAGATTAAGTATTTGCGCAGTACGCTGGAAGAAGAGCCAAGCTTAGTGAGAAAAGCAAGGCCAGGAAGGTCTGGAATTTGCTACAAAGACCCCCACATTCCAAAAGTCAAGTGACCTTGTGAAGCTTTCAAGAAGTGGGGTATTGACAAGATTAGAGCTAAGCAAGAAATACATACTGGAAGGCACACCCAGCAAAGTGTGGATGCGTGGATAGTACGCGTGGATCCATTCGTGTAAAGACCAGAAGTCAACCTGGGATGTTCCCCAGAAACCAGCCGCCCAGTGTTTGGAGATAGGGTCTCTCACTGTCACCTGGGGTTCAGCAGTTAAACGAGCCTGCCTGGCCAGTAAACCCCAGGAATCTGCCTGCTTGGCCGCCCCTGTGCTGGGATTAAAAGCATACATCCAAACACCAGCTTCTTACGTGGATGCTGGGGTTGAGTCCAGGTCCTCGTGTTTCTGTAGTAAGCACTTTACCAACTGAGCCATTTCATTAATAGTTTGACGAGTTTTCTACAAAACAATCCTGAGGGTGCTTTGGAGTGTGAAAATAATACTCACTATTACTAGAGCTTTAATTACTATTCTGTAGGCTAGGATAATATGTTTAACTGTCTCATAATTTTTAAGCCAAAAAGTCTGTTTATAAATATTACCTTAACACATCCAGGAAATTTTTTGTATTAAGATATTCTACTTGATTTATGGCCAACTTTCACTCAGCCCACAAGCCTTACAGAATATCTTCCTTATTTATATCTCATAATTTTCATCTTTAATTGATCAAATTCCCCGAGACATCTCAAACCACACTTGGATTGAACTGAGTTGGGTTTTTTTTGTTTGTTTGTTTTGATTTTTTTTTTTTTTTGAGACAGGGTTTCTCTGTGTAGTCGTGGCTGTCCTGGAACTCACTCTGTAGACCAGGCTGGCCTCAAACTCAGAGATCCAACTGCCTCTGCCTCCTGAGTGCCACCATGCCCAGCAAGATAAGGATTTTTAGGGTTCAGGAGTAGGGGGTTTCCGATTGGGGGACTTGGCAGGCAAGTAAGTGAGGTTACAGAAGCAGAACATAACAAGTTGGCCATAACAACCTGAAACAGAGACATGCTTGCAAGGTGGTTACAGGCAGTCATCATAAGGCGGTCATAATAGCCCTTTGAAACAAAGACACGGTTTCCATTTCCTGAAACAGGCAGTACAGGACCATTTGTAGTGAAGGTTACAGGTGGGGCATAGCCCTATCTTTGAGAAACAGATTTAATCATAAACAGGAATCAGCCTAGTTTGTCTTTGTGCCTAAGATGGAGGCAGGCTGGCCTACCACTCTGTGTAAGGTGCACAATGTTGGTTACTGGGGGTAGGGTCCTCTGACTACTTTCCATATGCAGCCCAAGGTTTGATTTTTAAAATTTTTATACGTGTGTGGTGTACACACATGTATATGCATGTTTATGTGTGTAGGTGTGCATGTGTATATGTGTATGTGTGCATGCATGCATGTCAAAGATTAAGGCCGATGTCATGTGTCTTCCTCAGTCACTCCCTACATTATATACTGAGGCAAGGTCTGCCACTGAATATAGAGTTTACCAGTCAGATACTCTAGCAAGCCAGTTCGTTTTGAAAAGCCTTGTTTGTACCTGTCATGGTATGGGTTACAGGCAGGCCGCCATGCCCACCAGGCTTTGACATGGGTTCTGGGAATCTGAACTCTGGTCCTCACATTTGGAGAACTAGTGCTCTTCCTGCCAAGGTGTGTCCAAAGCTCTAAGGTTTTGTTTCTACCTCATTTCCTCTAAAGTCTTTTCACACATTGTTTTTAACTACCTACTGAATATTTCAAGGAAGCAAACCAATTTCAGAGACTATCAGACAGACCTGTTGGTCCCCACCTTGCTCAAGGTATAATGAGGTCCTTTAAAGTTAAGCTCTTTCTTAGACAGAGGGTGTAGTTGCCCTGGCTGTGCTCAGGGCAGCTCATGGCTGGACATACTCCATCTCCACCCTGGCCTGCTTGCTCTGTGTGTTTGTGTGTACGTGTATGGAGATCAGAGTCAGAGGTCATCCTCAGATGTAGTTCTTCAGTGTTAAGTCCAGAGCCCTTTCCCATATTTATGTCCATATGCAACAATGCCCTAAACACAGGACTGCGACATAGTAAACTGTTGTTTTCCCATTGGCACAGTGGCTGCACCTGAATCTACTGCCCTTCAGCCGGAAATTTCTGCTCCACAGTTACTGGCCGGCTTCTCAGGCAGCGACCCAGTGGGACTTTTATGCCCTGCCATGTCCACTTCCTGTCACTGCCATCAAATGCAGTTTTAACCAAATCTTTATTGTTCTATTTATCAATAAGACTTGGGAGTCAGAGGCTGGGATGGAAAAGCTCAGAGAGGTTGAGGAGCAACTAGCTTGCCTTCCCTCTTTGCCAGCATCTCAGAAAGAGAGCATCCTTCTGCTCTGTCTAATCAAAAAAGACCACCACACTCAAAGCCCCGCCCTACTACTTCCTGTTCAGCTGTGTGTCTTCCAGACTTCCTCTGACTCTCAATGATTACTTTCTGTCAATATCCTGTTCTGCTCACAGAATTTCTTCTGTAAAGCGGGGACCCTGAAGGACCATCCCATCTTTTGGAATGTTCAGCAGTCATTTCGGATTTCCTGCCTGACTTTGCTCTGCTAAGCCATTGGCTGAAACAGCTTCTTTATTAACCAATAGTAATATAACATATTCACAGCATATAGACAAGAATCTCTTATCATCCCCCCTTTTCTGTTTAAATAAAAAAGAAAGGTTTTAATTTTAACATAGTATAATTACATAAAACAAAACAGGTATCAAGCAAGAATTACAGTTACAGTATTTATATCTACTTTATCTTTTATCATAACTAAGGAAAACTATAATTATAACTATCTATTCTTCAACTCCATCAAAGACCTCAGGATATAATATTGCCTAAGTAATCAGAAAGTGCATTGTAAGCAACTTTAAAAACTCTAGAATTGACAGAGACATCGCTGCCTGGATAGTCACCCAAAGTTCTTCTGTAGCATTAGGGCATCCATCTTTAGCCTACAGGCCCATAGTGTCCAGCAGACATTTCCATGAAGCAGGAAATTTGAAAGGCTGTTTCACCTATCTTGGTAGTTTTTCAGTCATTTTCTTCTGTATCCTGCAGAATGTCTGCCTTCATAGAATTTCTTCTGTGAAGCAGGAATCCTGAAGGACAATCCCATCTTTCAGAATGTTCAGCAGTCATTTTTCTGTGGGTCCTGCATGTCCAGTTCATACCATAAAGCAGTCCAGTCAAGAGCAGTTTCTTGCCCAAATGGCTATCCTTGTCACATTGAAGGCAAATTTTTTTTTAAATTTATTTTTCCATTCAAAAATTTACACTTCCGGCCGGGCGGTAGTGGCGCACGCCTTTAATCCCAGCACTCGGGAGGCAGAGGCAGGAGGATCTCTGAGTTCGAGGCCAGCCTGGTCTACAAGAGCTAGCTCCAGGACAGGCTCTAGAAACTACAGGGAAACCCTGTCTCGAAAAACCTAAAAAAAAAAAAAAATTTACACTTCCTCCCCTCCTCCCATTCCCCTCCCACTTCCCCCTCCCTCTCCTCCCTCCCCCTCCCTCCTTAAGAGAGGGCAGGGAACCCTGCCCTGTGGGAAGTCCAAGCCCCCCTGAAGGCAAATTTCATAATGAGATTCTTCAATGCCCATCAGCCTCTCTGAAGTAACTGGTGCTGCCAGAAGCAGACGTGTCTCACTGTTGAGAAAAGTCTACGTTTTTTAAACATTTTAAATACCATGTTCTGTAAGTCTATAAAAGGGTTAACAAATACCTATCCATCTGAAATATATCTCTGTACATCTAGAAAACTTAACTATCATGACTACAGTTTGCCTATTATAGATGGCTATTAATCCATAATTTTTAATTATATATTACATTTTTAAATGAGCTGCACAAACACAATACCTTAACCAAGAGCAGAAATATACATATAACAAAATTGACCTGAACTTTGTATCAATAAACCAAGATCTATACCAATGCAAAGTATTTATCTCTTTAGAATATCCCCTTTTAAATGTAAACAAACGTTTATAAACAATCATTTAGGGAATTTGGGCATTGTTCCTAGACTACTTCCTGTTGATTGGGGGTGCTGTTAATCAGGTCTTTCATGGGATATCCTATGTAGTAGGTCCCTCTCAGCCAGCAGTCCCGAAGCTGTCTTGAATGGGCCATTGCTCCATGGGAGTCTTTGTTTCATCAAACCATATTAGCTGATAATGAATCCACAGATTTCTATACTTTGTGGAAACAAAAACAGAACCTTTTTTCCAAAACAACATATCCTTAGACCCAAATTTTGAAGTCAAATACCTTTATGTTGATTTAACTTAGCAGCCCCTAGGATCAAATATCACTCTGCAGTCAAAAAATTTAATAATAAAAAACATAATCCAGGCTTTCTGTGTATATTCCATCGTTATGTGGCTTATCTTTTTTTACTCCTTTAATCTATGATTGTCTGTACTTTTTTATATTACTGCTATTGTCTCTTTAAAGACTTTATTTTTAAAACCTATTTATTTTTATAAGTCTATACTCTTTTTCTTCTATCTCCTAAGCCTACATATATTTCTCCAATACTGTGATTTATTTAGAGGTCTTTTTCATCAGAATCTGTCTTTATTGCATATCTGCAATCATTTTCTGATCAGGACTGCTTCTTAAAATGCTAAGCAGCATAGCTAGGACTAAGGCTGCTTTGCCTTTTGGGCCCACCGAGTTCAACATGGCGGAGGTGCCTTCACTGCCAGCTCTGTGCCAGCTCTGTGAGCCATGCTCACTGCCCCAGCTCCAGGGACACAGCGGGTATATGTTGCCATCAAGCAATTTGTAACACACTGCTCACAGACCTCATTTAACTGCTCCATAGCTGGACCTCCCAACAGAGACAGAGCCATTTGCTCCACCAGCAAATGTCAGGAAGTCAATTCTTAAAGAAGCCATACCTCTGCATGCCACCAGAAAACAGAGCCTATCTGAAAATATGTGACTACCAGGAAGCTCCAGTTGACTTCCATTTTTGTGGGTCTATAAGTCCATTTTTTTAAAGCTTTCTTAGGCTTTATATGGAAATTCTTTCCCCATGTTGGTGCCATTTTGTAAACAGAGACTGTTTGTTCATTTCCTGGCCACCCAGACCCAAATAATCACACAAAAACTATATTAATTACAATACTGTTTGGCCAATAGCTTAGGTGTATTTCTCACTAACTCTTACACCTTAAAGTAACCAATTTCTATTCATTTTTGTATTGCCACGAGGAAGTGGCCTACTGGTAATGTTCTGGTGTCTTTCTCCTTCAGCAGCTACATGGCGTCTCCTTGATTCTGCCTAATTTTTCTCTATATTGCTGTTCAGATTTCCTGCCTGGATTTGCACTGCTAAGCCATTGGCTGAAACAGCTTTTTTAATTAGCCATATTTATTATATTACCATATTAGCACCATACAGAAGGGAATCCTACCTCACAAGGTTGATTTTATTTAATTAATGAAAAGGCAAACTTGGGGTTCACAGTGTGATAGAATATTCCACAACAGTAAACAGAGGAACTGTTATCAGGTAAACAAACTTTAAGACAGGTTTCTGTTTAAAAGAAAAGCAGATCTCCTAAAGTGGGTTCCTGTTTCCCATGAACCACCTTCATCCTCCAGAAACTGTTACTAGGAGCCCACCAGGAGACCACTCAGACACAGTTTATAGCATTTGAAAGTCTTTGTACAGCTGGCTGGTACAACACTCAGGTATTGCAGGACCCAAGTGTAGGATTGAGTGTTTAGGGTAAGGGGCTTTTACAAGCAAAAACCATATCCTGGTATCTCACTTGGCAGCTGTGGGGAGGTTTGCACAAGTTGACAGTTTAACAGAAGCGAAGAAGTAGCTGGGGCATCTTGACTGTGGGTTCCTAGAATAGAGCTGGGTAATTTTTCATGGGATTCTCCATCAAGGTGATCAAATTTTAGTTACACCTGACATGACTTCAGCAAGAATATAGGATGGAGGAAGCTCTGAACCATCTTCCCTGTCACAGAACCTCCCTTGACCTTCCCCCAAAGGTCAACTACATTGGACAAGGACACCTTGTTCCTGTTGAGTTTCAAACCCCAGACAAATGGCTGAGGTACCTATGTAACATATCAAAGGACCTGACTGCCAGGTTCTCCCAGCATCCCCCTGTCCCTATCTGTTACAGGGTGTGGCTGGCATATTCTGCCCTCCACCCTGAACTCTCCAGCCCAGGGACTGAGCTGCCCTTCCCCCAGAGGCTCTTCCCTATAGAACCCAGGCATTTTGGTTACCGCCATTCTTATATCTTTGGCCTCCTGGCTGCTGCTTACATGGCCCAGCTCTGGTCATGTGTACTCTGGACTCTCCCCGATGTCCCCACCTCTGACTATTCTCTCCCATACATCTACAACAAACTTTCTCCTCCACCCCCCCCCCAGGAGCAGTCATATCCTTTCCTTTTTAATTTTTAAATTCAGTTCCCACCCTTTATCAGCTCAGATCCCTAACCTGCTGATTATCTTACAGAATCTGTTTGCTTTTCTGGCAGTTTGCTCTTCCTCCACCCCCCAACAGATGGCTGTTAGGTTTCCATCACTCAGTACTTTGGCAAAATGTCTAGTCACCCCCAAACGCTAGCACTTCTGGATTCCAGGGCCACACACGTGCCATCAAGTGCTCAGGCCATTTACATAGCCACCCGGGGCCCTCAAGCCCTACACGATATATGTACAGCATGGTCGGTCATGTGATCTACGTATGATGCAGCTACAGCTATGTAAGGCCCTGTGCATATGTGCTAAGCAACCTTTAAAAGCTGGACATGCCTGCTCCGTGCTCTCTCTTTCCATCTCTTTCTGAAGTAACTACTGCCTCCCTCTCTCCCCCCTCTATCTCTTTCTGTCTATCTCTCTATCCTCTCCCCCATCTATCTCCTCTTTCTCCCTCTCTCTCTTTCTGTCTCTCCCTGCACCAACTTCCTCAGGCCTGCACACACTTCTATCTTTCTCTTAATAAACTCTTAAAGTGGGGTTTGTTGTGTTTCATGATTTTTTCTTGCTCGTGCCTGGTAATTTCATTGGTGCCGAGACTCCTGCCTCCTCCTTCTGGGGACGGGACCCTGGACTGGGTTTCTCCACAACAACGTGCATTCCATTTGCCTAGCTGCCAACTCCTATGTACACCATCAGCTTCAGTCAGTGAGTTTTTCCCTTCTGGTCAGCTTAACCTGAGGATCTGACTATTGTACTCCCGACAACCCTCTGGTATTCCTAGAAACGGGGGGGGGGGGAGATGCCCCCAACTATGGCCTTCAAGGCTACCATTGAGCCCTTCACTGACATTCACCTCTGGTTGTTCCCCAAGGCTGAAGACTGAGATTTGGCACTGCCACTGCCACTGTTCTGTTTTTCTGTCCTTTTTTGGACCACTTGGAAATCATCCTATTACTGCTGTTCAGACTTTTTGCCCTCTTGGACTGCTTGGAGTGGCCCTTTTTGGCCCCCAATTCCTGTACCGATGGGTCTTGAATGGGCTTGGCCTAGCTCTCAACTCTTGCACTATTCTGGAGAAGTCTGATTAGTTGCCTTTGGGTTTTCACCTTTCTCACATTTTTAGCCATGGGAAATAAACACCCCAAAACTATTGGTCCAACCTCCTCCTGGGATGTCTTTTAAAGACCCTAAAATCTCAAACCTTAATGCCTTACTTACAGATTCCCACACTTGTCCACCTTTGTTCTAAAAAATGGCTTAAGTACCCTTTAGATAAAAACCTAAAGTGGCCGCCTAATGACACCTTAGATCCCGATATTCTGTGGGAGCGTTCTAATATTGTCAGTGCACAGGCATATGGAAAGAGTGTCCTTATATCCAAGCCTTTTTCTATCTAAGTTCTAAGCCTTTATAAGCCATTATATACCTAATATAGATATAAATAATTTGGATTTATATGAATCTTGGTTTACTGATACTAATTTAAGGTCAATCTTATTATATGTATTTCTGATATTGATTAAAGTATTATGAGTGTGTAGTTCATTTAAAAATGTAATGTATAATCAGGAAATATAGGTTGTTAATGGATAATGATCGATAATAGTCAAGCTTGTAGTCATGTTAATTAGATCTTCTAGATATATAGAGATACATTTCAGTTACTTAGGCATTCTTCATATCTTCCAAAGACTACAGAATATGGCATTTTAAATGTTTTAATAACTTAGGGCTTTTCATGACAATGAGACACGTCTGC
The DNA here is from genome assembly GCF_903992535.2 of Arvicola amphibius. Taxonomy (NCBI): domain Eukaryota; kingdom Metazoa; phylum Chordata; class Mammalia; order Rodentia; family Cricetidae; genus Arvicola; species Arvicola amphibius. Next base: position 100,164,424 of record NC_052058.2, on the reverse strand, counting down.
TCCTGGCAGCACCAATCTACTTCAAGAGGAAGATGGGCATCAAAGAGGATCCTTATGGAGTTTGATAGCAATTTGGGCAAGAAACTGCTCTTGCCTGGACTGTTGCATAAACTGGACACAAAGAACCCACAGAGAGAGGACTGCTGGACTTGCCTAAAGGTGAGATGGTCTTTTGGGGTTCCTGATTCATAAAAGAGTCTGTGAGACATTTTGCAGGACACAGCAGATAGTGACTGAACTGCCTTTGAGATTTCTTGCTTCATGGAAGTCTGCTGGATACTATGGGCCTGTAGGCTGAAGATGGATGCCCAACAGTACAGAGGAACTTTTGGTGACTGTCCAGGTAGCAAGATGTCTCAGTCATTTCTAGAGTTTTGGAAGTTGCTTACTTCTTGTTCACCTAGGTAATATTGTGTCCTTCTGGAGTCTTTGATGGAGTTGAAGAATAACTAGATAGTTATAGTTTTCCTTAAAAGATAAAGTAGATATAAATATTGTAACTGTAATTCTTGATTGATAACTGTTTTGTTATATGTAATTTTACTATGTTAAAGTGAAAGTCTTCCTTTTTTGTTTAAACAGAGAAAAGGGGAATTATGTAGGTGGGTCTTCTATCTATCTGTTGCTTTCATTGGTTAATTAATAAAGAAAACTGCTTGGCCTGATATGTCAGAACATAGGTAGGAGGGGAAGACAGAACAGAATGCTGGGAGGAAGAAGGCAGTGAGACAGTCACCATGAAGCCAGCCACCAGGTCAGACATGCTGAATCTTTCCCGGTAAGCCACCACCTCATAGTAATACACAGATTACTAAATATGGGTTAAAGCAAGATGCGAGATTTAGCCAGTAAGAGGCTAGAGCTAATGGGCCAAGCAGTGTTTAAATGAATACAATTTGTATGTTGTTATTTCGGGTGTAAAGCTAGCCATGTGGGAACCGAGCGGGATGAAAAGCAGGCCTGCTCACCTCATCACTACAATTACCTGCTTACATGTTCCTGGCTGTGCCTTCTCAGCCAGAGGAACACCTCACTTCTGCACTGGACCCTGCTAATGAACCTCCATCTTTCCAACCTCAGCAGACAGCTCCTTCTATCTCTCCAGTTCTCTCTCTCCTGCAACCAGCTGCTCTGTCAGCCCTCTGGATCCCTCCTTCTCTCCAGTGCCATGCTGTGGCAGTTACCCAACTCTAGCACCCACTTTTGCCCCTCCTTTCACATGCTCATGTGTTGCTAAAGGATCCCAGTGAGAGGTAGCCAGTGTGGATGTGCTGGTCAAGGCACACATTCCTTTCTTGATGTCAGAACTCTCTCACATAGAACAAAAACTGGGTTCTTACACATCTAATTCTACCTCTTTCATAAAGCAATTCCAATACATCACCCATTCTTATAGTCTCACCTTTCATGATATTTTATGATCCTATCTAATAACCTACTTCCTGTGGAGCGTAGGAGAGTTTGGGAGCAGGCCAGACTACATGTAGATGAGGTTCACCAGGCTAATGCAGCAACCCCTCAGGGGCAGAGGTGGTCCCCATGCAGGATCCACACTGGGATTGTAACACACCAAGTGGTATTTTAGCTAGAGACCAGTTTATGACTTGTCTTCTGGTAGGTCTCTGTAAGGCTTCCCTCAAGCCAGTAAACTATGATAAACTCTTAGAGGTTCTTCAGGTTACAAAGGAAAATCCATCTTCAATTTTAGAACACCCCACTAAAGCTCTGTTACAATATGCTAACCTAGACTCAGAGACCCCAGAGGGCAGACCGTTCCTTATGACACACTTTTTTTTTTCCTCAGAGCTTCTCTGACATTAGGGCTAAATTAAGCATCTGGAGAAGGGCCCTTTGACCCCACAGGTCTTAGAGTTGGCTTTTAAGGTATACCATACAAGAAATGACAAACTCATAATCCTAAGTGTCAAATGCTACCCATGGCCACCTGACTGGCCAAGGTGACTGGTCGTACTGTCCATGTTGTCTGTGCCACTCCCCTGCACCCTGAGGCTCAAAGAGGCCAGTGTTTCAAATATGGTAAAACTGGGCATTGGGCCTGAGCGTGTCCTAACCCTCATGGACATGAGATCATGTCTGAGGTGCCATAGGTCAGGGCATTGGGTCAATTGTCCTTGTGCACATTGTGGCATGGAGACATCAAACCCAGACAATTCCCAAACTGATCTTCTAGGTCTGGTCATGGATGATTGAGGCTGCCCAGGCTCCTTTGACCCAACCACAACAGTCATCTGTAATAGGAGCCATGGGTAAATATCATGGTATCAGGATGGCCCATATCCTTTCTCTTGGACACCAGAGCCACATACTTGGTACTGAGGGAGTTTGGGGGACCTACCTTTCCTTCTAGTTTCCTATTGTTGGGGTAGGGGGACAGTCTTATCTACCTCAGCAGACCCCACCACTTAATTGTATTTTTAGGGGTATTTATCTCACTCATTCATTTTTAGTCATACCAACCTGCCTGGTACCTCTTATGGGAAGAGTTTTTTAGCTAAAGTGGGAGCTTCCATTTCATTTGCTCTTTCCATTCGCCTCACCCCAGACTCGCCAATAGCTCATCTCCTCCTCCTCCTTGTCTCCCAACCTCCCAGTTCCAACGTGTCATTTCCTTTGCCAGCCTCTCAGGTGGACCCCAAGTCTGGGACACCTAAATCCCCTCTGTTGCTAAACATCATTCTCCCATTGTCATCCAATTACAGGATTCTACCAGGTACATTACCCAAGCTCAGTACCCCCTCTCTCTCTCCAGAGCCTTAGGGGACTTAAGCCTATCATCTCTGACTTTCTAAGAAAAAAAGCTACTTTGCCCCACCTCTTCTCCCTTTAACACCCCTATACTTGCTGTTAAAAAAAGCCTAATGAAAGCTATCGCCCAGTTCAAGCCCTCCGGCTCATTAATTTTGCAGTGGTCCCCCTTCATTCTGTAGTATCTTAAACCCTTATACACTTCTTTCCACTGTCCCTCCAGGAACCTCCCACTTCCCAGTTCTAGATCAAGGATGCTTCTTTTCTCTATTCCTCTCAGCTCTCAATCTCAAGATATCTTTTCTTTCACCTGGACTGACCCTGACACTCACCTCTCCACACAGCTCACCTGGACCATCCTTCCCCAGGGATTCTGGGACAGCCCACAACTATTTGGTCAGACTTTTGCTTCTGATCTACTCTTATTGTCTCTCCCCAAGTTTAAACTCATACGGTATGTAGATGATATTTTACTTTGCAGTCCATCCTTAGAGATAAGCCAAAATAATACCTCTGCTCTTTTAAATTTCTTGTCCAAAAGGGATATAATGTCTCACCACCGTACTCACCTCTCCTGCACCAGGAACTCCATATGCTCTCCTTTCCGATTCTCCCTTTTTTCCTCTTTCTCCTATCTGCTTTACCAATTTCTCTGTATCTCCAATGTCATACTTAAATTTCCAGTTCACCATTCAGTTGTTGTTACAGGGACCATAATTAGGCACAAGGTGAGAGGTGCAAAGACTGTCAGATACCCAGGTGGTAAGAAACAGTAACAATTAGGGGCACTCACATCCCCAGTCTCCAAAGGGAGGCTCACAAAACCGATTTTAATATAACAGGTTTATCACTGACTACAGCAGTGCCTCCTGGACATTAAGGTAAAACCATGATGCTAAAAGAAACAAGTTCCTTAAGGTTTGCTTCAGGTAAAACACTAAAAGGTCTAATAATTTCCTCTCCCTCCTCTCTCACTATACAACTATACATAATCTTTTAATCCAACACTATACCATTGTAATCATAAGCTTTTAATGTATCTAACTTTATCTCTTTTTACAAATTTAAACATTCTTATAAACTCCAGAGAGCCAAATTGAACCCACCTGAACAGACCAGACTTGCCCAGGAAAGTATCATTAGTATCATTTAATTCTTCCCTGGTCTCAGGACCCCTGGGAAACTCCCTCCTCTATCTCAGGAACCCTGGGAAAGCCCCCATCCATCTTCCATCTTGGGACTCTCCTCCCTCAATCACTAGGACCTAAAATTTTTCTAAATATAATCTTTCCCAGTACTGACTCTGTTGTATGTGTGTTTTGTGCAGTGGCATGCCTTTGATATGGCCCACCAAAGCATCCACTTTGCCAAATTCCTGTTCACTGTGTATGTGTGTTTGTGTATGTATACATGTAACTTAAATACACCTATGTTTAGTGATAAATGTTATAATTGTCTGTTCATTGTATCTCATTCAAGACTACAAAGCAGAAAGTCTCATGTTTTAAACTGGTATGTACTTTTAAGTCTCTTACAAAAATACTTTATGTTTAATCCAGTCCTGCTTTACCTGTTAAGTTGATAGCCAGTACAGTCAATCTCAGTCTCAGCTTTCTAGGCAGATTCTATACTGTAGTTATAACTCATCTATACCTGGTAAACAACTCTCAACTGCTCAGAGATCTGGGGTATATGGCATTTAAATGCTTAATTATTAAAGAACTTTTCATAACAAAAAATGAAGGTAGGCTCCTAGCAGCAGCACTCTATATCCTCCAAAGAAGACAGAAGACAAATGGGCACAAAACAACATCCAACTGCAATTTGCTTCAACTGCCAAGCACTGACCACTGGGAAAAACTGCCTTTCATCTAAACTGAAGATCTCCAGAAGTGGACAAATTGCTGGAATCAACAGCCTAGATGCTCAGGTCAAGGTAGGCTTGTCTTCCTACAGATTTCTTAGCCCACAGGATCTTCTGGAGCCTGGCAGACCTGTGCTAAACAGCAAAAGGCAAATATGACCCTCAGCAACCATAGAGGACCCTGAGGAGTAGCTCTAGGTCCCAGCCAAGTAAGTTCTCTGTCATTTTTAAATCAATAACTCAAGTAAAATTTTTATTCTTCTCAGAAATCTCTGATGCAGTTTGACACCTGAGAGGTTTTGTTAGTTTAAAAGGATAACATCACCAAACAAATTTCAGCAAAATAAAAGCATGTGCCTGAAAGTTACAAAGGTGTGAGGAGAAGTGCACATTATCAAATTTCTCTCTCTCACTGCCTTTCATAATCTTAAAAATACTTTCATTATACAAAATATCTGTCACAGTCATTCTGACATAAATATGCTACTGTTTATAAAATGCATATGTTTAAAACTTATGTTTTCATAAAACCAAAAATTCTTGTGAGTTTCAGGGAGCTGAATTGAAGGATCCACCTTAAACAGGTCAGATACACCCCTCTCAATTCTCTGGTCCTAATTTTTTTTCCTGAACTTAACTGTGTTTTCTGTTCTGCCAATACCTTAAACAGGTGTAAGAGACAGCAGACATTTCTATACCACAAACACTGGGTAGGAACAAAGAGTCCAGCTACCTCAAAGTAACCAGTACCCAGCTTTCTCAGGATCCCCCCTCAGAAGATGCCCACAAATAAGCAGGAAGCAGTCTTGAGAATCTGCTTCTCCAATTCCTTTAACCTGTTGTGCCTGACCTCCTGCCTTTTTATTATAAAAAAAAAGAGATGGGAATGTAATGGTCTGTCCTTGGTGTAGGAGGTTCTTCTGTCTATGTGTTGCTTTCATTGGTTAAATAAGAAACTGCCTTGCCCTCTTGATAGGGCAGCACTTAGGTAGGCAGAGTAGACAGAACAGAATGCTGTGAAGAAGGGCAGGGTGGCAGATGCCATGGTTCTCCTCCCCCAGATGGATGCTGGCTAGACTCATGCTGGTAAGCCACAGTCAAGTGGTAATACACATTAATGGAGATGGGTTAAACTAATATTTGAGAGTTAGCCAGTAAGAGGCTAGAGATAATGGGCCAGTCAGTGTTTAAATGAATACAGTTTCTGTGTGATTATTTTAGGTGTAAGCTAGCTGGGAGCTGGGACAAAACAAAGGGACCCCCTCCTACAACATGCCCTGTCCCTTTAAGAGACAAGCCCTGCCTACTCCATCCCTTGTCTACTGACAAGGCAGGCAGATCTTCCTTCTGCTTGCAGCCTGAGCCCATTCCTTTCTGTCTCTCTCCCAAAGAGGCAGTTTCTGTCGCTCTCCCTTCTCCCCACTTCTCCTTTTCCCCCTTCTCTCTCTGTCTCTCTCTCTCTGCCTCTCTCTCTGCTCTTCTCCCTCCTCCTCTTCCCTTTCCCTTTACTCTTCATAACACACTAAATAAATATCCACCCTCACTCTGCATGGCATGCCTATACGTCTAGGTCTCTCACATGCCATGTGGCTTCCTGCCTGAGACCTGGCTGCCTTCGTGGCCTGCTGTGGTCTTGTGACCCACTGCCTGCTGCTGCCACTTGGGGACCTGCAGCATTTCTGCCACTGTACTCCTTGGGGACCTGCATCATTTTGTTTTTATCATTATACCTCCCCCCAACTAGTTGGACCCTCCTGCTCCTTCAAGAAGTTCAAAGCAGATCAGAGCATGTTTAGATAGCTATTGCATACCAATCAGCCACCAACCCTAAATTAGGGGAGGAAGACCCTTCAAAGACTTTACTTGAAAGAAAAAAGACTCATATATGATGTGGTATGTGGGAGATCTACATCTGTGTTTCCAGGCCATGGACACACGTTTTTGGCTCCAGAATAATCTGTTTTTGTAGGACCCAGCCCTGACAAGCTCAAAGAGGCCTGAGTCTCAGTAGTTTACCCTAAGAAATTACCTAGCTCCAAGAAAGACTACAAACTAAGAACACCCAGGCATCACACAGGGACAGACCATCCAAAGGAAATTCCTAAGGTTCCAACAGTTGTAGATAGATCACCTTCCAGCACACACCCATTGCTTTTCTACAGGACACCCCTAGACAAATGTCAGCCAATCGGGGGTCCTGAACCTTAGAAATTCCTCACCCCCACCTTTGCTACTATAAAAACCCAACCCTAACTGAGCTTGGAGCTCTCTGATCACTGCAATATGATGGACACATGGAGAGTCCAAGTTTGCAAACTTGTGTGAGAATAAAGGCTCTTTGCTTTTACATACAGGACTCGGTCTCCTAGTTGGTTTTGGGGGCCTTTGTGATCTGGGCATAATAGTTTTATTACTTTGATGAGAGAGCTGATTTTCTGTTGATAGTGGCCAGACCTGGTTCATGGGGGCACAGGCAGTGATCCCCAAGTTTTGCAACATTTTGTAAAAAATACTTCAGCAATTAAAAGTCCTTGAGCTATAACTAATCTGAAAGGAGAGAGGTTACTCTTGAGATCTTCAGTTCTCTAGCTCCTGAGTGTAATGGTCTGCCCTGTCCCTTTAAGAGACAAGCCCTGCCCACCCCTTCCCTGGTCTGCTGAGGCAAGCAGATCTTCCTTCTTCTTCCAGCCTGATCTCTTCCCTTTCCATTTCTCTCCTGAAGAGGTAGCTTCTCCTCTCCTCTTCCCCTCCTCTCTCTCTCTGTTTCTCTCTGTTTCTCTCTCTGTTTCTCTCTCTGTTTCTCTCTCTGTTTCTCTCTGTTTCTTTCTCTCTCTGCCTCTCTCTGTTCTTCCCCTTCTCCCTCTCTCCCTTTCCCCTCCATAACCCACTAAATAAATACCCACTTTCTCTGCATGGTGTGCCTGTTTCTGTCTCTCATGCACCACGTGGGGACCTGCTGCCCCTCATGGCCTGCTGCCTGCTGCCACCACTGCTGCCACTCATGGAATGGTGCTGTTTTATTTTTACATTACACCAAGTCTTAGGAAACTATAAGGTTCCGAGTTCAACAACACACACCGATGGTGTTTATTTCTTGTGGCCAAAGAGACAGTGAGGAAAGGGTTTGGGACTTCCCAGGGAGTCAAGTTGTCTATAATAAGGCTTTGGGGAAATGGCATGGAGTGTTTCATGAGAAGCACTTTTGCTAATGTGTAACTAGGTGATGGGGAGATATGGAGGATGGATGCACTCCCTTAACATCTGGCCTCCCTCATGCCTGAGTCTGGCAACCTGAGCTCTGTAAACCTCCTGGGTGCCTGTCATTCTCAGGACTCTTGGCACCCGAGGAGTCTGTCTACAGACTCACAGGCTCTGAGAAGAGTGGCCGTGTCTCTCTGTAGCAGCAGGGATTCTGAATCAACTATGAGGATGGGCATGGGCACAGGAGGCTCCAGATGGGCTTAACTTGAACAACATCTGGTCTGGAACCTAGCTTTTCTTCTCTGGAGTCCTGGTACTGGACACTGGCTGCCTGGTACAGATTCACAGACAGACTCTCCCTACTGTACAGGTTAGTGTGGCCTGATTAGCCCCTAGTTTAAATCTAACAGGAAAGGTGTGATAATGTTAGTAAGCACGAGAGAAAGAGAACTGCCAGATCTCCAGAAACAAGTGTTGCACCCGAGATTCCCAGTCACTCAGTCATGATGCCAATCCTTGTTCTAGCCACTGTCCCCACAAAACTGGCCAACGGATTCCAGAGAAACTCTGAATATCACAATGAGTGCACTGAAGGAACTTTTCCCATTGTATGGATTTCAGGATAAAACATGTGACGTTTCCCTACCTCTTTTCATCCACAGGAGATCTGAAGGAGGGGAAAAGCTCTTCAAACCATCTGAAAGGTGATTTGGTTCACATAGAAACTGAGGTTAGAACATTCAAGTCAAGAGATGTATTTCTTGTAACATCCGCTAGAGGGCACAGAAACCCCAACACAGCCAAATGCAACCATTCCTACTGCAGTAGGAAGGTCAGAAAACCTGGGAGTGAAATAAAAGAAATTGGTGCCTACTTATAGGTGGGTAAACTGAGGCAGACACAAGCATACACTGACATGTGAACAGATTCAAGTTCATAGAACAAAGCCTGAGCCAGAGAGGCACTGTGAGGTTAATCTTGAGGTTCCACTTGATGGGATCCATGTCTTTAAGGGAGTTTCCAGGCCAGGCTAATAGAGGTGGAAAGACCCCCATGACTGTGACTGACACAGCTCCATGGGCTGAGACCCGGGTTGGATGGAAAAGAGAAAGTGGACTGAGCACTAGCGCCCGTCTCTCTCTGCTTCCTGACCGTCGGTGCAACGCAAGCAGCAGCCGCACACTCCTGCCTCGGTGACGATGGTACCCTGGCACCGTAACCCAGAACAAACTCCTCCTTAAGCTGCTTTTGTCACAGCAATGAAAAAAATGACGAACACAGTTATGAACGCAATGTTGAGAACCTGGGAGAAAGGGGACGAGGCAGTAGAACCAGCCAGAGGCTTCGGAACCGACGGCTGGAGCTGCGGAGGGAAGCAGACCAGTGCTAAACCTGAACTTGGAGGAATCAGGTCGTGCAGAAGCACAGTCTGGACTTGTCTGTGCGGTGCCAGAGGCCAAGCAGACGTATTCGGTGCAGGGCCCAGTTTACACAGAGCTGGGGTTGGAACTTGGACTCCACACCTACTCAACAGTCTCCAGCAGCCGAGCCACATCCTCAACACAGCAGAAGCCAACGTTCTCTTCCGAGCAGACTCAGATGAATAGGCCGCTGGCCCCACGGGCTGAGAAATGAGGGGTTGCCCTGAGAATTATGGGTAGCCGAAGGGCTCCTGAGCACCAGTGGTCTCTGCTGGGTTCCTGGCAGTCAGCTGCTGTCCTGTCCAAAGGGGTGAGTACTGGAGTCAGTGTGTGTGTGTGTGTTCTCGTGTGTGTGTGTGTGTGAAAGAGAGTCCGGTTTTGACAATTTAAAATTATATACTGTTGATTGCTAATCTTGATCATTAATTTGGGATCTAGAATCACCTTGGAAATAAATCTCTGCGATATCTGTTATGCCTGGTTCTTTATACAGGGATTATCTGGGTTGGATGATGGAGTTGGAGAGACCCATCTTACATGTGGACATCACTGTCCATGGTCTGGGGTCCCAGGCTGAGGAAAAAGGGGAAGTGAGCTGAGCACTTCCTGGCTGTGGATGCCATGTGACCAGCTGTCTCGAGCTCCTGCCACGGTGCCTTCCTCACCTGATGGCTTGACTTTCCTGCCATGATGGACTTTATTCCTTGGAACCATGGGCCAGAATAAAACATTTCCTTAAGTCACTTTTGTCGGGTATTTTGTTGCAGCAACAAGACAAGTAATTACATACATACATACATACACACATACATACACACATACATACACACATACATACACACATACATACATATAAATACACACATATATACACAACACACATACACATACACGCACACATACATACATGCACACACAATGCACACACATACATACACAATGCATATATACATACACACACATGCACACATATACACATGTATATATGCATACACACATGTATGCACACATACACACATACGTACACACATATACATACATAATACACACATACACACATACATGCATACATACATACATACATACATACATACACGAACAGAGAAGGGAACAGAAGGAATACTTCCAAACACACTCAGATAATTATGAGTGTGATGGAACCCAGACACCATCAACCTTCCTGGCCTGTGCCTGTGAATGGAGCCCTGTCGACAAACACAATTAAAAGAACTGGTTACCAGAATTCCTGGCATTTTGCATTGACTTCCTGCCCCAGGTGCTTCTGGGAGTTCCCAGATGGGTGCTGTCCAGTTCCCACGTGAGTGCAAATTCTAGTTGTTTCACTATGTCCACCCCAGAGCCAGTCCTAGCCAAGCTCTGCCCCCAGCACAGCTACTCCAGGGACCAGGGTTCCTGCCCATGTGATGTTCTTGGGAGTGGCCACTAAGGGTAAGGTCCTTGAGAGGTTCCCAGTAGAGGTAGGAAGTCAGATCCCTCCCAGGTCCACGAACTGGACAAATCTGGGCCCATGTGAATGTGTGTGTAGAGGCCAGAGGTCAACCCCAGACACAATTCCTCAGGATGTTTTCCACACTGATTTTTAAAGCAGGGTCTCTCTTGCAGGACTGTGGTTGTGTACTCCTTTAATCCCAGCACAAGGTCAGCCTGGTGTACAAAGGGAGTTCCAGGACAGCCAGAGCTGTAACACAGAGAAACCCTGTCTTGAAACAAAACAAAACAAAACAAAAAATAAACAAAAAAGTCCAGGGTCTCTTACTAGCCCAGAATTCGCCAAGCAGGCTAGACAGGCTGATCATTGAGTCCCAGGGATATTCTCCCTTCCCCAACCTCTTGTTCACCAACATTGGGATTAGAAGCGTGTACCTATGTACGCAGCATTTTACATGGGTTCTTGGGATAAAATTTAGGTCTTCATGCTTTAGGGCAAGTACTTTACTGAGTGACCCCTCTCCTGGCCCCTGGCCCTTAGTCCCATGTCGCGGTGACTCTCAATATGCCCAAGAGGGTTTGTTCCAGCATAATCTTGCACCAAGAATCTCTCAGAGTTGCCATCATAGCAATGACACATTTTTATTTCCAGAAAGAAAAATTATAGTATAAAAACAAGGCATCCACATTTCAATTCCTGTCTCTAGAAACTTTAATTCTAAAAATGGCTTGAATGTAAATGAACTCAGAGGACCTCAGTGGCTTTGGAGGGCAAAGAGGGGTAATAGACACAACGGTGATGTTCAGTCTAGAATTAAGTATGTGTTGAGAGCTTTGCTCCGGAGATTCTTCATTTCCTCCAGCACCTTTTCTCCCACCTTCTCTGGAGGCTGGGCTAGGTCTTTGATATCCCTGGATATCGGAAACACAACAAAGATACACTAAGCCACTTATTAAAACATGCAAGCCAAGCAGGCCAGATGACTCCTTAGTAAGGCAATGGCCCTAAGGCTGATGACCTGAGATTCATCCCCGAGACCTACAGGGTAGAGGGAGAGAGACAAGTGTCCTCTGGCCTCCACTGTGTGCTTACCATGGCAATACTGCCCATACATATATTCATATATACATATATATATATTCACATGAGAACATACAAATTCAATCAATAAATGTTATTTAAAAGAATTTAGAAGTGGGTAAAGGCACTTGCTGCCCTGCCTGTTTCTCCTCTCTCAGCTTTCTGGCCACTGAGCCTCAGGCTTCTGCCTCCACAAGGTTTCTGTCTTGTCTCAGGCACAGAGAAAGGAATCCAGCCAACCAACCATGGACCTCCGAAGCTGTGAGCTGAGGAATGCTATGCCTTTGAAGGTGCTCTTGCTGGGTGTTTTGCTACAGTGCTGGGTGACTCTGAGTACTGTGAGAGCGGCAGATGCTTTCACTGAGGGCTTTGTGGGTCTGGGGTCTCTGCTTAATGTTGCCATGCGGCATGCAAGGACTTTACTAGTAACTAAAGCACCGCTACAGCAAAATACCTGACAAAAGCAACTGCGGCAGGCAGGGTTGGTTTCGGCGCACAGTTTAAGGGCACAGTCCACTGTGGTGGTATAGTGGTAGGTGCAGTGCAATCTTTCTGTCTCCGCCTTCCCTGTGCTGAGATCACAGCCATACACTATCATATCTTTTTTTTTTTTTGAGACAGGGTCTTTTTACGTAGCCCTGGCTGTTCTGATATTCACTGTGTAGATCAGGGTGGCCTTGAACTCACAGAGATCCTCTACCTCACAAGTGCTGGGATTAAAGTTGTGTTCCACCATTAAAGTTGTGTTTTAAAGAACAAAATAAAATAAACCATAGGTTTTAGGGTATCAAATTCAGGTTCTCATGCTTGCTGAGAACACACTTCCAGACTGATCCTCCCCATGTCTGGATTCAAGTTTTAAAACATTTTATTGTTATTTTAAAGAATATTGTGTATATGTACGCGTGTGGGTTTGTGCACATGAATGCGGTGCCCAAAGGGCTGGAAGAGGGAACTGGCTCTCCAGGAGCTGGAGTTACAGGCAAGTTTGAACTGACTGAGTGCTGGGGATTGAGCTCAGGTCCTCTGGATGAGCAGTATGCATTCTTAATCACTTAATCATCTCTCCAGCCCCGTGGATTCAATTTTTAAAGGCTTACTTGCTAAAGCATTTGAAGGAGATGATTGTGTATAAATGCTGACACATTTAAATATTTGAAACATTGGAGATACGCCCCTTTCAATGCTTGCGGTACTGAGATTCTTATTCCAGGTAAAAACACCCACTTACTTCTCCTTCTTGGCTTCCTTGTGGTTGAGCACGGGGAATTCCACTTGGATCATTTCTGGAGTCAGCATGACTTCTATGCTCTGCTCACAGAGGTCTCTGGAAAGGGATATGACACTGAGTGGGAACAGTTCTTCTTTCTCAGCATAAACACAGGATGGAAGGCAGAGCGTTTGGGAGCCTGGCCGTGCGGGCGCTTTCCAGTGTTAGTTGCAGCCACTTTCACTGAGTTCACGTGCAGAGAAGCCGAGGACAGACAGACATGCTGCCTCCGCCAGCCAACGATGCTGGGGGAGAGATTTATAACCAAGGAATAAAAAGCTGTTCTTTAAAAGGGGGTCACAAGCCGGGCGGCGGTGGTGCACGCCTTTAATCCCAGCACTCGGGAGGCGGAGGCAGGTGGATCTCTGAGTTCAAGACCAGCCTGGTCTACAAGAGCTAGTTCCAGGACAGGCTCTAGAAACTACAGGGAAACTCTGCCTCGAAAAAACAAAAAAAGGGGGGGTCACAGATTTGAGGCCCCTTTCAAGTGCACCTGGAACATTTATCAGAGGGCCCATGTTGCCACTGTAACGAAGTCCAAATGATTTCAAAAGATTGGATCTATCCAATGATGTTCTCGGGACACAATGGGATTAAAATAGAACCAAAGCCACGGATAACTAGGAAGTTCACAGCTGCTGTGACTCAAACAGTATATTCCTTCTGAAAATTTTATTTTTAAAAATCAACATATAATGCATTAAGTTCCATTATGACATTTTAGAGCAAAGGGTGCTTTTGTGACTCTTTTTCCCTGTCTCCTCCACTTCCTGCCACCCCTGTCACCCTGATAGCCTCCCCACTCTTTCATGTTCCATATGTCTTTCCACCTGTTCCCTCCTTCTTCATCCCCTATTATCACCCTCTCTGTCTCCTCTCTAGATTTTAGGCTTTGCCCACACTCGCAACTGTTTACACGTATATATGTGTACACTCTAGGTTAGGACCTGCACGCGACAGGAAACATTTTCACCTTTCTGAGTTTGGGTCACCTTGTGAACAGGCTATTTCTAAATAGCCTTTAGTGAAAGAAATTTGAAGGATTTATTTTATTTATTACTTAGTCTCTCTCTCCTCTCTCTCTCTCTCTCTCTCTCTCTCTCTCTCTCTCTCTCTCTCTCTGTGTGTGTGTGTGTATGTGATGTGTGTGTCATTGGATGTATGTTAAGGTCACAATCTTGCCTTCTATGTTGTCAGAGGCAGGGTCTTGTACTGTGAAGCGGCGGGGCTGCGTCCCGCCACCCGGCCGCAGGCTAGCTTTACACCCGAAATAATTACACGGAAACTGTATTCATTTAAATTCTGCCTGGCCCATTATTTTCAGCCTCTTACTCACATCTTGATTAACCCATATCTAATAATCTGTGTAGCATCACAAAGTGGTGCTTTACCATTTAGTTTCTAGCATACGTCCATCTTGGGCTGGAGCTTCATCGCATCTGGTTGCAGAGGCAGGGCAGTTGTCTGAGCCATCTATCTCACTTCCTTCTTCCTGTTCTGTCTACTCCACCCACCTAATTTTCTGTTCTCTTAAAGGGCCAAGGCAGTTTTCTTTATTAATTAACCAATGAAAGTAACATAGACAGATAACTCTCCTCCATCATTTCCCCTTTTTCTGTTTAAACAAAAAAGAAAGGCTTCGACTTTAACATAGCAAAATTACATATAACAAAACAGTTATCAAGCAAGTATTACAGTTACAATATTTAAATCTATTTTATCTTTTATCATAACTAAGGAAAGCTATAACTATCTATTTATTCTTCAATTCCATCAAAGACTCCAGAAGGATATAATACTACCTAAGTAAACAAGAAATATGCAACTGTCAACCTCTAGAAATGACAGAGACAACTCGCTGCCTGGACAGTCACCCAAAGTTCCTCTGTACCGTTGGGGCATCCATCTTCGGCCTTCAGGCCCATAGTGTCCAGCAGACATTTCCATGAAGCAGGAAATTCCAAAGACAGTTCAGTCACTTTCTGCTGTGTCCTGCAGAACATTTTGCAGACTCTTTCACGAATCAGGAACCCCGAAAGACCATCTCACCTTTAGGCAAGTTCAGCAGTCCTCTTTCTGTGGGTTCCTTGTGTCCAGTTTATGTAGCAGTCCAGGCAAGAGCAGTTTCTTGCCCAAATGGCTAACAAACTCCATAAGTAGCCTCTTCGATGCCCATCTTCCTCTTGAAGTAGATTGGTGCTGCCAGGAGCAGACGTGTCTCATTGTCATGAAAACCCTAAGTTATTAAAACATTAAATGCCATATTCTGCTGAAGGTGCGTGGTTGATCGGCAGTTATGATTCACCAGACAAGCTTTAATATATATAATTCAGTTTTAATAAAGGAAAGGAAAGGGAACTTACAAATCCAAGGTTCCAGCGAGGAGGGCAGGAAAACAAAGAGAAAGCGGGCCGCAGGCCCGCAAGATTTTATAAGTCAATATTAGCCTAAGGGGGACACGCCCAAGAGGGACACGCCTAAGAGGGACACGCCTTTAGACCAAGGGGGACACGCCTTTAAACCAAGGGGGACACGCCTTACAAAACAAGGTTTTGGGCTAGGCTTCCCCTTCATCTCCCCCTTTTGTCTAAATAAGACAGAACCAAACCAAATACAACTATATTCAATAGGAACAAATAATAAATATAAAATTACAAACAATATTAAGAAGAAACATATAACAAAAGTTTTACTAAGTATTCTATTTCAAGGAGTCTAAATAATGTAGAGGGTAACTACAATTATCTAATCTTCAACCCCATCAAAGATCTGAGAAGGGAAGTAATATTACTTAAGCAACCAGGAAGTACAAACAAGAAACTTCCAAAATGTGCAACAAATGACAGAGACAACTAACTACCTGGGCAGTCACCCAAAGTTTCGTTTTGCAATGTTGAGGCAACCAACTTTGGCTAAGGCCTAACACAACTGACATAACATTTTTCAAAGGCAAGGAACTTTTTGTAGAACTGTCCAACCCTGTCTTGGCAAGATAAGACAATCCTGTTTTTATCCATTTACGGATACTCTGAAACTCTGTCAGTGGTCGAGGTATGGGCTTTTTCTTTGCCTAAAGGCCACTTCTGCCAAGAAGAAGACAAGCTCCCAGTGGAGTGTCTTTGGTGCTCAACATTCTCTCGGGAGTAGAGTGGTGTTGCCAGGAGTGATTGTGTCTCATAAGTACCAAACTCTAGGTTAGATTAAAGGCCATGTTCTACAGCTCTTCAAAGAGGTCGAAGATTATACTATCTATACTAAATATAATTTCTATGTATCTAAAAAACCTGAAAAACAACTGTGCAATAAATGAGGACAATATCCCCAAACGTAAACAATGTCATTATACAAATAATATCAGAGGTAGAAATGTACATTGCAATATGATAAATATCTCAATATAACAATTGTTTTAAACAGAGGTAGAAGCATACTCTCATACAATAGAGGTAGAAGCATACTCGCATACAATGTTCAATATACAAGAATCAACACCAATGCAATTTTCTAATAACAATAATTCACAAATACCAATCATCCCATCAAACCAGGTAATCCCCCCCCCCTTTTTTTTTTTAAACACCCCTGAGTCCATATAATACCTCCCCCATCCCCTCAACCCTATACCATCTACCAAATGATGTCCCTAAACCAGAGGGCAAACTCTGTTGGGAGAGGGGGCATCGTCCTCTAAGATTGCTTCTAGCTGACATGGGGGCGACGTTCTTCTCAGGGGGTTCCATGAAAGCAAATGATGGTAAAATTCCCAGAATAACATTTTGTCGAGGAAATTGTAACTAGCCTCTGAGTGTTTTGAGGAGGTCCGGCCAGAGTGTTGTCAAAATTGTACACCATTTGAAACTGTCTTGTGTAGTTGGTACCAAAAAAAAAACCAAAAAAAGGTCTAATTTTAGCGCTATTAAAAAACATGACGTCATAGTAACCAGGTGAAATTGATGTTGTGGGGCCCCATCTTCATCCTGGAAACTTCAAAGATTACTGAAGGAAAATTTGTTGTTTGTTACAGGAAAGGTAAACATTATCTACAAAGACATATACAGACATATATATTCGATGGAAGGTATAATAAAGACAGACAGATATGAGGAAAGGCAAAGAAAGTTTATCAAGTATCATCATCATCATCATCATCATCATCATTATTATTATTATTATTATTATTATTATTATTATTACTATTATTATTCTGTCCCATTTCATGGCTCCTGACCTGAGACAGAAACTCTGAGATATCTCTTATAAACAGGCTTGGAATTGAAGAAGGACTGAGCCATAGTCCAACTCCAAAACCAGCTCTATATACATATAAATAAAGGCACAGTATATATGTAAAAAAATGTTTTATACTTACTAAACATATTCGGGTTCTGTGTTGATCCATATTAGGTTGTAACTAGTGTCCATGCATCAGTATTTAAATATCCAGGGTCCCTTAAGTTCTTTGAAGATGAGTGGTTTCCTGTGGAGATAAGAAAAGAACCCTGCCCCCAACCTATATGCTTTTCTTACCATCAGTATGATCATCATCCTTGTGAATGAATTATTTTTCTTCTCCAAGGGGCTTCTTCTCTTCAAACCGAACCTTTATTAATTTTGATGGTATCCACAATTTTTCCTCTCCTGTGGAGACAAGAGCAAAACCCCTTCCCCAACGCAGCACATCTCCTGGCTTCCACTGCGAGGTCAGCACATCCTTGAAATAAACTGGTTGATTTAATTCAGCAGACTTTTCCATTATCCAATGTCTTTCTGCAGCCGTTGTCCCCTTCTCATTAGCGTTGAGAAAATTCAAGGTTAATAAAGCACTATGTAACCTATTTCTAGGGGTATTTTCCACCCCTTTCTGTTTGTTTAACATGTCCTTTATAGTTCTATTTGATCTTTCTATGACTGCTTGACCTGTAGGATTGTATGGTATACCTGTAACATGCTTAATATTGTAATAAGCAAAAAACTGTTTCATTTTCCTAGAAACATAAGCTGGACCATTATCCGTCTTTATTTGTGTAGGTATACCCATGATGGCCATAACTTCTAATAAATGAGTGATTACTGAATCAGCTTTTTCTGAGCTTAAAGCAGTTGCCCATTGAAAACCTGAATAAGTGTCAATGGTGTGGTGTACATATTTTAATTTGCCAAATTCTGCAAAGTGAAACACATCCATCTGCCAGATTTCATTCCTTTGAGTGCCCTTTGGATTAGCCCCTGCAGGCAGTGGTGTTTGGTTATAAAAAGAGCAAGTAGGGCATTTCTTTACAATTTCCTTAGCTTGTTGCCATGTAATAGAAAACTCTTTCTTCAAGCCTTTGCTATTGACATGATGTTTTTTATGAAATTCAGAGGCCTGCAGCACACTACCAATCAACAATTGATCAATTTCTGCATTACCTTTTGCTAGAGGACCTGGCAGACCCGTATGGGATCTGATGTGTGTTATATACATAGGGCAAAGCCTGTTCCTGATCATGTCTTGTACCTGGATAAACAATGAGGTTAGTTCTGTATCATCAGGTATAAATTCAGCAGTTTCAATATGTAAGATTACTCTTTCTGCATATTGTGAATCAGTAACTATATTAAGCGGTTCTTTAAAATCCCTTACCACCATAAGAATGGCATATAATTCTGCCTTCTGGACAGAATCATAAGGGCTTTGTTCCACCTTACTCAAATCTTCTGATTTGTAACCTGCTTTCCCTGATTTATTAGCATCAGTATAAAATGTACGTGCTCCAGTTATCGGAGCATCACGGATGATTCGAGGGAGAATCCAAGAAGTTCTCTTTATAAAGTTAAGCCTCTTGCTTTTCGGATAGTTGTTATTGATTTCTCCCAAAAAATTAGCGCAAGCTCTTTGCCATGGTTCGTTATCTTCCCACAATTTTTTTAGTTCATCAGCAGTGAAAGGAACTATAATTTCTGCTGGGTCTATGCCTGCTAGTTGACGAAGTCTCAATTTGCCTTTTATAATTAATTCAGAGACTTTTTCCACATAAGTTTTTATTTTCTTACTTGGTTTATGGGGTAAAAAGATCCATTCTAAGATAATATCATCTCTCTGCATTAAAATTCCTGTAGGAGAAATTTTGGAAGGCAATATGACTAGAATACAACTGAGCTCTGGATTCACCCTGTCCACATGTGTCTCTTGTAATTTCTCTTCAATCATTCTCAGCTCCTTTTCTGCTTCAGCTGTTAATTCTCTGGGACTGTTTAAGTCTTTTTCACCATCCAAGGTTTTATTTAAATGAATTATCATATCAGGTGTTATGCCAACAGCTGGTCGTAAGCTGGAAATGTCTCCTAACAACCTTTGAAAGTCATTGAGAGTCCGTAACCGATCTCTCCTAATTTGTGCTTTTTGTGTCTTAATTTTTTGTAAACCTATTTTATAACCTAGATAATTAACAGAATCTCCTCTCTGAATTTTTTCAGGAGCAATCTGCAATCCCCATTTAGGTAAAAGTATTTTTACTTCTTCAAACAGTCTTTCTAAAGTAGCCATGTTTGAATCAGATAACAGAATATCATCCATGTAATGATAAATTATCGACTTGGGAAATTGCTTGCGTATTATTTGCAATGGTTGATTTACAAAATATTGGCACAGGGTGGGAGAGTTCAACATGCCCTGTGGGAGGACGGTCCACTGGTATCTCCTTGTAGGTTGAGAGTTATTATAAGTAGGCACTGTGAAGGCAAACTTTTCTCTGTCCTTTTCTTGTAAAGGTATAGTGAAGAAACAATCCTTTAAATCAATTACTATGAGAGGCCATCCTTTTGGTAATAAAGATGGCAGAGGAATTCCAGATTGCAGAGAGCCCATAGGTTGAATAACCTTATTGATAGCCCTGAGATCTGTCACCATTCTCCACTTACCAGATTTTTTCTTAACAACAAATACAGGAGAATTCCAAGGGCTGGTAGATTCTTCTATATGTCGAGCATCTAATTGCTCTTGTACCAGCTGTTCTAAAGCCTGCAACTTTTCCTCAGCTAATGGCCATTGCTTTGTCCATATTGGTTTCTCAGTCAACCATTTTAGAGGCAGTGCTGTTCGTATCTCTGAAGGGCCATCAATTGCTTTGCATTCTTGTACAGCCCGAACAGCCGGTTTCCGCCTTCTGTAATATCTTTTAATATTTCCCTCGGTGATATAGGCTCTAGAAGCAGCAGGAATGTTAATTTGGGTATTCCATTGCTGCAACAGGTCACGGCCCCATAAGTTCACTGCAATATTGGCTACATATGGCCTTAATTTTCCTATTTGTCCTTCTGGCCCTATGCATTCAACCCATCTC
This sequence comes from Arvicola amphibius, assembly GCF_903992535.2. NCBI lineage: Eukaryota > Metazoa > Chordata > Mammalia > Rodentia > Cricetidae > Arvicola > Arvicola amphibius. Next base: position 100,144,050 of record NC_052058.2, on the reverse strand, counting down.
GTGCTCTGCTTTACTTGAGATAGGGTTCCAATTCCCAGGAACTGAACATTTACATCCTGAAGAGGCCAATACGGATGCCAAGATTCTGGAGTAATGATACTTACATCCGCACCTGTGTCCAGTAGGCCAGTAATAAAAACGCCATTTACACATACTCTTAACTTTGGTCTTTGTTCATTTATAAAAGTCTGCCAAAATACACGTAACTCATCTTTCAGGCCATTTTTGCTTTTAACAGCAGGCATGGGGCTTTCTAATTTTCTTGACGAGGCATGTTCTCGGCAGTAACTGGAAATGACTGGACCACATTCGCCATGGGGGCCTGCGAGAGGCCCCCCATTGAGTTTCCCAGTGGCAACAGGTTGCCTTGTCTATCTCTTGTTGACCTGCACTCATTTGTCCAGTGTCTGCCTTTTCCACATCTCCTACATATACCTGAAGGCTGAGTCCTCCTACGTCTGTTATTTCTAGAAGAGGCATTATTATTATTATTATTATTATTGTTATTATTGTTATTATTATTATTATTATTATTATTATTTCTGAAAATCCGTTGTCTGCAATTCCTTTTAATATGTCCCATCTTGCCACAGTTAAAACATTTGGTAACTTGATGTCTCCTTTTTGCATTAGAAATTGCTTCTTCGACCCATGCTTCAGTGCCATAGTCAAATGATTCAACATTCATTGTATGTAAGACCCATTCGTCCAAGGGCGCTGATCTCATCTTTAAAGGCCCCAGGATCCTTTTACACTCCACATTGGCATTCTCATAAGCCAAAGATTCAATTATTATACGTCTTGCTTCTGGGTCAGATATCCCTATCTGTACAGCTTTAGTTAGCCTTTGTAAAAAATCACTAAAGGGTTCTCTCTGACCCTGTTTAACTCTGATATATGATTCCAGTCTCTGTCCTGGGTCTTGAACCCTGTCCCAAGCCTTTAAAGCTGCTGTAGTACATATGGATAAGGTGTGTTCATCATAATTCGCTTGTTCCAGAGGATCGGAGAAAAGTCCTTCACCTAGAATTTGATCTAGGGAGATCTCAATTCCCTTTGCTCTTTCCTGCTGTTCTAAAAGTTTAGCCTCTTGTCTGAACATGCATTTCCAATTTAATTGTGACCCACTCTCTAGAACAGCTGATACTAATTGTACCCAATCATGGGGCGTTGCCTTATTGCTTATAGACCAAGTTTTGAGCATCTCTCTAACAAAGGACGAATGTAGCCCAAAGTTCATAATGGCTTGTTTAATTTCTTTGAGATCATTCATACGGACGGGTTCCCATGTATATTCCTTGATGACTTTAGGGTTTTTGGAACCAGTCACCTTTTCTGACGTTACTATTGGAAAGGCAGGTAGAACTTTATGGAAATTATCCCGGAGAGTTTTACTCATTGACGGAGTTAAATTTCGCCTTTGTACCGTTTGCTCCTGTTCTATAATTTCCTCAATCTTTTCTAATCTGCTTACTATTGCCTTTTGTAAGGCCTGGATCTCCTGTCCAGAATTATGCTCCAAGGCCTTCATGGAGGATTCCAAAACATGAAGTTTGTCCAGTAGAGTTAGTGTCTCATCCTTGGATAGAATTTTCATGGCCTGAATTGTGCCTTCTTGTATTGACAATCTGTCAGCCAATCTGTCATATCCTTTAGACAAAGTCCGATTTTCACATTCAGCAGTTTTAATTCTCTCTGATAATGTTTCAGACAGGGACTGAAGTTTACGATCCAAATCAGCTGTTCTCTCCTCCGCAGCAATGAGTCTCTCCTTAATATCAGACTGTAGTTTTTCTAAATTTTGCTCATTTGACCGAGTCATATCAGACAAAGCCTTATTCCCTTCCTTGAGACCTTCAAACTCTTTCTTGGTGTCCGTCTGAATTGTTTTTGCAAATACCTCGACCGACTTAAAGTTGTTACTCAAAACAGTTGTGCCCTTTCTTAAGCATTCAACCTCTGACCTAAGAATCCTGGTTTCATTCTGTAAGGACTTTATCATTTTTCTATTTTCAAACCATGTAAGGGAGAAACCAAATACGAGAAAAATTGCAAGCCCTATAAACATCCAAGTTATGGGAATATCATATGTATCCTGTAATATTTCTACCATAGTACAATTAAATAGACTGCAGAAGCTTTCAACGGTGATATGGTCAGACATTTTTTTTTTTTTTTTTAATCAAAAGAAATTTTACCTGAAATGACCGTTCCCTGCCAGTAGGTCGCTAGGGCAATAACCGCTCGGCCAAACCGAGTCACACACACGTCCTTTGCTCCGTACAAGCGGGGCTGGGACAGGCTAGTCTGGGAAACTGCTCTGAAGCAATCAAGAGCCCAAGGCCGAATCCTTGCCACGCAGTGTGGGAACTGGAGCTGAAGGCTCCCAAATGCCCGAGTTGGACGCCAAATGAAGGTGCGTGGTTGATCGGCAGTTATGATTCACCAGACAAGCTTTAATATATATAATTCAGTTTTAATAAAGGAAAGGAAAGGGAACTTACAAATCCAAGGTTCCAGCGAGGAGGGCAGGAAAACAAAGAGAAAGCGGGCCGCAGGCCCGCAAGATTTTATAAGTCAATATTAGCCTAAGGGGGACACGCCCAAGAGGGACACGCCTAAGAGGGACACGCCTTTAGACCAAGGGGGACACGCCTTTAAACCAAGGGGGACACGCCTTACAAAACAAGGTTTTGGGCTAGGCTTCCCCTTCATTCTGCAGTCTTTGAAAGATATGAAGAATGTCTATCTAACTGAAATATATCTCTACATATCTAGAAAATCTAATAACATGACTACAAGCTTAACTATTATCAATGATTATCCATTAACAACCTATATTTCCTAATTATACATTACATTCTTTAAAATGAACTACAATCACAATACCTTAATCAAGATCAGAATACATATACATATAACAAAATTGACCTTAAAATCCATACCAATGCAAATTATTCATCTCTATATCATATCCCCCTTTAAATGTAAAAGAACATTTATAAACAATATTTGGGAAAATGGGCGCAGTTATTTCTCTCCAAACTGCTTCCTGCTGAATGGGGGCGCTGTTATTTAGGTCTTTCATGGTATAACCTGTGTGTGCCAGGTTCATCTCAGTTATCAGTTGAGCGAAGTAATTTTTTGAGGGTATTCGTAGCAACCTTTCAGGAGGGCGTGGTCTATCATACCATATTGGGATAGAAGCAATCCATATGGTCTCATTTTCTGTAAAAACAAAAGAATCTCTTTTCCAAAGTATCATATCCTTAGATCCAAATTCTGAAGTCAAAGTATTTTCAAAATATCTATGTTGGATTAGTTCAGCAGCATTTATAAACAAATCTCTTTTAGCAGCTGTTGCTCCTTCCTCAACATTCAAACAGTTCAAAGAGAGCACAATAGCATATAGTATCAAGATTCTCTGTGTATTTTCCATCTTTATGCAGCTTTACTTAACCTCTATTTTGTTTATTTTTACTTTTATTTTTTGAGACAGGTTCTCTGTATATCTTTGTCCTGGAATAACTCTGTAGACCAGGCTGTCCTCTGTCCTTGAACTCTCAGAAATCCATCTGTCTCTGCCTCCCCAGTGCTGGGATTAAAGGTGTGTGCTACAACACCTTGAACTCACAGAGATCTTTCCGTCTCTGCCTCCCAGGCATTCGGATTAAAGGTGTGTCCTGCCACACCTTGAAGTCACAGAGGTCAATCTACCTCTGCCTCCCAAGTGTTGGGATTAAAGGTTTATACCACCACAACAAACTACTTCCATTTTCTTTCTTTCTTTCTCTTTTTTTTTAACTGTAAGAACTTTAACTTTTAGCCTGCATGTATTTTTAATTCACCGCAAACCATTTAGAGGTTTTCTTTGTCTTTGAATCTCTCTTTACTGTATATCTCTCTTTTTCTGACCACACGAGTCTTTAATTTACCAAGCAATATAGGTAGGATTAAAGCCGTGGCTTTGACAGCTAGATCCAGCCCATTCCTTAGCTTTCCAGCCTCCTGGCAGAGGTACTGGCTATAGCCTTGTTTATCACCACAACTCTGTGGCGGTTCAAGGTCCCTGCCAGCAAGCAAGCTGCAACAGTGTCAAACAACAGTCAGGACCGCCTGCTTGAAAGAGTCAGAGTTTGTCCTGGCAGTACAGACCAGAACGCCAGCATTTTAAAACAGCACAACTTTTTTCCTGCTATGGCTGAAAACAAACAAGCATGCAGTCAGTTTTTATCAATGCCATTTAAGTGTTTCGTAGAAGGACCTCTTAAAAGAGCTGCAGGGTTTTGCAGCTAAAGCTGAGTCAGGAAGCCTCTCTTAGATGAGAACGCTTGCTCAGATCTGAGAAATTGCTGCTATCAAGAAAACATGCTTTACTCTATTCTTTCCCAAGCTTTCTCAGGTTTTCTGTAGATTCAGTTATCCACGTTGGCGCCATTCTGTAGTGTGGAGCGGCGGGGCTGTGTCCTGCCACCCGGCCGCAGGCTAGCTTTATACCCGAAATAATTACACGGAAACTGTATTCATTTAAATTCTGCCTGGCCCATTATTTTCAGCCTCTTACTCACATCTTGATTAACCCATATCTAATAATCTGTGTAGCATCACAAAGTGGTGCTTTACCATTTAGTTTCTAGCATACGTCCATCTTGGGCTGGAGCTTCATCGCATCTGGTTGCAGAGGCAGGGCAGTTGTCTGAGCCATCTATCTCACTTCCTTCTTCCTGTTCTGTCTACTCCACCCACCTAATTTTCTGTTCTCTTAAAGGGCCAAGGCAGTTTTCTTTATTAATTAACCAATGAAAGTAACATAGACAGATAACTCTCCTCCATCATTTCCCCTTTTTCTGTTTAAACAAAAAAAGAAAGGCTTCGACTTTAACATAGCAAAATTACATATAACAAAACAGTTATCAAGCAAGTATTACAGTTACAATATTTAAATCTATTTTATCTCTCTTGCTGTTTTCTGCTGTGCACCCCAGGCTAGTTGGCCAATGAGAGTCCAGTGATTTTCCTGTCTCCACCCTCCACATTGGAGATAAGGGAGTTGATACTAGAGGCAATGTTTGCAGAACCACCGGCGTAAATGCTCACTCCCAACTACATGGGGCTACAGCAGCTTCTGCAGTTTTCAAGGGTATTTAGAGTGAGAGCAGTGGCATGTCCCATGTCAGGGATGCTACAATTTCAGACGTGTACCTACTGTGCCCAGCATCTGGGGATCTGGACCCAGACCATCACGCTGTGCTGCAGTCGCTTACCTATGGAGCTATTGCCCCAGTCTGACCGAGTTTATGGAAGGGCACCAGGTGAAAAGAAAGCATCTTTCAACTGCTTTTGTTATAGTCTTGCTGAGGGTTTAATTCCCGTGCAGTGGAATCCAGAGGTGGGCTTTTTGAAGTGTTGGTTCATAAGGGGCTCTGACCTAATCAGTGGGTTAATCCCTTGATGATTCCTGATTGGACAGTACTCATGGGTGGTGCGAGCTGGCTAGATGAAGCTGATCACAGGTGGCATACCTATGAAAGATGTACAACCCCAGATACTTCTTTCCTGTTTCTCCTCTCTCAGCTTTCTGGCCTCTGAGCCTCAGGCTCCTGCCTCAATGAGGTTTCTGTCTTGTCTCAGGCACAGAGAAAGGAATCCAGCCAACCAACCATGGACCTCCAAAGCTGCGAGCTGAGGAACGCTATGTCTTTGAAGGTGCTCTAGCTGGGTGTTTTGCTACAGTGCTAGGGGACTATGAGTACTGTGAGAGTGGCAGATGCTTTCACTGAGGGCTTTGTGTGTCTGGGGTCTCAGTTCTAACTGCTCAGCGTTGCCATGCGGCATGCAAGGACTTTACTAGTAACTAAAGCACCGCTACAGCAAAATACCTGACAAAAGCAACTGCAGCAGGCAGGGTTTGTTTAGCGCACAGTTCAAGGACGCAGTCCTTAGAGGTGGGGTAGAGGCAGTGGGAGGAGCTTAAGGTAGCGGTCACATCCGGTCACATGGCATCCGCACTCAGGATGCGGGGAGAAGTGAACAGGCATGCCCAGCTTGCTCGTTCCTTTCATTCAGCCTGGGACTCCAGGCCATTGAAAGATGCCGTCCATAGTTAGGGTCCTACCTCAATCAATAGTCTGGAAAGTGCCTCACAGCTGTGCCCAGAGGTTTGACTCTTTTAAAATTCCAGGTTCTCTAAGTTTAAAGCCAAGGCTAACCGTCTTAGAAAGCCTTGGGAAATGTGTGAATGAGAGGTGTGGTTGGTTTCAGCTAAGCTTTATTTACACACAGGTGCAGGCCAGGTTTGTATGTGGGCTGTTGCTGGCTGACCCGTGACCTCTTATTGGCTGGTTCAATGGGGCCACTGACTGCTTGTGTTTCAGCTGGAGAGAGTGGGGAGCAAGAATGTGAAGGAGGCACATTTACCCCGTTAAGTAGCTTCGTGAGTGGCCCACACATTACCTGCTGACATTCCATTTGCAAAGGCCTCATCAAGTGCAGGACATGACTGCAAAGTAGGCTGAGAAATTTGCCTCTGGTTTCAAATACTCAGTGCTTGTAGGAGAAGAGGCAAATGACATGTTGGGAAACAGTCATTTCTACCACATCAAAGTGAAATGCCTCCAAGGGCAGTACAGGCAGCGACAGCGTCAAGCCTTGGACGTTCAACAAGAACAGCTTACCCAGCCACCACACATAAAGAGAGGGGCCTGGCAGTTGCCTGCTGGGAGAGTGGTAGAGTTGGGAAAGTACTTGCCAGGAAAACATGGGGACCCGAGTTCCATCCTGTGCACCCAGGTGAAAAGCTGGGTGTGCTGGAAGAAGCTTATCCCAGTGCTGGGGAGGCAGAGGCAGGAGGATGGCTGGACCTAGCTGGCCAGCTAGCCTAGTCTGCTTGGGAGTTCCAGGTTCAGTGAGAGACCCTGTCTAAAAAAACAAGGTAGATACAGATCCAGGAACCACACTTCAGGTTGACCTCGGGTCTCCACATGTCTCCACACATATACCTATGTACTCTTATATATTCCTGACATGTGAACATGCTACCCTTCCCACACAAAATATCCTTGAAAACTGCAAAAAGCTGCTGTAGTCCCATGTAGTTGGGAATGAGCATTTACTACACTGGTTCTGCAAACATTGGCACTTTTATTATTATCATCATCGTCATCACCACTACCACCACCACCACCACCATCATCATCATCATCATCATCACCTTCCTCCGCACCAAGTGGAGTATAACAATGAGACATCAGTGTGGGCCATGTTTGATGCCTCTTGCCGAGCACTGCCTGGTGTGCATTTAATGCTCGGAAAACGTTATCTTCTGATTGTTATCTTCCTCTCCAGCATCACATTGTCTCCTTTAGTTCCTCTACTCCCACGATGTGGGTACCAATTCAGAGACAAGGAAACTGCATCGCAACAGTGATGAGCAAAGGAGGGGTGTTTCTGCTCCAGTCTGCTGTCTCCATGAGTGGGCGGGGCCTGAAGCAGATAGGGACCATCCTACCGCGCCTGCAGCACTCTCAAGGAAGGGCTGCCTGGAGAGATAGCTCAGCAGGTAAAGGTGCATTTGATCCCTGGGACCCACGTGGTGGAAGGAGAGAACTGACTCCTGCAGGTTGTCCTCTGACTGACTTGTGACCACCCGGGGCAAGTGTGAGTATACACACACACACACACACACACACACACACACACACAAACAAATACTATTTCAAAAAATTAAAAAGAAAGGGCCTGTGCGGTGCTCCGGGCAAATCGTTTAATCTTCCTTGCAGATCTTGCTTCCAAGCATGTATGCCCAAGGACCTCAACTCTCAGAGCACGTGGGTGGGTGTCAGAGGAACTAGCCACCCGCCTCGGAAATTTAGGAGTTCACTCGTTGATTATTTTGCATGGAAATGTGCTGAAACTATCAATATCGTGTTGTTGATAAGAAAAAGAAATCAGGTTTGTCACAAGAAAGTATTTCTGAGTGTGTACTGGGTATGAGATCCTGCTCCTGCAAGGACAAACCATTCCCTCTGCTCAGCACACAGCTGGCATGGGTCCTGGTCTATGGCGCTGATGGCTGGTCATCAGTGCTGGGGTTATCAGGATTTCTTTGCTTCATCCTAACTTATGGTATAAATCAGAACAGGAAAGTTTTAAGAATGAACATGGGGGCTGGGGAGATGACTCAGTCGATAAAGAGCTCTCTGCGTAAGCACGAGGACCTGAGTTTGATCACCAGAAACCAGGGTGGAGGAGTGAACGATTATGACGCCGGCTCTGGGGAGACAGAGTCAGGCAGGCTCTTGTGCTTGCTGGCCAGCCAGCCTGGCACAGTTGGTCAGCGCCAGGCCAGTGAGAGATTCTGTTTCTAACAACAGCAAACATCAGAGGTTGGCCTCTGGCCTCCACATGTGTGTGCAGACACATGCATGCACATAAGCACACACACACACAGACGCACGCACGCACGCATGCACGCACAGATGACCACAGTGGAGAGGCATCTGCAGAGTGGACAGTGGCAGGTAGGACGGCTGAAGCACACATGCTCCAAGTATTTGGGCGTCACAGAAGATGCTCTGGGCCTGAGCTGGGGCCCTGCCTCGTTCGCATCTCTTGTTCTCACGTTTGCTGCTGGGTCTCTAGCTCGACTTAAGGACACATGGTAGATGCCAATTAATAAAAGGAAATGCAAGTGCCTTGGTTATAGCTGATATTTCTTGTATGCACGTGAGTGTGTGAGTATGTGTGCATGTGATATATGTATCCATGTGTGCATGTGTCTGTGTGTATGTAGGGAGTCCAGAGGTCACTGTACGAAGTTTTCCTCCATTGCTCTCTCTATTTTTTTTGAGACAGGCTCCTTCACTGAACCTGGAGTGCCCTGATTCAGCTCGACTGCCTGCCCTGTAAGCATCAAGGATCTACCTGCCTCCTTGACCTCAGCCTCAGCCTGGGGTTACAGGTGTGTGCTACCACAGCTGGCTTTATTTTTTTAAAGTTAAGAGTATTTGCTTGTGTGTCTGATGTGCACCACGTGTATGTGTGGTGCCCACGGAGGCCAGGGGAAGGTTGTGAGCTGCCATGTGGGTGCTGGGAATCAAACCTGCAAGAGCAACCAGTGCTCTTAACCTCTGAGTTACAGCTCCAGACCCATGTCTGGCTTCGGGTGTGCGCTGAGGATCTGAAGTTGGTCTTCACGCATATGTGGCAAGTACATGACTAGCTAGCACCTTCCCCGCTCCCCACATCTTTAGGCATTCAGGGTGAGCTATTCTGCACTCTGAGCCAAGTGTCATGCTCCCCAGTGGCACAGTTGGCATCAGCCTTACTTGATCCTTTAGGGGAGACTCTCAGGGCCATGTGTGCTTCCACAATCCCTCACGGCACCTCACATGGAACACAACACCTCATCAAAAGCCCCGAAGATAAAGCTGAAAGATACCTCTCCATGGTTTCCAGTCTGTCTTCCTCTGGCAAGCCATCCAGTGGGGCAGGCACATTGACAGGCAGCATCCCGGTGCCGTACCAGTCACTCCTGTGGGAGAGGACACGAGCAGTGAGCACTACAGATGCATCAGCTCCCACAGGCTTTGTGTGACACAGGCTCTCAGACTTCCCACTTAGCTGAGGAAGACCTTGACCTGGTGATCTTTTTGCCTTTACCTCTCCAGTTCTGGGATTACAGGTGTGTGGCGTGGCACTATGCCTGGTTTATGCTGTGTTGGGGATGGAGGCCAGGGCTTCGTGCATGTTAGGCAAGCACTCAACCAACTGAGCCATATTCCCAGCCCCTAGAATTTATATATATATATATTCATATTATGAGTGATATACATCATGGTATGTGTGTGTAGTGTCTGCATATGTATATGCATGTTTGCATGTGTGGGTGTGGATCTGCATGCATGTGGAGCCCAGAGGTTGATTTCTGTGCCTTCTTTTACCACCCTCTACCTTATACATTCACGCAGGATCTCACTGAACCCAGAGCTCACGGATCTGGCTAGCCTTGCTAGTCAGTTTACTCGGGGAATCCCTGCCTCAGTCTCCCGAGTGCTGGGATTATAGGCACACACTATCTTGCCGAGCATTTTCATGGGTGCTGCAGATCTGAATTCTTGTCCTGATATTTGCATGACAAATACTTTACCCTGTGAGCCATCTTCCCAACTTCTAGAAAAATAACATTATTTAAAAAGCCTTGAGTATGGGGGATATTAAAATAGTTGTGAAAAGGAGAATTTTTAAAAAAGGTTTCGAGTTTGGAATACATATGGGTAATCTGCATATTGAAAATAACATTAAATCAGTAATAAAGGGAAATTATGAAACTGAACGGAAATTGAAACAGTTAATTTCATAACCACAGTAGAGGGGGAGGAAGAAAAAGAAGGACCAGAGAGAGATTAGTGGTTAAGAGTTTTTCCAGAGGACCTGAGTTCAGTTCCCAGCACCCAAGTTGGGTGACTCACAACTGCCTGTAGCTCCAGCTCCAGGGGATCTGACGCCCTCTTCTGGATACTACAGACACATTCCTCACACAGATAAGCCCATATACATATAATCAAACAAAACAAATCTTTTTAAAAAAAAAAGAAGTGGGGAGAAGGGGGAGAGAAAGACAACAAAACAGCCCAGAAAAGCACGTGGTGTGTGACGCTGCCCACCAGTAATGCACTTGGCGTGTGATGCTGCCCACCAGAAAGGCACGTGGCCTGTGATGCTGCCCACACAGCCCAGACTGGGGCGGGCTGAGAGTAATAGGAAACTCCAAATGCCTCTGGCCTTATTCTTTGCTCAGCAGCATGCTTATGCACGAAGTAATTCTGAGACCGTTCAGGTGTGCTGTCAGCTTGAAGGTTCTCACAGCACAGAAGAAAAGAAACACAAGCATGCAGTGGCTTCTGCAGAGGCAGCAGCCCAGCAGGAGAGAGCTCCTGTAGCCCTGGGTAGCAGGAGGCCCTGTGGTGGTTTGCATGAGAAGGGTCCCCCACAGCCTTATGTGTTTGAATGTCGGTCCCCAGTTGGTGGCGCTGTTGAGGCAGTTATAAGACCTTTAGGAGGTCAAGTCTTGCGGGGGGGGGGGGGGGGGGGGGGGGGGGGGGACGGGAAGGACATCACCAGGTGGACTTGGAGCATTTACAGCTTGGTTCTACTTGCTGGTCTCTGTCTGAATCTTGTGTGTGGGGAAGAATGTGATCTCTGATAACTGACAACCATGGCAGCCTTATGTTCCTGCTGGGCTCTCTCCCTCTGGAACTGTAGCCGGAGTAAACCTGTTCTCTTCTAGGTTCCTTTTGGTTATAGCAACAGAAAAGTACCTCTCTCTCTCTCTCTCTCTCTCTCTCTCTCTCTCTCTCTCTCTCTCTCTCTCCTCTTTCTCCACCCCCCCCACGCCCGCCCACCCACCCACCCACCCACACAGTCAAATTGCTAAAAAGTTTCTTTAATAGTTGGAGCAATGACATGTAAGCATGAGGACCTGAATTCGGATCCCCAGCACCCACTGAAGAACCTGAACATGAACCTATAGACCCATGGAGAAAGAAGGACCCTGGGGGGGGGGGGCTCACTGGCCAGCCACTGTAGTCCAGTCAGGGAATTCCAAGTTCAGTGAGGTACCCTATCTTAAAATATATGTGGAGATAGATTGAGGAAGACAGGAGACGTCAACCTTTGATGTCTGTAGGCACATGCACACATGTGAACACAAACACACAAAATATGAAATGGCAGAGAGCAAGCATAACTATGGGTGTGGGTTGGAACTATAAAGCATCAGTGTGAAGTTGTTACTCCTAAGATCTATACACCAATGCAGGTGTGTTTCTATGTACCTATGTGTATGTTCATATAACAAGCATGTTTCATGTGTTCTGTAGCTTGTCTGTTGGATAGCTTCTGATGCCACCCCCTCTTCAGCAGCCATTTTCACACTTGCACACCCCTCCCCCACTTGAGACGCCCTGGCCTCCTCCTCCCAGATGTTAACCCTGCTGCCGACTTCCGACGAAGATCCCAAGTCCTTTCCTGTGGGGGTGGCTATTTTTATTTTTTGCGTGAATGTGTGTGCGCGCACAAGTACAGCATCCATGGAGACTAGAAGGCAGCATGGAACCCCTGGAGCTGGAATTACATGCAGTCGAGACATAAATGTCGGAAACCGAACTCGTGTCTTCTGGAAGAGCAGATCCAGCCCTTAACCTCCAAGCCAAATGGAAAATTCCACCCAAACAGTAGAAACTGTGTAATCAGAGGGATTCTTGTCCAGAAGAAGGATGGAGATGTGTGGAACTGGACCACTTTTCAGCATCCACACCGTTCTGAGATGATGAAATGGTAGCAAACAAGAGACTTTCATGGAATAAAAATGTAAAATCCAGGCCGGGTGGTGGTGGCAGCACAGGCCTTTAATCTGAGCACTCTGGAGGCAGAGGCAGGAGATCTCTGTGAGTTTGAGGCCAGCCTGGTCTACAGAGCTAGTTCCAGGACAGTCATGGCTACACAGAGAAACCCTTTCTTAAAAAAAAAGGAAAGAAATGGAAAGGAAAAAAAAGGAAAGAAAGACAAAGAAGAGCAAAGCCTCACTAGGATCAGGCAAAGGAAGGCGTGCCAGCTTGCTCCTCCATCCACATGTGGATACAAGCAAGCAAGATGGCTCCTGCCACTAAGCCTGATGCCATAAGCTTCCTGGGACCCGCATGTCGGGAAGAGAGAACAGACGTGGCCTGAATGCACCCGTACTCACACACACATGCACATAAAATAAAGAAGGCCCTGTCTGTGAACCAGAAAGTCATCCCTAACTAGACACAAAATCTGCCTGGTGCCTTGGCTTATGAGAATTATATATACTGTTTATAGCCAATGGAGACTATAGCCTTTTGTTGTAGCCCTCTGAGCAGATTAATACAGAAGCTGAAAAGAATTATCGTTATTATTTGTAACTGCTTTCAGAAACAACAGCCTGACCTTCAATCCAACAACTGGTATAAACCCGGATTAGGAAAATAAAGATTTTTTTCTTTTGAGACAGGGTCTCATGTAGCCCAGGCTGGCCTCGAACTCTCTGTGTAGCTGAGAATGGTGTAGAACTCCTGATTCTCCTGCTTCCACCTCCCAGTGCTGAGATTACAGAGGTGCGCCACCTGGTCCGGTTTCTACACTGCTGGGGACGGAGCCCAAGGCTTTGTGTAGTTATACCTGTACCCCACTGGTGCACCCCGCTCAGGCCCTGCTCCTGAGTTTTGAGCTGTTAGGCAGTGGCTGTTTACATTGGAACAAACTGGCCCGACAGAGCAGGGAGGCACAGAAACTGAAGGCAAAAAGCCATGGCGGGAGGTTTTCATTGATATAGCCTTTGTGTTTAATGCATGGCTATTCGGGGCCAAGACAACGCGCTCCTGACCCACTAAAAAAACAGCCCTGGGAGATGTTTCCAAGGACATTGCTTTGGAAAAATGAATTGGCTAATTTTTAACACTTGGAGTCCATGCGTATTGAAAGTGGGTGCACCGGAGTCTGAGCACAACCCAGGCCCAGCGGAGTCTATTTTTACGATCTCATGTGCCATTTTCCCCCCACCGTAGGAGCAAGGTGCGCGGCAAGAACTTCACTCCTGAGTTATGTCCCAGCTACTGAACGAGGTTTGTCAGCCCGTCCTGGGCGTGCACCATTCCACAGGCAGCAGGTCCTGAACTGTGTCCCAGGAGAAAGCTAGTTGAGAACAGGCAGGCCAAGATTCTGTTGCTGCAGAAGTGATTGATGCTCAGGTGTCTGCCATGACTTCCCTGTGATGACAAACTGCAAGCTGGGGCTGTGAGCCAAGCAAACCCTTTCTTCTCTAAGCTGCTTTTTGTTGGGGTATTCTATCACAGCAACAGGGATGAAACTAAAACAGTGGGCCAATTTGAAAATTCCCAGTCTTCCTGTAAAATGAGTTGAGGGGGGGGGGGGGGGGGGGGCGCTGATGCTGCCATCTAGTGGTGAGAGTTGATTGCACAGTTTTGTGAACTTGGTAGAAAGAAGTTACCAAAAGCAAGCACCAGACAGATTCTAAATACTGCCTCATACAACCATTTCAACAACCTAGTGATGCTGTCGTCAGGGTCCCTGAGGAAGATGCTGCATCAGGGCTCGGAGGGGGGGTGACGCAAAGTGCTTGCTGAGAAAGCTTATGGACCTGAATTTGATCCCCAAAACCTGAGTTCTAGCCCAGAACACACTAAGTATAGCTCGGTTTGGTGGTGAACACCTGTAATTCCAAGAGGAAGAAGGAGACACAGGAGGCTCCCTCGGCCTCATGGCTGGCTAGCCTGGCGATATCAGCTACTCCAGTGCTAATGAAAGAAAGACCTTACCTAAAAAAAAAAGTTGGAGTTTCTGATGAAGAACACTCAAGATTGTCTTCTGGCCTCCATAAGCATGTGCACACATGGACGTGTGTACCTGCACACAGGTACACACGCACACACACATATACATGCACTTACATGCACACACACACTTGCGCATGCTCTCATGCACCATGAATATTTCAAAAAGAAAGATTCTTCCAAAAGAAAAAAAATAGACCATGACAATTTCAGCAGAATTATATGATCAGTCAGTTCTCCTGTGCTGAAACCCCACTGATTAGTTAGACTGCATTACTTTTAAAAAGTGTGCGGTTTTGGTTTTGTTATGTTTTTGTTTTTTCCAAGACAGGATTTCTCTATGTATCCCTGGCTGTCGTGGAACTTGCTCCATAGACCAGGCTGGCCTCGAACTCACAGAGATCCACCTGCCTCTGCCTCCTGAGTGCTGGAATCAAGGGCGTGTGCCACCACTGCCCAGCTACCAAGTATATCTTGATTAAGATAAAGTCAAACTCTGAAAACCAGCTGTCCACCATCATAGCTCCGTGGCAGGCAAGCCCTCCCTTGTGTTCTGAAAGTACGATTTGAAAGTGTGATTAGTCACTGTTGGCCTTTGACACCCCAACCCCTGAAATCTGCAGTGCAACCCCCCACCCCGGGAGGCCAGCAGTCTCCAGCTTACTTCTGAGTGTTTTCAGTCCTCGAATAGTCAGAAAAGGAAGAGAACACCAGGGGCTGGAACCTCTTCCAGTTCATGATTCCAGGAATTATATCCTGTGATGAAAGTTGGCATGGGGGCAGGGCATGAAGAGAAAAGAAAAGGTTAGGTGGCTGGGAGAGTTGATGCCAATTGTTGACTTGACAGCATCTAGAGTCACCTAAGAGACAAACCTCTGCGACTGTCTCTGAAAAAAAAATTTTTTTTTTGATTTTTCAAGACAGGGTTTCTCGGTAACTTTGAAGCTTGTCCTGGAAACTAGCTCTTATAGACCAGACCAGCCTTGAACTCACAGAAATATGCCTGCCTCTGCCTCCCGAGTGCTGGGATTAAAGGCATGTGCCACCACTGCCTGACTAGTCTCTGAGGATTTTTAAACGCTGGATTAGCTGAAGTGGGAAGACCCACGCTGACTGTGGGCGGCACCATCCATGGGCTGGAGTCCCAGACTAAACAAAAAGGAGAAAGTGAGCTGAGCACAGCGCCCATCTCTCTGCTTCCTGACTGTGGGTGCCATGGGACCAGCTGCCTCATGCTCCTGCCACCATGCCTCCCTTCCTTAAGTTGCTTTTGCCACCTTTTGTTAGAGGACCAAGAAAACATAGTAACATAGTGGGAAAATGTCTTAGAGAGCCTTCATTTCATTCAGCTGACCGTTTCTAAGTTCCAGAAGGTTTGGTCCAAATGTATCATTTCATTAAGCTTGACTGACTTCCCCTAAAGCTAAGACAGTTGCTGCAGTTACAGGGGTTGTGATGGTGGTGGGGGGAGATGGGGTCTTCTAGTCCGTCTGGATGGTGGTGAAAGCGATGCTAATGCAACACTCGAGGAGGATGGGTAGCACTCTTGCAGGGAGGACAGTGCAGCGGAATGCAATATAATGGAACCATTAGGTCACCAGCAGTTCAGCTAAGTGGAGCCACTCTGTGGGTAATGGATACACACTGAGGATGTTTGTGTGTGTGCATGTGTGTATGCGTGATGCCCGAGGCCAATGTCCCTGTCTTCCTCAATCCAGAGACAGCATTGCTCATGGAACCTGGAGCTTGCAGTTTCCGCTAGACTGGCTACTAATAACCTCCAGGGGTCCACCTGTTTCCGTATCCCCGGTGTGGGGATTACATGTCTGTGCCACTGTGCCTGGATTTATGTGGGTGCTGAAGATTTGAACTCAGGTCCTTATGCTCGTGGGGCTTAGCCATCTCCATAGCTCCCTGACCTCCTGAGGTGTTCCAAGTTGGATGGGAATTTTCTGTGGCAGCCTGGAGGCTGTGGCGGTGGTGAATCATAGTGGGGATGGGAGGGAAGAGTGAGGCTGGTGGCATAAAGGGGACGTTTCTGAGCTGGGGGATCGAGGACTGTGAGTTCTGTGCCTGGAACAAAAGGGCAAGTGGTTGACATTTATAGACTTGGGGGGGTCCACAGTTAAGAGGAGACCAGAGCCCAGAGTCATAGTACCACACAACTATTTTCCTGCGGCTGAAATATTAACAAGCAATCATTTCCCTCTCTAAGTCAAAATGAGCGAGTTGTTGGCAAAAAGGGCAGCAGACAGCAGAAAGCGGATGGAGATCGACAATGGCAGAACTGAGAAGAGGCCTGTCTCCTCCATAGTTGAGTGTGAGGTCTGTGACCTCCATTCTTGGCAATGGCAGAACTGAGAAGAGGCCTGCCTCCTCCATAGTTGGAGTGCGAGGACTGTGGTCTCCAATCTTGGTCCATGGCTAAGGCTATAAGCTTTTTGTTGTTGTTTAAATTGCATCTATTTATTTTGAACATTTGTGTACATACATATGTATATGTGTGTGCATGTGTGTACATGTGTTTATTTGCATGTGTGTGCATGAATGTGCATGAATGTGTGGGTGGGCATGTGCTTGTGTGTGCATGTGTATGTTTGTGTTCTGTGCCTATATATCTGTGTGGGTGCTTTCGTGTGTGCACACAAGTTGTCAGAGGGAAACATGCACAAGTCAGTGCTCTCTTTGGTCTCTTTCCACCATGTGGGTCCCAGGGATTGAACTCAGATCCTCAGACTTGGTAGAAGGCACCTTTGCTTACTCAAAACCCAGTCTTCTTTCTCTCAGTTCCCACTGTGCCCACACTCCCTGTCCCCTGCCCCTCCCCACAGTCCAAGGCCAGCTCTGCCAAGGCAGCCTGGTGCCGACATTACCGTATGATGGAGAAACTGCTTTTGGGTGAGAGGAATGCTGGACCCTCTGTGGGACTCATGGGTGAACTTGTACTTGGGGTGAGAGCACAGATGGTAATCTATCAGCGTTTCCGCATAGGTCAGAGGATGCTTCACGGAAAACATTCCTGGGTTGGGATTCTGTGGACGAGAAGGAGACCAGATTAATGGTGTTTACCTGGCTCCATACCAGGCTTGGGACAGGCGTCAGAGCGCTCTCTGTGGCTCCCACTAGCACTAACAATGGGGATGTATGTCAGTTCTTCTAGCAAGCTGGGCACAGGAGCAGAGCCTCAGGCTGGCCCATCTTTCCAACATCCCCATCTTCATGTATGCATTTTCTGGCTTAAGGATTTCATTAGATGCTATTTAGATCTGTTGGCTTCATGAGGAAGAATGTCCCTGGAATCACAGTTTGGAACTGCTTCTAGCCACGATCAATGAGGAGTTATTAAATAAGCAAACTGGGTTTAAAGTGCAAATCCATTTCTGAGTCTGCCTCAGTTTCTTTTCTTCCTGTGATAAAATACTCCGGCAAAGCAGCTTAGGCAAGAGAGTGTTCTGGCTCCCAGTCTGCCATGGTGGTGAAGTTGGCATGGAGGGAGCTCAATCAGTTGCTGTCATATCATCCAGAATCAGAAGGCAGAAGATGGGGAATACTCTACTGACCTGAAATGCCGAAGAGAAAGCATCCCAGGGCTGGGGATGTAGCTGTTAGCCCAGTACTTGCTTGGTTCAATCCCCAGTACCACATAAAAAGGGATGTGGTGTAGTATACCAGCAATCCTAGTACCAGTAGAGGCAGGAGGGTTACAAATTCAAGGTCATTCTTGGCTGCATAGTGAGTTTGACACCGTCCTGGGCTAGGAGACACTGTTTTTAAAAGATGGGGCTGGATTTCTTTGCTTTATGTTTAAAAACCACTTATGAATGAGTACATGTGATAATTGTCTTTCTGTGTCTGGGTAACATACATAGATCTAATCTACATGGGAAGTAGAAAAAGACAAGATCTCCTGAGTAAACTGGGAGCATGGGGACCTTGTGGGAAGGTTGAAGGGGAGGGGAAAGGCAGAGAGGAGAGCAGAGAAAAATGTAGAGCTCAATAAAAATCAATAAAATAAAAAAAAGTTAAAAAGAAAAAAAAGAGCTAAGAGCTAAAAAAAAATGGGGCTGGAGAAAAGGCTCAGGGTGTTAAGAGTGCTTCTTGCTTTATCATGAAGTCTGGAGCATCCATGTTTGATGACTCACAAACACTGGAACTCCAGCTCCAAGGAATCTGATACTCTCTCCTATCCCCACTCCCTGGCACACATACAGATAAATAAAAAAGTGAACATAAATATTTAGTAAAGAAAAATTTAATTACAAAAACTAAAACAAAAAAAGAACATATTTTCAGGTCATGATTCTGTTTTCATGTAGGGCAATTGCTGAAATAAAGGGTCGCAGAGCATAAGCGTCTGCCAACTGGTACTTACGAAAATATACAGTGGGTCATATTCCACAGACATGGCTAAGCCCTCCGGAGCCTTCATACTCAAGATGGAAGGCTTGGCTGAGAGCGGTGTGGTGTCCTGCTTGGGCAGAGCGATGATGGTGGTGACTTCATCCTGTGTGAGGAGCAAGAGCGGCTTGCTTGTCTTATCTCCTTCTTAAAGAGTTACTTATTTTGCGTTATGTGCATGAATGCTTGCCTGCATGTATGCGCGCCGTGTGCATGCCTGTTGAATCCCATGGAACTGGAATCATAGATGGCTGTGTGCCACCACCTGGGTGGTGAAAATTGAACCTGAGTTCTCTTCAAGAGCAAAAACTGCTCTTAACTACTTAGTCATCCCTCCAATTCAATGACCTGTCATTCTTAATGGTAGGACATGAGTTGTGAGAGGAGTTCGTGAAGTTGCAGATGCATTACCTCAGCACCTTGTTTCAGAGGTCGAGCAAGTTTCTGAAGTCTGTAATTTGTTGAGGACTTGTTGACAGAAAATGGTCCATATCCCTTGACTTTGTATATCTGAGGAACCTGAAAATGAAAGAAGACAACAGATTAGTGACACTTAAAAGCCTGCTTTGTATAGCTATCCTGGAGGAAGCCTCACTGAGGTTCAGGTAGTGAATGAAACTCACAAGTCTCAAGAAGTCCCTGAAACTTACAAGATTCACAAAAATCTCCTCTCCAGGGTGAACAGTTACTGGGGATAGGAGACTCTCTGATTAACTGAGCTGCCTGCAAATTGTCCAGGGTGCTTAAGAAATGCAACTTTAGTGACTCCTCACCCATGACAATGTGGGGTTTCAGTGATGGAGCTGGCTTTGAGTCATCCATGTTCCTATATGAATCCCCTCACCCATGTACCTGTAAGCAATTCCAATAAACATTTTGGATCATTAAACTAGACTTGGGAAATAATTTCTTTAGTCTGACATCAGTGCCTTATCTAGGGTGAACAGACATTGGTAGTTCCCATAAGAACCCATTGCTGTTTTGGTAGGATTAATGTCTTTACGATAGCTGCCAAACAGGGCCAGTCCTGAGCCTTGTTCTGAGTCCTAGCACAAGTCAGTATTTAAATTATTTTCTCATGTCAAATAACTTCATTGGTGACATACATAAACATATTTTTACTTTCAAAAGCACCAGTGGTCTTATACTTCAAGAAAAGCTGACTAGCCAGGCATTAGCAGCTCATGCCATTAATCCCAGCTCTTGGAAGGCAGAGGCAGGTGGATTTCCGAGTTCAAGGTCAGCCTGTTCTACAAAGTGAGTTAAAGGACAGCCAGGGTGACACAGAGAAATCCTGTCTCAAGACCACAAAAGAAAGAAAAAAGGAAAAGAAAGGCTGACTAACTTGCATCCTATGGTTTCTAACAGCTGTTGAGCCACTGTTTCCTACATGCACAATACATACCGTCCCCACAAGAATGTCCATATTCACATTAGAAAAAAAGAACCTCAACACAACATCAAATAAGAGAGAAAATACAATGTGCCATTATATATAAGCTAGAATTGAGTAATACTAACAAAAAAGTGCAATTCAAATTTAAGCATATTTGCTCTCTTCGTAAGGAACCTGAGGGCCAGCAAGATGGCTCGGTGTGTTAAGGTACTTGTCATCAGGATTGATGATCAGATTCAATTCTAGGACTCTTTTTAAGACATAAGCAATCCCCAAAAGTTGTTTCCTGACTTTCACACAGGCACTGTGGCATGTGTGTCTTCCCAATGACAGATACATGATACACGGATAGGTAGATAGGTGATAGAAGACAGCCATAAGCAACCAGAATAATTTATGTTATGTGCAGGTCTCACCTTTAAATTGAAGTAGGGATAATTGTGCTTGATTTGAACATCTGAATTTTTAATTGGGACTGGTCCAAGGCTATCAATAGCCTACATGGGAAAATGAGAAGAAAAACATAGAAGGATAGGTAAACATCTGTGAGCATAAACAACTGTGTGTGTGTTTTCATCTTGTTTTGTAATATTACCTGAACAATTCTATGTTTCAAACTGCTCTTCCTGTGGCCACAATTGCTATATGAGCTGTGGGCGCAAAGGCAACTCCTCCCCCATGTCTCTCTGTGTGTGAATCTTATGGACTCTCATGGAGGCTGCAACAGGTCCTTCTGTGATGGCTAATCCTGGCTGTCAGCTTGACTGGGTCTGGAACTGACTAAGAGAGAAGCTGCTGGACACATCTGTGACGGCTTTTCTCGATCAGGTTATGTGGAGTGGGGAATCCTTCCCTAAATGTGGGTGGCTCCATCTAATGTCAGCCAAGCAGAAGGTGGTCTGAGGGAAAAGCTTTGAGTTTTGCCTCATTGCCTGGGCATCTCACCAGCAAGTTCATCTACTCTGCTGTTGTTGCTACTGCTGCTATATTCCTTTACTGAGATCAGAACTCAGATTCTTGGAGTTTCCACTGTGGATTGAGAGCCAATGGCTCTCCAGAAGTCCTCTACTCTTCTGGGACAGGTTAGGACTGCTGACACATAAACCTGTGGACCAGGCAGTACCAGGTTCTCAGCCCCTCTAGTATAAGATAGCCACTCTTAGACTACCCGGGTCATATATCTAATAAATATTCTCTCAGTGTATATTCATTCTATCAGATCCATCATTCCCTCAGGCTTGAAGGACTTAGCTCATGAACCCTTGGGAGTTAGCAACTGGTGAAGTTAGTCCTCCCCAGGAGTCACCTTGTCTGAGGGAGTGCCTCACAACCTTCTGGTCTACCTCCTAGGATAGTTTGAAGTCAACATTCAAAAGTTAGCTCTTTTCAGCCTGTGGGAGAGCTCCTCATGGGCTCAGCTGAGTCCTTTGTCAAGAAGCACTGTGGTCCCACTTCGCTGGTCAGGCCCCACCTCCTTGCTGGCCTTCTAAAGGTGCTGGTCCCTAGAGAGCTTCCCGCACAGACATTTGCTTCAGGCACCCAGGGATCCTGGGTGCATTCCAGCACCAGACAAATGTCAGATGCCATTCTTTACCTTGCCCAACTAGGCCCAGAATGCCCTTAATGTGGTGGATTGTTAATGTGCTATCATTTAAAGAGATGTCTCAATTTTAAACTTGCTGAATCTTTTTTTTAAAAAATGGGCATGTTAGGATTGATGAAGTCTAGTAGCCAAAGCCCTTAAGACATGACCTGTGGTAAGTGCCATGTAAGGGTTAACTGTTACCATTATTACTGTTACTTATTATTATTATGTGTGTATGTGTGTGCCTATATGTGTGCAGGTTCATGTACATGAAAGTACATGTGTATTTGTATACACATGCCTGTGAAGGACAGAAAAACAGCCTTGCCTGGATGCTTCCTCCCAACCAGTTTATGCTTCTCAAAAGGTTTATTTTTAATTTTACTGTGTGTCTGTGTGAGTGTGTGACATGTATGTGTGGGTGCTCTCTGAGTCCCCAGGAGGACACTGGATTCCTCAGAACTGGAGTTAAAGGCAGTTGTGAGCTACCGTGCATGGGTGCTGGGAACCAAACTTGGATCCTCTGGAAGGGCAGCTAGTGCTCTTTACTGTTGAGCCATCTCTCTATCCCTCTGCTTTGTTTTTTGACACAGGATCTTTCTCTTTACCTGGGACCCACCATTCAGCTGCATTGGCTGAGCAGTGAGCCCCAGGATCTGCCTCTCCATGCCTCAGTGCTGTGATTACACATGCTACCATGCTTGATTTTTTTAAAAATCTGAGTTCTGGAGATCAAACTCAGGACTTTGTGTTTAACTGAGGTATGTTACAAGACTAATTAACTACATTTTTTATAATGAACCACCATGCCCATAAAGGAAGAGGAGGAGGCATTATCAAACCCCGAGAGAGATGGGGTGGAGAGGTGGGATTCCATTTTGATGGGTTAGCTTGTCAGATTATGGGGCCATATGCTGCCCTTAGCAGACTGAGACCTAAGCTAAGCGCCGTTGTTTTCTTGGCCTTCCATTTGCCAGGCCAGGAGACTCATTTGAGCACAGGCCAGGCAGGCACTCTGCTCTTATCTTTCCATTGGCTCTCAGGCCCAGTTCCCAGGGCAGTGGGCCGATGCCTTGTGCCCATGCTGGGCTTCAGACTATGAAATTAGTTCAAGTCAGGAAGCTCCTCCAGGTACCCATGGATATAGTTGGCATGGGGCAGATGGTACCCATGTATACAGTAGGCATGGGGTAGATGGTACCCATGGATACAGTAGGCATGGGGCAGATGGTACCCATGGATACAGTCAGCATGGGCAGATGGTACCCATGGATACAGTAGGCATGGGGTAGATGGTACCCATGGATACAGTAGGCATGGGGCAGATGGTACCCACGGATACAGTAGGCATGTGGTAGATGGTACCCACGGATACAGTAGGCATGGGGTAGATGGTACCCATGGATACAGTAGGCATGGGGCAGATGGTACCCATGGATATAGTCAGCATGGGGCAGATGACAGAGGATATTCCCTCTTTTCCTACTGCCTATAATTCCTGAGGCACAGGTCTCCTTCATAGCTTCTCAGGGGAGGTGGAGGGGCTGAGTGCTGGCTTGTCTGGTGACCTCCCCACACCACGTAATGCTGCCTGCTCCCCCACAAAGGAAAGACACCCACCAGCTCGTTGTAGCTCTGGGAGTCCGACGGGAAGGCAAAGGACAGCACATCCTCAGGGTGTAGAGAGTAGCGCCAGGGGTACTCATCCTGACTCATTAGGGCCCTCAGGGATCGGTAGGGATTCTCACCTAGGGAAAGTCAGATGTCTTTAGGGGCTCTGTAAAAAGGGATTTCCATGTGAAACAAGCATCTTTAGCTGTGTACTTACCGAGTACCATTTGCAACAGAGCATTCGTGTTTATTTTCTTCAGTGGTATGGTGACTGACATGTCATGCTCCTGTAAACAGTCCTAGTTAAATTTATTGGGTCATCACACACACACACACACACACACACACACACCTCATAACATATGCAACACACACACAACATATGCCAACACATACACAGATAACATAGACACACAATATATCATATACACATACAACATACACAACACATGACACACACATACACATACAATACCCCCATACTGATGTATACTTTCAAACACACAGCACACCCACACATACACACACATACATGCAGACAGACACACACACACACCACATACAACACACACACAACACACGTACCATACACACATAGACATAGGCAAGCACACCATACACACAACATACATAGCACACATACACATGCATACGCATACAATACTCCCCACAGTGACACATGAACACACACAATACTTAAAACACATACACTTACAGCACACACAAAATACATAAAATACATACTACACACAGCACACACCACTCTCACACATACACACACACAGCATACATACATACATACATACACACATGTACATATAGACATACATACACACACATGAAGGCAGAAGAGGGATTAATTAGAAAGGAGGAGATCTACAGGAGTGGGGGAAAAAGGAGAAAAATATGGCTATGGGGAGAATATGATTAAAAGACATATACATGTATAAAATATCATACAGAACATTTTTATGGATAAATAATAAATGCTTTATAGACTCTAGAAAGAATATTCAGATTTATGTACACTCAAGCAAGTCTGCATACATATACATGCATAATACATATGTACATTGCCAGTTTCCTTGTATCCGTCCTCTTTCCCTCTCATTTGGAGACAGGGTCTCCTACAGCCCCACCTGGCCTTTTACTGTGTAGCTAAGGATGACCTTGAACTTTTGATCCTCCTGTCTCTAAAGACAGGCTGGGATTGCAGGTGTGTGTCACCAAGCTATGTTGATGGGGGCTGGGAATGAATTGAGCGGCTCCGTGATGCTAGGCCTAGGCTCTACTAACTGAGCAACATCCGCAGTCCCCGTTCCCTTTTTATTTGTTTGTTTGTTTCTGATGCTTTGAGACAGAGTTTCTCTGTGAGGCCCTGGCTGTCCTGGAACTCACTTTGTAGACCAGGCTGGCCTTGAACTCAGGCATCCACCTGTCTCTGCCTCCGGAGCGCTGGCATTAAAGATGTGCGCCACATCCAGCTCATGTTAGTTTTAGGTTTTTTGTTTTGTTTTGTTTTTTGTTTTTGCTTATTTAGTTACAGTTCTCTTAAAATTTAGTTTTATTTTTAAAAGATTTAATTGTTACTTTTAATTATGGGTTCATGTACATGAGTGCAGCCCCAAGAGATGCCAGAAGAGTGGGTCAGAATCCTCGGAGTTAGAGTTACAGGTGCCTGATGTGGAACAAACTCTGGTCCTTTGCAAGAGCAGCAAGCTGAAACACCTCGCCAGTCCCCAGAGACCAAATTCTTCCTTAAAACACCTCTGATGAATTTAACAAAGAAAAAGTTGAATTCTAGAGCACTTTTATAGATAACCATGTGCGATTTTCACATAAAGTTTCCTATTTTGTTGTAAAAAAAAATACATTCTTTGTTAGGAACTTCGATATTAGACATAAAATACTAGAGGAGGAATAAAAGGAATTGAAATGCTGCTGAGTGTTTTGTGAGGCAAACCAGGTAGTCCTGGTGGAGAAGGGAGTGTCTACTGCTTGGGGAGGTGGAGGAGCCATAGAGGCGGGCCTTGGGGAGCGTGGTGCCACCCATGGCCCTTCCTGTGAACCACAGGCTGGGAGAAAATTCTGACATGGTATTTGAGTTCTTGGAAGCAGCTTGTGGGTCAGAGAGTCTCAGAATAAGTCGATCTCTCTATCTTTTAACCTCTTGAGTGAGATGTGCATATCAATGTTCATATGGTCCACACCTATGTGCAACTGTGTAGCATGTGGGTGTCTGCATGTGGAAGCCATGAGACAACATCAACTGTTGTTCCTTGGGTGCAGTCTACTTTGCTTTTTGAGACAGCCTGCAACTTGCTAAGAAGGTTAGGCTGGCCAGCCAGCAAGCTCTAGGGCCCGTCTCCACCTTCTCAGTGCTGGGATTACAAGCATATGACATTATGGCTGGCATTTTCTATATGGGTTCTGAGAATAAAATGCAGGTTTTCACTGTTGCAAGACAAGTCCCTTTCTGACTGAATGACGTCCCCAATCCTAACAAGCAGAACTTCCTGAAACAACAGACAGTACAAGGCTTAAAGCTTTGCCGGTAAATGCTAGGTTGAACATACACTAGAGCCAACCAGTCGTTCGGCAACTATAATCACACGTATCCTTGTGTCTCTGCTGATGAGCAGCAATGGACAACAGGAGGTTGAGCTGAGGCCAGACTGCATAGGTGACGATACCACTCGGTCTGGTGTGAGCAGACCTTCGTGACTAACTAGGAAGGCACTTGGCCACAGACGGCGTGGAGCTCCGAGGTAGTTGTGGAAATATCTCCCAGAGACAGCTGCATCCCCACCCTCAAGGACAAGCAATTGCACATGGAAATTCACACATGGTGGAAGGGAGCTAGGAGATGTCAGTAAATTAGACTTCCCCAAGCGACAGCTCTGGCTGTCCAGGCAGGCCTGATGAAATGGCAGGGTTCATAGAAAAGGTGAGAGGGAACAGTGGCGTGAGGGAGGAGCCAGGAGCCAAGGGAAGCAGGCGCCTTTCAACAACAGCTGCCAGGGCAAGGAACTGGCCTACCAACACCACAGTTTTAGACCCCTGATATCCAGGAGCTGTGACGTTTGTGTGTTCATGTGTGTGCACACGTGTGTATGTTTGTGCACACTGTGTGGAGGTTGGAGGACGCCCACGGCTGTCAGTCCTCAGGTGATTTCCACCTTTTGTTTGTGGACCTGGAACGTCACTGAAAGTTCACTAGGTGGCCAGGGAGCTTAGGGACCTTGCTGTCTCCCAACTCACTGTCACTGGGATGATTGGACCTGCCATTTATGTAGTTTGCAGGGGTCAAACTCAGGTCCTGACATTGTCATCGCCCCATCCCTGAATCTGTGTAATTTTAAGCCACAAAGTTGGTGTCGGTTTATTTTAGAGGCAACTGAAAACTGAATAATAGAATTTATGATGAGATTTGGCCCTGACAGAGTCGAGTTCACTGAGACGAGACCTCTAAGAGGCCATGGTTCTCAGCGTTACTCAGCTCTCCTTACCTTGTATCAGTGTTCCCTTGACTTTGACAATCTTTCTCATCATGTCTTCTTTGTCCATTTCATTGACAGCCGTCAGCATAGGGAGCAACCGTAGTTCACGCATGACCTGGAATCGGAAAGAACAACTTCATGTTAGGAGCTGATACATGCTTCTCTTGGCTGTTGCGAGGCCAGACCAGCAGACACGCTCCACTATGACGCTCTGCGCTGCCGCAGGCTCCAGTGCTATGGCATGGAACCTCTGGAACTGAGCCAACACATACCTTCTTTTGTTATACATTGATTACTTCAGGCATTTGTAATAGCAGCATAAAACTGAATAACACACCACATCTTAATCACTGTGCTCCCTTGCTTGAGGATAGCTTTGTCCCCTAGGGAAGCCACACTCAAGAGGAAGAGACAAGAAGTCTGCAGACAGCATAAGATGCCAGAGAGGCTCAGCACATCCTGTGTGTCAAAGACCAGAAGGATTGCCCTTTGGAGGCCAGATAGACTAGTTGGTCCAAAGGACAGGGGTGAGCCAGAGGGAGGCAGGGAAGTGTTTCAGAGAGGAGGACTGGAAACACGGGTCCACAGCAGGGGATGGTATTCTTGGGAGGATGGGGGTAGTGTGAAGGGCAGAGGTGTGGCCATAGCCAGACACGGCTCCTCACACCTGTACTGTATAGAGCTCCAGAAGCTTCTATTCTTCTGTCCTACTGTCCTGTTTTTCATGGTGTGGTATATGTATGTGTCCATGCACGTGTATGTGTACATGTGTGTGCAATACATGTGTTTATGAAGGCCAGAGTACTGGGTAATGTCCCCAATTGTGTCTCCACCTTATTTTTGAGAAGGGTCTTTCATGGAACCCAGTTCTCCGATTTGGCTAGGCCGGCGGAGTCCCAGACCATCCTGTCCCAGCAGCCCTAATCTCAGGATTACAGGCACGGGCCACCACCATGCCTGGCTCTTTACACAGTGGCTAAGGAGCTGAACTCCAGTCCTCACGCTTACTTGCTAAGTGCTTTCCTGGCAGAACCATCCACCTGCCCCACCAGATGCTTCATTCATCCCGACAGCAGGAAGTCCTGGAGCCCGTGCATGCCCTTGGTGGAAGGTAGGCATGAAGGGAGTCACCACAGGTGACTCTGAGCGGCAACGTGAGCCCAGTGTCACCTCTGAAATTCCCCGTTCTCCACTGAAACAGTTAGCCCCACCCCCATTGCTTTAGGGTCATTGTATAACTCCAGCAATTAGTCTCCTATGTATGGGCAGATAAAGCAAACCTGGTCTACCCCAACAGTGGGGTATTACACCATGACAAGAAAGAGTGCCGTGCTCATTACGACACCACTGAAGACAGACGTGAAAGGAGCCAGCCACAAAAAGCCATACTGTGTGATTGCATTTACCTGAAATGTCCAGAAAAGCCAAGTCCATAGGGAGAGAATGTAGATGTAGTGGCTGCCAGGGAGCCTGGGGAAGAAGGGAACGGGTAGGGACTGCTCCTTTCTGGGTAATAAAAATATTCTGAAACAATGTAGTGGGCATGGAGGTAGCTCAGTCTGCAGAGGGCTTGCCTGGACTGCACAAGCCCCCCCCCCCCCGTTCTATCTATAGCATAAACTTGGTGTGGTGGTGAACACCTGTAATCCCAACAGTCAGGGAGCGGAGACAGGAGGATCAAGAGGTCCTTGGATACATAGTGAGTTCAAGGTTCCCCTGGGGCATAGACCCTGACCGAATAAACAAAGAAGTAAAGAAGTAACTATCACACAGCAATGCTGACCATCTGAACATGTGACCACACTAAAACCTGGCTGTCCTGGTTAGCTTTAACTCTATCCTGGTTGAGAAGAGAATCGTGGGGATTTCCCAGACCAGACCGTTTGCGGAAGACTGTGTTGGTGGTTAACTGATGAGAAAGACCCAGCCCGCGACCAAGTGAGAGCCCGAGCAGGTCAGCACACAGCGTTTCTCCGTGGCTTCTGCTTCCGTTCCTGCCCCGACTCCCTTCAGGATGGACTGTGACCAGGAAGTGTCAGCCAAATAAACCCCTTCCTCTTCCAAGTTGCTTTTGGCCAGAGAGCAGTATCACAGCAACAAAAAGGGAGGTGGGATGCGTCTCAATGGGACACTTTGAGAGGTGACGTTTATACCGTGAGAACTGCATCTCTAATGCCTTATTCTTAAAAGGCCATCATTTGATCCCCCTGCTGACAACTAGACAAATCAAAACCTAAAGATGGCAATCCAGAGCTTATAGTTACCTTGCGTGCTACTTGCTGGAACCGTCTTTGTGCCCGGAATCTGGTGAGCCACATGTTATTAACCAGTGGATCAAAATTAGGATGGAATTCCTGGACTTTCTATGAATATAAAAGCATAGATACATCTTACATTCAAACATAAACTCTTCGGTGTGAGCATTTAATAAACGTTTTAGAGTGTGGTCTCTGGCTGGGTGTGATAATACATGCCTGTAATGCCAGTATTCAGGAAGCTGAGACAGGAGCATTGTGGATTGGAGGTGAGTCTGGCCTACTTAGCAGAACAAGAAGAAACAGGGGGCAGCAAGCCGGCTCAGAGACTATAGGTGCTTGCCACCAAGCCTGATGACCTGAGCTCAATCTCCGGAACTGCCATGTTGGTGCTGGGAATTCAACCTTGATCTTCTGGAGGAGAACAGCCAGTGCTCTTACCACTGAGCCATCTGGCCAACCACCACTTCTTTTTTTTTTGAGACAAGAGTCTCTTGCTGAAAGTGGAGCTCACTAATTTTAACAGACTGGCTCTGTACCCCAGTGCTGGGATTACAGGCACACAAAACCAAAACCATATCTGGCTTTCTGTGTGGGTGCTGGGATTGAACTCAGCTCTTCAAGCTTGTGTGGCACACACTTTACCAACTGGTCATCTCCCTAGACCATAATCGTAAGTTTGAACATTTTAGGTGCAAATATGTCATAGTATCCTAGTTCACTTTAGCCTGTCATTGTCTAGAAACATCTGAAAAGAGGCTTGGTGGAGGAGTCACCTGGATCCGACTGCCCAGTGGGCAGGTTGGGGTGGTGTTGGGGGTCCAGGGATTTGTCTTGATTGTTAAGTGTTACAAGGGCCCAGCCCACCCTAGGCAGCATGATGCCTTAGTAGGTGGTAGTGAATTATTTAAGAAAGCTGAGTGTAAGCCTGCATGAGAGCCAACTAGCAAGTGTCCTCTGTAGGTTCTGGGAGCTCCTGCCTGAGTGCTCTCAACAATAGATTGTGATTCAGAGTTCTGAGCCAAATAAACCTTTGCTCCCCTAAGTTGGTTTTTTTTCTTGGTATAAAACTTTATTCTATTTTAAATTATGTGCCTGTGCCAGGCGGTGGTGGCGCACACCTTTAATCCCAGCACTCGGGAGGGAGAGGCAGGCGGATCTCTGAGTTCGAGGCCAGCCTGGTCTACAAGAGCTAGTTCCAGGACAGGCTCTAAAAAAGCTGCAAAGAAACCCTGTCTCGAAAAACAATAAATAAATAATGTGCCTGTGTGTGGCTGTGTGTTCCTGTGTGTGAGGTGCCAGTGGAGTCCAGAAGGGGGCGCCAGATCCCATAGAGCAGGAGTTCCAGGAGGTTTTGAGCTGCCTGACATGAGTGTTGGGAACCGGACTCGGGTCCCTGGAGAGCGCAGCAGTGCACTCTGACCCACACAGCCACCTCTCCAGGCTCCTGAAGTTACTCCTGGTCAAAAGGGAAACCAAGACACACAGGACGACTGCACCCTGTGTCCTGGAAATATAAGCACAGTCAAAACAATTGTTCCCTCCTGGTGAAGGGATCTCTATAAAACTCATTAGTGTCTTTAGAGATGAACAGTTCAAGAACCGGCTTTATTAGATCCCAAGGGAAGAGAGTTGCTTACATCCTCCAGGTCACGGACGATCCGCTTGTTGATCCGTTCAGTCTGGAGTCGTTGAAGCTCTTCCTCTAACACAGGGTCGCCCCGGGTTTGCTAGAGTTTTATATGAGGAGACATATTAAAGTCAAAGACAAATACATAACATTTTATCTTTAAAGCTTGTAGAAAGCCAGGTGGTGGTGGTGCACCCCTTTAATCCCAGCACTCAGGAGGCAGAGGCAGGAGGATCTCTGTGAGTTCAAAGCCAGCCTGGTCTACAAAGTGAGTTCCAGGACAGCCAGGGATACACAGAGAAAAGAAAAACCATGTCTTGAAAAACAAACAAAATCAAAAAAGAAAAGAAAGAAAAAAAGAAAAAGAAAAAAGAAAAAACCCTAAACCCCAAAACTACCCCTCCCACACATACACACACAACCCATAACAACCAAACAGAAAACGAAAGAAAAATAAAAAATAAAGCTTGTAGGAACCTGCTGTGCACTGGGTCCCCCATGCTGTGCCATGGAGAGCTGGCAAGTTAAAGTGTTCACTGTTCTTACAGTTCAGACATGGGAGCTTTAATAGAAACAAGTGATGGTCTCTGAGAATGACCTTCAACTTCTTCCTTCCTGCCTCTACTTCACAGAGCACCCCACACTAGCTAGGAATCAGGTCCTCACAAAACATGGGACGTTTTTTCTTTTTTGGTAACTTGATTGCAGGTCCTCCAGTGTGAACTCTGTTTATGACAGCATACAGTAATGTCCGAAAGGCAATGATGCCCAAAAGGCGTTACTGCCCAAAAGATGGTAATGCCCCAAGGGCGGTAATACCCAAAAGGCGGGGATGCCCAAAAGGTGGTAATGCCTAAGATGCGGTAATTTCTAAAGGTTGTAATGCCCTAAAGGCTGGCCACAGGGCCTGGAGAGGTGGCTTAATAGTTAAGAGTGTCTACTGGGTTCTCAGAGGAGCCTACCATTGTGTTGAGTGGCTCACAACTGCCTAGAACTCCAGCTCCAGGGGAGCAGGTGCCCTCTTCCGACCTTACCGGCATCCCACTCGTAGGTGCATACACACACACAGATGTACATGTACATACAATTAGAAATAAATATATATTTAAAAAAAATGTTGACTATGCTTCTCCTTCCTATTTACTGAGATCCTGAAGTTCACACTACTAAGCTTTGCTTTTTTTGGGAGGGATGAACTGGGTCCCCTATAGGTCATGCCAATGCCTCCACTCCTACCGCCTTAGCACATGACTATACTTGGCATCCAAGTCTGGGGTGCCTCCTGACAGTGGTTTGGGGACTCTCATCTTCGTGTTCTGCAGACCACAGGACAGGTGCCTTACATCCAGACCACGGCCTGAGTCTGGGTCATCTCCTCTGTCTGAAGGTCTTTGTTCTCTCGGATAATTCTTGCTTTCTATTTAGATTGAACTTTCTCTCTTGCTCTGGCTTGGGCCTGTGCCCAGCAGGCCCAGCATAGGTCTCTGGTGTCATCTATAGACACCCTTGATTTATAGTTAGCAATGTATGAATGATCAGCCCCTGCCTTTCTCTCTCCTCTCCTCTCCTCTCCTCTCCTCTCCTCTCCTCTCCTCTCCTCTCCTCTCCTCTCCTCTCCTCTCCTCTCCTTTCCTCTCCTCTCCTATCCTCTCCTCTCCTCTTCTATCCTCTCAACTCCTCTCTCTCTCTCTCTCTCTCTCTCTCTCTCTCTCTGTCTGTCTGTCTCTGTGTCTGTCTCTCTCTCTCTCTGTCTCTCTCTCTCTCTCTCTCTCTCTCTCTCTCTCTCTCTCTCTCTCTCTCTCTCTCTCTCTCTCTCTCTCTCTCTCTCTCTCTCTCTCTCTCTCTCTCTTAGTTGAGCCCAGGGACTCACACCTGCAGGTAATTTCTCTGACTCCCAGTAGGACTCTCAGTTCTCTATGCATTTCTTGCTCCTGATTCTGCATCATGCATACAATATAAGTTTAAAAGACATAGTGAAATAAATGATATCGAATAAGCAACCATTCTGACCTTGTACTTCTCAAGTGCTTTCTGCTGCTCCTCACAGTGCTCCTTTCTATACTTAAAAGATGTGTGATCTTTGCCAAGGTGCACCTGCCTGCAAAAGAAAAAACCTACTTCCAGAAGCCATTAGCAAATATGTGTGTTAGCCCTATTTTATAACCGAGGAGGAATGGGGAAAAACTGGAAGGAGCCAGCTCTGGGGTGAACAACATGTCCCATGAGATGAAGCTTATCACAGGGCGGTGGTGGCACAGGCCTTTAATCCCAGGACTTGGGAGGCAGAGGCAGGCAGATCTCTGAGTTCAGGCCAGCCTGGTTTACAGAGCTAGTTCCAGGACAGCCAGAGCTACATAGAGAAACTCTGTCTTGAAAAACCAAAACCAAAACCAAAAAGAAGGAGGAGGAGAAGAAATGAAGCTTATCTTCTAGTGATTCTTGCTAAGATATTTATAAATTAATACAACAGTGGTGTGAGAGCCGGTTCATTCAGTGAAGTGTTTGCTTTCAAGCGTGAGGACCTGAGTTTAATGGCAGGACCCTTGGACAAAAAGCCAGGAGTGGTGGTGTGCTCTTGTTATCCCAGTACTGTGGAGGTGCACATAGACCCCAGGACAGCCGGTCTGCCACCTGTCTCAGAAAACAAGGTTGGGTTGGAGAGACAGCCCAGTGGTTAAGAGCACTGACAGCTCTTCCAGAGGATTGGGGTTCCATTAGTAGACCCCACATGGCAGCTCACAAGGGACGATAACTACAGTACCAGGGGACTTGAAGCACGCTTCTGGCTTCTGCTGGTACCACACACACACTGACAAACATGCGGGCCAAACAGGAATACACATAAAATAAAATAAACATTTTTTTTTTCTGGAGACAAGGTTTCTCTGTATAACAGTCCTGGCTGTCCTGGAACTCATTTTATAGATCAGGCTGGCGATCAGGCCTCAAACTCACTGAGATCCACCTGCCTCTGTACCACCACCCCCGACCTAAAATAAACAAATTTTTTAAATAAACAATATAAGGTGAATGATACCTGAGGAGCAGCCAGAGGCTAACTTCCAGCTTCCACAAGCACACGCTCTCCCTCTCCCTCTCCCTCTCACACACTCACACACATTCACTCACACTATCACACGCACACACACTCACACACATTCACTCACACTATCACATGCACACACGCTCACACACATTCACTCACACTCTGTCACATGCACACACGCTCACACACATTCACTCACACTATCACATGCACACACACTCACACACATTCACTCACACTATCACACGCACACACACACTCACACACATTCACTCACACTATCACATGCACACACGCTCACACACATTCACTCACACTATCACATGCACACACACTCACACACATTCACTCACACTATCACATGCACACACGCTCACACACATTCACTCACACTATCACATGCACACACACTCACACACATTCACTCACACTATCACACGCACACACACACTCACACACATTCACTCACACTATCACATGCACACACGCTCACACACATTCACTCACACTCTGTCACATGCACACACACGCTCACACACATTCACTCACACTATCACATGCACACACACTCACACACTATCACACACACATCTGTCTCACA
This sequence comes from Arvicola amphibius, assembly GCF_903992535.2. Classification (NCBI taxonomy): domain Eukaryota; kingdom Metazoa; phylum Chordata; class Mammalia; order Rodentia; family Cricetidae; genus Arvicola; species Arvicola amphibius. The sequence continues at coordinate 100,109,656 of NC_052058.2, read as the reverse complement.
CACAAATATACTTACACACTCACTCTCTCACACTCACACATGTACACTTTCACATGTACCCCAAATGATCAGCATCACTAGTGGTCAGGGAAATGCAGATCTAAGCCATACAAATCAGCAGGTGTTGCAGAGGTAGAAAACCCGCAACTCTCCAGTGTTGCTGATGAAGTGTAAAAACATGGCTGACATGTGGCAGACTGCACAGTGGACTATTACACAGTTACAGAAGGTGAACTCGCCATAAACGCTGAGATGCGGATGAATCACAAAAATGTTTTGAGTGACAGACGCCTGCGACTAAACCTTGCACCGTTGGCTAGTGCATTAATTTAGTATCTATTTCAAACTGTAAGTTAGAGGAGATTAAAGATTAAACATGAGAGGTGAGATGGCTTGGCGGCAGAGGGGCTTGCCACCAAGCCTGACACCCCGAGTTCAATCTCCGGAACCCACGTGGGGAAAGGAGAGAAGCAACTCTTGCAAGTCGTCCTCTAGCCTCCACAGCGTCTCATAGTGTGTACGGTCCACGCCCACAGTGAACGAACAAACAAATGTTTTAACTACACAATTTAAGAAATCAAATGCGTGTCTAGGAAGAAACAATGGAGTGTGTGCATTTGAACTGGTTCTTACGGAAGCTGAACACGCGGCCTGGCTCCTGGGGTCCTCTAGTTTAAAGTAACGCAAACAGAAAAGTCCATTAGCTCCAAGAAGCACAAGAATGCTTCTGTCTGAACTTGTGCTGCCAGGACTGTTCCCAGCTGCTCCCACTGGAGCATGGGGCTCACCCCAGGTCGGTCTGGTAATAGGGGCTGGGTGGCAGGCAGCCATAGCTGGCCCCGCACCATCCACTGCTGTCCTGCCATGTCGGCTATGTGTAGGAAACAACATGTCTTAGTTACAATAATTTATTTCTAATAGCCACCCATTCTGAGCTAGGAGCACCGGCTGAGGAGACGGAATAATTGAATTCACCAAGGGAGTTCATCAACAATTGCATGTCATTGTGTCTCCTGCGTCAAAGGCCATCCCCTAAAAGCGGTCACCCTGTCACCTGATGCACATTATCCCTCGATATTTACCACTTAAGATGGTTCTCGCTCTCCTCCAGGACGTTCTGTCTGACTTTCTGTTCGAAGAGTGCCTCCTTCATCTGTCTGGTTTTGGAGATTTCATCGCCCTGGTCCAGGACTGGAGGCAGGAATGGGCAGAGATCATGGCCGTAATCAGATCAGACATTTCCCAGACAAACACAAGTTTCTAACCATGCCGCCTAACAGACATGTAACTGAGTTTTGTTCATAAATAATAAATGCGACTGGACACGTTTCTTTCTTATTGTGCCCCAGGGACTGGTTTATGGCAGACCAATAGCTGTCACCTTGTTTTAATTCCTTAATCTTCAACCTTCCCGCTTCCTGGTTGAGGACAGTGGCCACGGCGAATGGATTCGACAGATCTGCTGGAAACCGCAGGTCTTCGTATTCGATCTCCTGAGGACCGAATCGGAGGGCACTGAGTTCTTTTCTCCCTGCCTCTCCACTCCATTGGTGTGTGTGTGTGTGTGTGTGTGTGTGTGTGTGTGTGCGCGCGCGCCCCACTTACCTTCATCTTCTGAGGTCTTGCCTTTGTGTGAGTTGGGTAAAATTGTATATACGCTGCTTTTTCTAGAGGAACATTTACTTTCTTAGAACGAGTATTCAATCTTTTGAACTCTTCTAATCTGGAATTTAAGACATGATAAATTAGTGTATAATCCAACAGTTTGGGGTTTGTCTTATTGATTTATTTTTAGTTCATGACTGTTGCCTGTGTACTTGATCAGATCAAAAAGACTGCACCTGATTCCATGGAACTGGAGTTAGACAGTTGTGAGCAGCCATGTGGGTGCTGGGAACTGAACCCCTGGGTCCTTTGAAAGAGCAGCCGGTATTCTTAACTACTCTTAACCCATCCCTGCACCACCCCAGCTCAAAGTGTCTATTTTTGTGTTTTTTCTGATAAAACTATCACCCGTGGATCAATATTATAACTAAATTAAAAGTAAGTGTCTGTGTGTCAAAAGGAATCTTTGGAAACAAATTTCATATCAGTATACTGACATATAACCACATACATATGTGTATGTACTTATGTATGCACACATACATATACCATTAGTTGCCTTCCCTCCCATTCTTAAAAAAATACAATTAGTATGTGTGTATGTGCACATGTTTGTGCGTGTGTGTGAGTGTGTGCATGCATGCACGCGTCCACACGCCATGGCATAAATGTGGAGGTCAGAGAACAACAGTACTCTTCTGCTGTTTAGGTCCCAGGTAAGGAGCTCAAGCCATGAGCACTGGCAGCAAGCACCCTCCCTTTCCTGCTGAGCCATCGCTCCTTTGCACTCCTCATGAGTATGAGAAGTGGAAATGCAACAGGCTAGGGGATGCTCTGGTGGTCTAGTAGAATCTGTTCCTAGCCTGTAGTTCTTCCACAGCTAAAGCTGATTATTTTAGAAACCGTGACTTTGATTTATCTTCCTAGTAAAAGAATAATTACGCTCTTAGAAAAGCAGAAACAAAACCGGGGTGGGGCTCTAGCTGGGTCAGCAGAACACCTGCCCCTAGGCTCTAAAGCCTTTTACGTAGACTCATCTTGTAATATAAATGTTATAAGTGTAAATATAAATATAAGCTTGTGGTGCTGGGTTGAACCTGGGGCTGCACGATTGCCAGGCAAGGGGCCAATGACTGACCTGCACACTCAGCTTTCAAAACAAATTTCTGAGGGGGTTACAAGGAAAGAGAGAATTTGGATTTTTCTCATTTTTTCAAAGGCAGGTTCTTGCTATGTAGTTCAGACGTGCTTTGAACTCATGCTCTTCCTGCCTCACCCTCCTCAGTGATGGAATTCCAAGTGTGCACCACAATGCCCATAACTGCATTGGATTGGAGTTTTCATGAAGCAAGTGTGAAGACAAAAATTGGGGCTACTCAGTTGGTAGAGTGCTTGTCTAGAATGCCCGGAGCCCTGGATACCATCCCCGGCACCACAGACACTGGGTGTGGGGTGCATGTCTGTAACCCCAGCTCCGGAGGTGGAGGCAGGCAGAATGTCAAAGTTATCTTGGCTCCTTAGTGTGTCTGAGGTCAGCCTGGGCTACATGAGTAGACAGAAGCATGATGGAGAAGCCATACGGTAAGGCCATGTTGGGGTGGCAGCTTCCAGTGAAGACACACTCGTACGGCTGGGAGTTGAACTGCGAGATCCACAGCTGAATTCTTATTTGCGCCATCCCGTACTGGATGGGCGTGAACTTCACAGTTACCTTCGCCTTCCCATTAGCTGGAATTATTCCTGTGAGGAGAGAGAGAGGGAGGGAGAGAGAGAGGTGGCGGGGGGGGGGGGGTGGTGATTGTATCGGTTACTACTTTCCTTATTGCGGACAAAATACCCGACAAACGCAGTTTAGGGCAGGAGGGTGTGGTGAGCCCACAAGAATTACACAGTAAATGCAGCTGAGATCTGTGGGGCCAGTCCACAGGAAGTGTACACATCCACTCGGAGTAACCCGTTTTGCAGAACTACGGGGACACCTGTCTTTTGGCTAAGTCACTGTCAGTTCTGTAGAAATCTTGTGAAATCATGGCATTTCTCCCAGCAGTATAAACCTGACTTTTCCTGTAAGGGCACCTGGATACCCCACCGCCACCCCCTACCCCTGCCCACGACAACATAAAACCATGGTGTGAAAAGGATTCCCTCAGTTAAACCTTTGTTCTCACAGCCAAACTCTGCTCCCCCACAGACTCTATTGACAGCACTCCCTGGTAAGAAAGGAGCCCCATACAGGAGGCAATACGTCTGCTCTAACAGCAGACTCTGGAAGGTGCTATCTACTGCCCCCTTGTTCTCACCTAACAAGCTACTAATATTCTGTTTACTCCTCACCTTGGTTTCAACTAACATAAGATCACAGCCCAGGGAATTAACTGTTTATACAGGAAAAAGGCCTGAGTCGCTGAAACTCTCTTCAGAGAGAAAAATTCTCACTTAGCCACCCTGCTGGGTCAAAAGCAAGGTTCCCAGAAGAGATTCCTTTTAACTCAACCAGCTAGATGCTAATCAAATCAAGCCTGCAGGTTAGTATAGCTACCATATGGTGTTCCCAGCTGCCAGGGGGCTTCCACAGCCATGGCCCCTCTTGCCAGACCCACCAGCTTTTGTGATTCTGTAAAAAGCACACTTGGTACTACTGTTAGCGCTTATGGGGTTGCTGACTTGTCTTTATGCCCACATAAACTGAAAGCTGTGTGGAGATCGCCCCTTATGTGGCCGCTTCGCTTCTTCGTTCCCAGGGATAAAGAAGATGTAGCGGTAACGCACGTGAGTTGGTTTATTTCATTTTACCCTCAGATCCAATTAGCCAGGTTTTCAGCTGCCATAGTGAATCTTTCTGGATCCTGAGAGGTTTAATGGGCTTAGCCCCTAAGTAAACCTCCATAGGAGGGGCTGACTTTGACTCAGAGTTTGAGGGTGCAGTCCGTCATGGTGGAAAGGCACGGTGGCAGGAGCAGGAGACACCTGGTCCCATGGCACCCACAGTCAGGAAGCAGAGAGATGAGCGCTGTGCTCAGCTCACTTTCTCCTTTTTATTCTGCCTGGGTCCCCAGCCTGTGGAATGGGGCTGCCCAGTTTGACGGACCCACCCATGCCCTGCCCAGAAGTCCCTCCCTCTCTCCCGCCAGCACTGCCAGGCAAGATTAACCATCACAGAGGTATCAGCTCTGCTCACCAAGTATAGCTGCAGAGGCAACACCAGCCCCACCTTCCCAGCACAGCATAGGTGTGCCTCTGCTCGCTCTACAAGATCTTCATTAAGGGCACACAACTCAACTTCTGAGTGCTGACGCAGACCGTACTTACCAGTGATGGCACAAATCCTTTCCAACAATTATCTGATTGTGTAGTTATACAAATATGGTCAAATTCATCTGCATTAGTGGCTCAAATGTAAATTCCCAGAATATTAACCCTAAAGCAAGTGAGCAGCGTGCAATGTCAATGCCGTAAGCAACATGGAAAACTAGGAACACATACCTAGGGGTTTTGGTCCATACTGTTCAGTTCCCTGTGTTTTTCTGTAACTTTATTCTTTGCTCCCTCCCTCCTTCTCTCTCTCTCTTCCTCCCTCCCTCCGTCCCTCTCTCTTTCCCTCCGTCCCTCTGTCCCTCCCTCTCTCCCTCCCTTCCTTCCTTCCTCCCTCCCTCTCTCCCTCCCTCCCTCCCTCCCTCCCTCCCTCCCTCCCTCCCTCCCTCCCTCCCTTATTCTTTCCCTTCCTTACTTTAGTGTTGGGGCTGGAGCCCAAGGCCTTATCCAGGCTTGGTAAGTGCTCTACCACAAAACTACACCCCAGGCCTCCTCCATTCAAATCTTTCGGATGAACTGGTATTCCTTCTACTGTCAAACAGCACACTATGCCATCTTACTTCTTTGTATTCCTGGTGCCAATTGGGCTTAGAACACTGTATACCCTGGAGTTGTCAGGTCACAGCCTGGGCCTTCACATTCTAACCAGTCAGGCTGTACCATTCATCCTCAATAAGTCATTTAAGAGACAGGCTAATAAGTGAAAAACAGAAGGAAGAGATTCAGCCAGTGTGTCTACATTGGGAAGGAGAATCAAGAGGTCCAATGACCCCTAAGTCCACCCATGGGGTCCTCACATGAGGTTCAGGTTTAAACAGAAGGCCGGAGGTGTGTATATAGCTAAGCTGTCCTGGCTAAGGTTTGGTTCTGCCCATCACTGACCCATCATGCCAGGATCCCTGCAAGGTGATCTGACAGGTTGTGTGGGTCCTACCTGAATGTTTGTTACCTTCCAGGGAAATTGTAAACTCCCAAGACAGACACCAGCTCACAGCTATTTTATCTACCTGAACGTTTCCTATAGTCAGTTAATAGTTTCTAAGAGGGGGGAGACATTCTTCCCAGTGGTGTAGCCCTAGGCAAGGTGTCCACGCTCCTGTAAGAACCCTTGTAAAATGCACTGGGATACAAAGACATGGAAGTAGCTGGGAAGAGCAAGATCCATGGAAAAGATGGGGGGACAAAGGAGTGTAGTGGGGGTGAATGTGACCAAAATGCATTACATACATGTGTGAAAACACCGTCACAAGCCATTGTATCACATAAATAACATGGAAGACTGGGGAGGTGGCCCAGTGAGCAAAGTGCTTGCTGCACAAGCGTAGGATCTGAGCTGGGGTCCCCAGCACCCACGGAAAAATCGTCAAAGCAAACTCATCTGTAACCCCAGCATCGAAAGGAGTGGAGACAGGTGGATGCCTGGAGCCCTCAGGCCAGCCTAGCAGAGACAGTGAGAGACCCTTAAGTTAGACATCTCAATGTGTGTATGCATGCGTACACCCACAGAGCAAATGCATGCATGCAGCACACACACACATATGTACACACACATACACACACACAGAATGTGGGCATTTGTTAATTTCCTGAGCACAGATGGAGGTCAAAATTGTTAAGCGATGGCCACTACTTCATCTTAAGCCCAGGGCCAGGTAGAAAGAGTCATCAGATACAATTGGTCTGCAAACCAACAGCAGGTCATTTGGGTAGAAATCCCAACAGAAGAGACTTTAATACCTTGACCACAACTGGGTCAGAACATCATTCTGTGGGACCTGCAGATCATCTGGGATTTGAAGTCCGGAGCATCCTACTGCTTTACTCCAGTTCATTAACTTAAAAACATAAAGACAAGCTCTGGGGTGAGAATTAATGCTTACCTTGACCTGGGAGATTTATTTTTTTAAGTTCTCCCAGCCTAGACCTACATAAAGCCCACTGTGGAGATGTAGCCCAGGCAACCACAGTAAGCTACTTTTTGTTTTGTTTTGTATTTCTGTTAGTGGTGGCAGGCTGTGCAATGTTGACGGTTGTAGAATATGTGCCAAGTTTTGACAGCTCCTGCTTGGCCAAAATTCATGGTGGCACAAAGGAGCCCTGTGTTTTATGAGAGAGAAAGATATTCTCAATATCAGGACTGGGGGACATGGCTCAGTTTGTAAGGTGCTTGTCCTGCATGTACGAAGATCCCCAGCCCCACACAAACCACCATTAGTGGTGCCAGCACTCAGGAGTAGAGGCAGCAGAATCAGAAGTTCAAGGTTATCCTTGGCTACATCGTGACTTCTAGGCCACCCTGCAAACAGCATGTCTGTGCAGCAGGCAGTGAGGTGGCTCTCAGTAAAGGTGAGTGCTGCCAAGCCTGACAACCTGAGTTTGATCTCCAGACCCTTATGGTTGGAGGAGAAAACAAACTAGAAAGTTGTCCTCTGTTCAAAATACAAACATATGCACACACAAGTACATGAAAGAATTACATGAAGAGGTAATAAGAAATGTAAAGCCCAGACCACTATTCTTGGGTCAACTACAGATCACTACCTTCAGCACAACCAGGGATAATGTTAAGTCACAGGGCAGGAAGCGGGGTGATGTATCCCAGGACTCAGGAGATCATTGTAGAAGCATCTCCAGGTCCAGGCTGCTCTGTGCTACCCAGAAAGACAAACAATAGCAAACAGAAACGAATAATAGCAACAGCAGAAAGCTCAAAGCCAAGAAAGTCCTGGCTGCAAAGATGGCTCAGTGGTTAAGAGCATTTGCTGTTTTGGATGATGGCTTGGGTTTGGTTTCCAGCACCAACATCAGGCAGCTCCAGGGGATCCAATGCCATCTTCCGACCTCCATAAATACCACATGCAGGTGGCATACATACACACAGACACACGCCCAAATAAAAATGAAAATAAAGAAGGCCGCAGTTTATCAATGTAAGGATTATAAAGAACACACAACAACACTGAACAATGAAGTCACCACCAGGAAACAATGCTGTGTCGTTTCCTAGTTGACACTAATATAAAACAAACAAGGGTGTACTTAAATATGTAAATAAAGTAGTATAAACATATACAGGGACATATAAAGCGTGTAAACAAACTAATAGAAAATATAAGATGCATGGGCAGTAACTAAAAGAAGATGAAAAAAACCAAAAGTGCATTATTTTTTAGGGCAGTAAGGCCCGGACAGGGAAAACTTCTGAAAATCATCCCATACTGTCTTAGTTAGGGTTTCTATTGCTGCGAAGAGACACCATGGCCACGGATGCTCTCAGAAAGAAAAACACTTAATTGGGTGGCTTACAGCTCAGAGGGTTAGTCCTCTATCATCTTAGTGGGACATGGTGGCATGCAGGCAGACACGGTGATGGAAAAGGAGCTGATCCTGATCCACAGGCAAGAGAAGGAAGCTAGGTGCTGTGCTGGGCATAGCCTGAACATGTGAGACCTCACTGCCCACCTCCACAGGGACACACCCACTCCAACAAGGCCACACACCCTAACAGTGCCACTCCCTGTGGCCCAGCATTCACGCACAGGAGTCTATGGGGACCATCCCGATTCCAGCCCCCCCAGCCCCCACAGCCCCACAGCCCCCACAGCCCCCACAGCCCCCACAGCCCCCACAGCTACCTTGCTCTTTGAGACAGGGCCTCTCACCGAACACAGCTCACTGGTTGGCTGTTATCCAGCCAGCGAGTGCCAGGGCTCCAGCCACTGCATCCCTAGTGCTGGGATTATAGGCAAGCACCTTCACGCCTGACTTTACATGGGTGCTGGAGATGGAGGCTGTCCAGTGTGACAAGCGCTTCACCGACTGGCCTCTCTTCAGCCCTGCTTGGCGTCCTTTTGAACTCTGTTATTGGCCTCGGTTTCTCTACTGCACACTCACTCCCTCTAACGGGAACCGGCTGCACCTCTTGGCCCCAGCCTTTGGTAAGCACCGGTCTAGTTTCCATGAAACAACTTTCAAAAAATGTTTGTTTGTTTTGGAAGCAGGGTCTCTGTGTGGTTCTGACTGTCCTGAAGCTCCCTATGTAGACCAGGCTGGCCTGGAACTTACAGAGATTCACCTTCATCTCCTTCCCGAGTGCTGGGATTAGAGACATGCATCAGCACACCTGGTCCAAAATAAAAAATTGAGACAGGGTCTTCTGTGTCCCAGGCCTTCAGTTTCTGTGGCTGAAGATGACCATGGGTCATCCTGGTTCTCTCTCTCAAGCGCTGGGATTGCAGGTTACAGTTACGCTGGGCTGAGGGTGGAGCCCACAGCCCCTTGCGTGCCAGGAAAGCACTCTGCCAACTAAATTACGACCTATGAGACCAAAATTTTTAGATTCCACACATGTAAATGAGATCAGCTGCATTATCAGAAGCTTTAAATTTCCTCCCAGCAGCTCAGAAATACAGATTATTCCCCATGAATTGTCATAGAGCTGTCCAAGCCTCATGCTCGGAGTCTTATGCTTTAACCTTCGAAGATTTAGGGTTCCACTGCCTGTGGGGTTTGGGGTAAGCTAACCTCTGTAAGACTCAGTTAACAGATGCATGGTTTAAAGGTCATCTATGGACAAACTGACAATAAGTTCTTGCACTGGCGTTGTGGGGGAAGTCACCGAGAAGGCTGGGCCCTCGTCTGCCTAGCAGAGGTTAGTCACAGGCCACTGCTGTTGCCCATAGCCTGGGATAATAGAACGGCCCCAAGGATCACTGGGCCTCCATCACAATTCTCTTTGGTCACTCAGAAACTCTGCAACTCATTCGAATACCTTAACTGAGGCTCAGTTTTCTCATCTGTAAAATGGGACAAGGACACACTGATCTATGGGTCTGGGATAAGCGCCAGTGCATAACATCCATCTGAAGACTGAACTTCCCAACCTTCAGGCCACACAAGCAAGTGGTTACTTATGCTGAGCTCAGCTACTACCAAGCTGTATAGAAGAGCAAATGTGTCTGTGGCATGCATTTATGTGTATGCATGTTTGTATGTATGTGTTGCCAAACTGTGCTGGCTAATGTTGATTGCCATCTGGATTGGACTTAGAGTTATCATGTAAACATGGCTCTGAGTGTCCATGGGTATGCTTCTAGAAATGTCTAGCCGGGGTAAGCAGACCTGTCCTGGATGTACTTAGCACCGCTCCATGAGCTTGGATTCTGGACTGAATGAAAAGAATGCGGGTTGAGCACCAGCGTTCCTTTCTCTCTGCTTCTCCACTGTGGATACCACGCGACCAGCTTCCTCATACTCCTGCCGCCATGCCTTCCCCACCATGGTGGACCATCCCTTTAGATTCTGGGACAGACAAACCCTTCCTTCCTTATACTGTTTTTGCCACCGCAACAAGGAAAGCCACCGATATTCCAAGCCCTGCCTCTGACCTGAGATGCCGGGATGACTGAGTGTGTGACGTCACACCGTCCTCACCTGACTTTGGCTCAATTGTAAAGGCCTGATGATTCCGCAGCAAAGTGATATGGAACTCGAAATCCACGGGGCAGCTGCACTGCAAGGGGATCACACAACTTTTGCTGCAAAACAAGCACAGAAGGAAACGGAACACATCATTTTCCTCTCCAGCTTTCTTCTAACTAACCTAGAGAGGAACAGAGACTCGGGAAGCACAGCAAGCAGCAGGAAGTGACACCCAACATCAACTGGCGCTTCCTGTCCCACACCGACAAAAGATTTGTTTTGAAATAGGCTCTCATGTAGCCTAGGCTAGCATCAAACCTGCTACGTAGCCAAGTGTCTGGGTTCTGTTTCCAGAAAATACCCCGACAGAAGCAACTTAAGGGAAAATAGGTATGTTCATCTCTCAATGCCAGGAGAAACTGAGGCAGCAGGATCTTGAAGCAGCTACACCCATAGTCAAGATCAGAGAGCAGTGAAGTCATGCGTGCTAGCTTGTACTAGGCTCACTTGCTCCTTTTTACATAGTTCAGGATCACATGCCTAAGGAACGATGCCCCCCACAGTGAACAGGTCTTCTCATTTTGGTTAATGTAATCAAGATAATTCCTTATAGACATACCCACAGGGCAACGTGATCTAGACAGTCCTTACTGAGAGCCTCTTCTCTGGGGTCTCTAGATTGTCATATTCACAGTTAAAACTGATCCTCACACAAAGGATGATGTTGAGTTTCTGGCCTTCTTTTCTGTAATTCATAAGTGCTGGGATTATAGGCGCGCACCACCATGTGCTAATCATGCAGTGCTGAGGTTAGAACCCGGGGCTTTGTGAGCACAGTGGGCAAACACACTTCCAGCTGAGCTCCATCCCTTGTTCACACTTTTGGGAGAGCTCCATTGCATTCACTGTGAGTGCAGCTGCCACGTTGGGGAGATCTGCTTTCTTGGGAAGTACCCACCTGATCTACTCACCTATGGAGATCCCCACCACACATGGGCCTTACCTGCCAGCAAGGCTTCCCTGGATTTTGAGTCCTATAAAGGTGGAGTCATATGTGCAGGAATCTCAGTGCTATCCCAGATTCACACACACACACACACACACACACACACACACACACACACACACACACACACTGTTCAATAAATATTTGGTTTTCAGTAACTATTTAGGAGACTATAAATGTGGCTTTTAAAAGCATGTCCAAACCTTTTTGAAATTATTTATCTTTTAAAAATCTGTGAACTATCTGGAATAGTTCAAATATAAGTATTTTTGAACAATTAAGATTTCTCTATTCCTTCCTAAGAACTATAAACTGTTTCCAGAGAAACAAAGCACCACCAATTGATAGTCCTTGTCTATCTCTGCTCCTTCCTCCTTTGCGGGGGTGACCCTCACTGGAGATCTTCTGTCTAAAATTTCTACATGTTTGATAATATCACAGCATATGCTTGGGAAAGTGTGGCTGCAGGAGGAGGAGGTGGCTGGTCACATCACAACTCCAGTCAGGGAGGCAGACAGTGATGAACGCTGCTCCTCAGCGTGCTCTCTCCTTTTTATTAATCTGAAACACTACCCGATAGGATGGCACCACTCACATGCAGGGTGTGTCTTCCCAGTTCAGTTAAATTTTTTTGGAAATACCCTCACAGGCACACCCGTATGTGTTTTCTAGGTGGCTTCAAACTCAAGTCAAATTCCCCGTGCACTCAAGCGCTCCTAACCTGTTGTGGTTACGGTCCCGAGAGCTGCAGAAGGGAAACCAGTTGATTCCAGCACGGATAGGATAGGAGAAGGGTTGACAAAGCCCACGCCTGGTCAGGCACTGCTGGGAAAGAGCGCCAGTTTTCTTCAGGGACACGGCCCTGGGTAGGTCGCCCATGCTCTAGGAGCTGGCACTACACCTGTGTGCACACAGGCAATACCACCTGGACCCAGTAGGGTATATGTCTAGAAAACTAGGACAGAACATGAAGAGGCAAGGAGAGCCTGGATGGGGGTGCACGGGAGGAGCTGGAAGGAGGATTGGAAGTGAATCATATTCATGTATGAAATTTTCGAAGAATAAGAAAAGATTAGCTGTCACACAGGGGCTCCCATGAAACAGCTGTTTTAAATGTTGTTCCTTAGCTGTGATGGTCTGTAATACTAGGGTGGGTATACTGTAAACACTTGAGTCCCCACAGAAGACAAGGCTGTCCCAGGCTTCCAGCAGTGATCTTTCTGACATAAATCCTGGGTAATGGTCGCATGGGCTCCTTTCTTCATCCCAGTACATTTCTACCCAACCTATACATCCTGCTCGGCCTCAGCTTCCACTAGAGGTGTACAGCCAACCAGAACTCCCTGAGACGCGTCCTGACTTTGAAGACCAGTAAGCAATGGTGGGTGCACTCCAAGGTGTGATGGTCAATCTAGACTGTCCACCTGATGGGAATTAGAGTTTCCATGAACAGAGACTTCGGGGAATGTCTGTGAGGAACTTTCTAGTTTGGATTAGCGGGGGTGGGAAGGCCTACCTAAGCGTGGATGGCACCATCCCACGGGCTGGGATCCTCGACTGAGTGAAAAGAGGAGCTGAGTGCCAGCATCTGCCTCGTGTGTGTGTGTGTGTGTGTGTGTGTGTGTGTGTGTGTGTAGATGTCACATGACCAGCTGCCTCCCACCCATGCCGCCATGACGGACTGAACCCGGAACTCTGAGCCCAAATGAAACACTTTTTCAGTCGCTTTTGTGAGTTTTGTTGTTGGTTTGTCACAGCAGCTAGAAAAGTCCCGAGACTGCCGGCCACCTGAGGCCATCCCACCCTGCAGGCTCCGGTCTTATCTAACACACAAGGCCCGTGAGCCTAGCAGGCACTCCACCCAAGCTGGTCAGACTGATTGACAGCCTTTGTTACAGCAGCAGGGGCTGGAATCCACTCATGAAGAAGGAAGCAGGCTGTAGGCAATGGTTTATAGTCCACACGTGGTCTCGGAATAAGGCAGGGAGCTACGACTCCCATGAGCACCTGCAGGTGTCAGCTCAGAGATGTCCCAGCGAGGCCCTGTCTGATAGTCAAGGTTCTTTTGACAAATGCCACATGGCTGAATGTTTCTGAACTGAAACAATTCCCCCCAAACTCCCATGGGTTCTTCCCATTGGTGATAAATGGCCCATTTTCAATGAACGCCTAAGCTCTGGCAATTCTCAGAAAAGGTGTTGAGGTATTTGTTTAGCGATGATTACCAGGAGCCAGGTTCCTCATGCACTTGCCAACCTGGAAAAATAAACAGTTCCTTAAGGGAACAAAATTCCAATCGCCATAATTCAGAAGGCACATGACTAATGCAAGCCACCCAGGTTGCGGTGGAGTCTGCGCATCTGTGTATGTGTTAAATCCCTGCATGCATGTATGTGCACCATATAGATGCTGGAACTGAGCCTCGCTTTTCTACAAGAGCAGCAAATGCTCCTAACCTCTGAGCTATCCCTCCAGTCTCTGTGTGTGTGTGTGAGTGTGTGTGTGTGTGTGTGTGTGTGTGTGTGTTGTCACATGAGTGCTGGTCTCTGTGAGATCCTATGGAGCTGGCATTACAGGGGATGGTAAACTGACAGATGTGGGTGCTGGAAAATGAACTCAGGTCCTCTACTGTGTGTACTCTTACTCAAAGAGCTATCTCTCCACTCTGGTATGACAGTTAACTTTAATTGCCAAAGTGACACACTCTAGAACCATCTCGGAGGCTGGCCTTGAACTTACAGATAGGCCTGCCTTTGCCGCCAGAGTGGCACAGTTCGCCACAGTGCCTCCAGCTGCGTCGGATTATTTTATTATACTAAGGAAGACATCAGAAGGTTCCCTTGGCAGAGGGTGAGGGTGGGTGAGAGGGATTCTGAGCAGAAAACAAGCAAACAAACATGGAGAAAGCAAGCTAAGCACTTGGAGCTGTGAGCCAACTAAGCCCCTTTCCCCTTAAGTTGCTCTGATTAGGGCACTTTGTAATGGGGAAAGGGAACTGAGACAATTAATAGGTGCGAGGTCCTGGGTTCAAACCCAGCACTAGAAAAAAGACTGACATGTTTGGGTCTCGCTGAGCGTGGCAGTGCAAGTCTGTAAGCCCAGCATTTGGGAGACAGGTGCAGGAGGGTCAGAAGTTCAAAGCCAGCCTGACAACTTTCTTGAGATAGCATCTCAAATAAACAGATAAACCTTCTCAGCACTGGAGACATGATTTAGGTAGGGAAGAGTGTTTCCTGTGCAAGCATGACAGCCTGAGCTCAAACACGAGGCCTCAGCGTACCTACAACCCTGTGCTGCCAGAGTGGAGAGGGGCCCAAGGGTGCTGGGACTTGCCGGCCGCCAGCCTAGTTTCAGGGTCAGGGAGAGACCCCGACTCAGGGAACTGAGGCGTTAATCGGTAGAGCTGGAAACCTGATATTCTCCTTTGGCTTCTGCCTGAGCGTGTGCACACGTGTGCACACACTCAGCAACACACACACAGAGACACACACACACACACACATCAAACACACATAACTCTAAGCTAAATCCTTATTGATAAGTCCACTAAAACTGACCTACAGTGAAGAAAAATACTTCATTCTTGTTGTTTCTCAGAAACAAATAGAACCTTAAGTCAGAGTTCTTTGGTTCACAAATATTGGGTAACTAAAGACAGAAAAGCAGGTGGGCCATTGCCCTGGGGGGTGACCTTCACTTTCACCCCCTTGCTTTTATTATTTAATCATTTAGTCAGTCTTGTTAGGACTGTATACAAAAGCACACTAAATACTTTAAAAGAATAAAAGAATCACTCAATGTTTTAAAACAAAGTGCAACATAAACCTTTTAAATACTAAGCCTTTGTATTCTGTATAAATTTCATCATCCTCGGAAGAGAGCACAAATTTATCTTCTAGAAAGTGAATACGAGAGGGGAGCCTGGGGTGTGGCTCCATGGGCCGAGCGCCCGCCCAGTGTGCCTGAAGCCCTGGGTTCCTCCACAGCACCATAAACCCAGTGTGGTGGTGCAGGCCTGCGAGCCTAGCATTCTGCAGGATAAGGCAGAAGGATCAAAGCCATCCTCAGCTACACTGTGAGTTTGAGGTCAGCCTGGGCTACGTGGGACCCTGTCGAAAGGAAGGAGAGAGAAGGGGCAAGGGAAAGGGGAGGATGGAAAGAAAGGAGAGAGAGACAGAGACAGAGAATAAATTCAAATTTCTCTCATCCCATCTCTGATTTCAATAAGAGTGAACTTATTGGAGATGACTTAAAATCAAATAAACTATTTAAAACTCGGAGTGTCTGGAGAGAGTCCTGGACACTTTACCATAATAGGATTTGGCAAGGGACAATAAACAAGACAGATGTGTGCTGTTCCACGGTGGCTGGACTCAGTAGCCATGACAATCTGTTAGTTATTATGTTTTATAAAACTTTAGGGCAAGGCCCGTGGAAATGGAGCTGGCAAGGGACCTGCCTTCCAAGTGTGAGAGCCTTAGTTAGATCTCACAACCCACATAAAAGCCAGGCAGGATGAGAATGCATACACAGGCATGCACACAAATATCCCACATAAGGGAATGCACACCAAACACACATGTACACACACACACAGGAACGCACGCCACACACACTCATTCACACATACCACACCCATGCGCGCACACATACCACACACGCATGCACACACACACACACACCACGCATGCTTGCACACCCACCCACCCCATATACAGGAATGCACACCACACACATGCATGCACACACACACAGAGGAATATACACCACACATACACGTATACACAGGCACACAGAAGAATGCATACCACACACACATGTACGCACACAAGAATGCACACTACACACACATGCACACACACACCACACACATGCATGCACACACACACCACACACACCACAAACATGCATGCACATACACACACACTGCCAGAATTGGGGGTCTACTTATATGACCTTATGTACACCTAGTACATAGATCCCACCTCCATCATGTATACTGGACCTTGGGCATGTAGAACTAATGCATTTTTAAGTGGAAATGCACAAGTAAGCCTTCACTAGAACCTGATCGCACTGGAGCCATGAGCTTGGGCCCCAGAACCATGAGAAATGTTGTTATATCCAAAGATACTGACTTCACGCTTACATGCTTAAATTAGGAAGATACTAAAATATTAATGCTAATATTTAATATTAAAGTCTTGATTTTCTATAACTAAATCATTGGTTTTTTAATTTTACAAACTTTATTACACAAAAACCTGCAAATAAATAAAAATATCGCACACCAAAATTAGGCAGTCCCAAAGCCTACACAACTCAATGAACTTCTCTACAGTTAGAATTAGCGCCCAAACCAGAAAATCCATGGCGGAATTCCAACTAGAAAAACAATCGGCTTTATCTCCTCTTCTATGGCTGTGTCTGCTACCTGCACTCAGTCCCCCATCCTCTTACACCTGGCCTTTCTTGTTCTAGCTTCTGTATGTTATACTAGCCATTTGTGCAATTGTTCACATGCGTACATATGTTATTGACTAGATTCCACATGTGAAAGAGAACATGTAGATGTTTTTATTTTTGAGATTATGTGACCTTGCTTAATATTAGACTTCATTCATTTCTGGCAAAATTTAAAATTCATTTTCAAAGCTGAATAGTAGTATTCATATGTGTGTGTGTGTGTGTGTGTGTGTGTATGTGGGGTTTTCTTTTGCACTATCCATTCATCTGTGCTCAGCTGGGTGACCAGGACTCGGCTATAGTGAATGAAGCAGCAATACACACAGGATACAATTCCTCTATGGCAGAGTCTATTATGTTTCTATTAGAGGGAGGCACTTGGTATGCGCCATTGATAGAATACAATAGTCTCTGATCTGAGCAGGGTCATGCTGTGTGACCATGTGCAAAAGCATATGCTCTGTGTCCAGAGGCTTCAGTGAGCACACATGGTATCTGCGTGCAACAGAAGCAAGCACAGCTCAAACACCTGAGATTCATAACACATTTGACTTTGAATAAATTGTTGGTTGACATATATTTGGAAGTCTTTTGCTGTTGCCAAAGTTTTTACAACCCACATGTGCAATTATGAGCAGCAGTTTAAGACATCAGGGAACAGCCTGGATCCAGTGAGCTTGTCGCTGCAGACTTGATAAAAGATGCTCTTTTTCTGGACAGTGAAATAGAATTAAATTTAGAAAAAGACAGGGCCAAGGATGGGGAGATGGCTCAGTATGTAGTCTTGCTGGGCAAGCATAAGAACTTTGGTTCTGATTCCCAGGATCAGCGGAAGCCAGGTATGGCTCGGTGTACCTGGAACCCCAGCTCTGGGAGAGTGGAGACAAGCTCATCTGGGATTACAGCAGGCTTCAGATCCAGAGAAACACTGTCTAAAAGAATAAGGTAAGGGGGCTGGAGAGATGGCTCAGAGGTTAAGAGCATTGCCTGCTCTTCCAAAGGTCCTGAGTTCAATTCCCAGCAACCACATGGTGGCTCACAACCATCTGTAATGGGGTCTGGTGCCCTCTTCTGGCCTGCAGGCATACACACAAACAGAATATTGTATACATAATAAATAAATAAATATTTTTTAAAAAGAATAAGGTAAGCCTGGCGGTGGTGGCGCATGCCTTTAATCCCAGCACTCGGGAGGCAGAGGCAGGCGGATCTCTGTGAGTTCGAGGCCAGCCTGGTCTACAAGAGCTAGTTCCAGGACAGGCTC
The DNA here is from genome assembly GCF_903992535.2 of Arvicola amphibius. Lineage (NCBI taxonomy): Eukaryota > Metazoa > Chordata > Mammalia > Rodentia > Cricetidae > Arvicola > Arvicola amphibius. The sequence continues at coordinate 100,091,582 of NC_052058.2, read as the reverse complement.
TAAAAAAAAGCTGCAGAGAAACCCTGTCTCGAAAAACCAAAAAAAGAAAAAAAAAAAGAATAAGGTAAAGAGCAGGAGAGGAAAATCTCTTAATGTCAACCTTTAGCACACATGAGTATGCATGCGTGCGCGTATACACACACCACATACACAACAGAGAAGGCAGAGGAGACATGTATCTGTCACCTGTAGGGATACTATACAGCTTATTCACATTTTGTAAACACCTTTAGGTATGGGTTCCAGCTCAATGGTAGAGCGCCTGCTTAGCGTGCATGAGGTTCTGGATTCAAATCCCAGCACCAAACCCCAAACCCCACTCTTTAAAAGAATGTTGTGGTAACATTTACTATTTAAATATTTTAAACATGCCATTCAGTGGCATTAAATACACCACACTGCTATGCCACCTTCAGCCGCCCACAGGACCCTTTCTCCTTATGTAAACCCCGTACCCATTATGCACTAATTCACATTTCTCCCTCGCCTGCCACTGGCAGCCGCAGCGAGATCCCTCCCTAGGAATGTAATGACCATACGTTCTTCATATGACTAGAACCTTAAGGAATAAAATGCCTTTACAAACTGGCTGGGAGCTAGCTCAGTCGGTAAGCCACTAGTCATGTGAGCTTAGGGAGTTGTGTTCAGATCCCACACCCATGTAAAAAGTTGGCTGAAGTGGGCTTTGCAGTTTTAATGCCGATGCTGAAGAGGCAGAAGCAGGCATTTTCCTGAGGCTTGCTGACCAACCAGCCTTGTGGAACCTTGTGGAACGGCAGATCCCCCGTGATAGAACCTGTCTTACAAACAAGGTAACTCGCTGCAGGGAATGACACCAAGGTTGCCTTCCGGCCTCCACACACATGTGTAAATGTGTATCAGACCCCCCTTCCAGTATATGAACACAAACACACAGCTAAACACACACATGAACAAACTAAATTCTAAATTCACTCAACACATAATTCTTAATAGAAACGACACATTCGAAAGCAAACAGTGCTTTACAGTTCCCACAGGTGTAGGTAACATGGGCTAGTCGGGGATACAGAGTGAAATTCAGGGGTGACTCCCTGGGAGGAAGCCGGGCCTGTGTCTGGAGCTTAGAGAAGAGGAAGAGCTGGTGACAGCATCCAGGAAGGGGGCTGAGGGTAACAGGGGGAGGACCAGCTGGGTAGAAGGAAGATGAACAGCCTCCTGCAGGTACTGGCTTTCTCATATGGAGAAAAACAGAACATTATCAGGAAGACATGAAGAGGCATTTAAAGGGGGAGGATATGAAGAGGCACTTAAAACTGTGAACAGTGTTTCCTTTAGTCTATGGGGTAGAAGCGACCACGACCACCTGCCGACTTTATTCAAACCAGTTCCTCCCAGCCAAAGAGCCTGGAAAAGAGTTTGACTGACATTACCAGCAGGGCACCCTCTGTCAGCCTGCTTGTCCTGGTGGCCTATCCACCTGCAGCTATCAAAAGGAAAGGGTCATTCTTTGTTGGAATAAGAAATGTATTTCTTTCATTTATTTAAAATAGGTTTTCTTTTTATAATATTATAATTTTATAATTATAATATGATGACATTTTGGGAGTATAATACAACGAAATCATTTTTCCCTGTCCTCTTTCCAAACCCTTCATGTACCCCACCCCCAACTCTCTTTCAAATTCATGGCCTCTTTAATTGTTGCCGCTGCTGTGTGTGTGTTCCTAAATACATAAACACAACCTGCTTAGACTGTGCGAGGCTATGGGTCATGTTTTCAGGGCTAACCAGTTGGTATTGGGCCACCAGTTGGTGTGCTCTTGCCCTAGGGAAAGGAAATTGATTCCCTTTAAAGTAAAGCAAATGAAACTCAAATACTTCTGGTTTTGAAGCTGCTGTGTATAAGAACTGGGATACGATATTGGGGCCATGTCTCAGAGAAGACAGCAGTTCATGGAATTACAGCTGTGGCTTGGGGTGTAGCTCACTTGACAAGATGCTTGCACCACACAAAGCAGGCATGGTGGCACACATCTGTAATCTCAGGGCTGGATAGCGAGCTTGAAGCCAGCCTGGGCTACACGGTGACAAAGAAATAAAGGACACAAAGTAGAAAGGATGGAAGGTAGTCAGAGTTCTGGGAGCTGGCAGTTACTCCTTCATCCTGACTGTGACAAACAATCATCATATTGTAAAAAGTACACTTAACACATGCACATGTGTGTTTGTATGTCTACATGCGCATTCATATCGTGTACATGTACATGTACGTGTACATGCCTGTGTACATGTACATGTCACATGTTGTATGTGCAGTACTATAGATCTGGGATGTAGCAGTCATTTTGACAAGCCAACTGCTGGAGTAATGTTAGTGCAGGGAACAGCAACCATATGAACCAAATGGGAAGGGGCACATCCAGACACTCTGAAGGTCAGGGCACTGATGCTCAAGCCCTGGAGACCATCCATAGTTCCCTTCGCTCCTTGAAGGAATGCACTTTGGGCAGACGATGCCATTCTTTATGCTATATTCTTAAATGTTAGGGACAGCAATTTATCCAAGAATACTTTGTTTGTATCAGTGCCTCTGTGTGTATGTGTGTGTATGCACACACATGCACACATGTGTGCAAGCCCTAAGGATCTCCCTGTCTCCACTTTCCCAGTGCTGGGATCATAAGCCTGCATTATTACCATGCCCAGCTTTTGGGGATCTGAACTCAGGTCCTCATGCTTCCTGGAAAGTACTCACTGGACTGAGCCACCTCTCCAGACCTCGTGAAGACCTTCTCTGACAGTCATGATCGTCAGGACTTAGTATGCGACGCTAGCTTGGCTGGTTAAGCATGAGTACTGAATGCATGAATTGTAGACTGGATGACTCCTCTACCTTTAACTGCTCCCCATGCACACATCCGTTTGCCTTTGCAGCCTATCATAGGTTTAGATTCCTTTACCCACCACACAAACCACCTGGACGGTAACACAAAGGCTATGGGAAAAGAGCGGGTTAGAGTCTTAAAGCTAGGCTTTCCTTTGCTTTCTCCTGGATCCCGATATCCAGAATGTTGGAGAAAGGTTAAAAGAATTGTTAACTCAGGTCCTCCAGCGGAAGTCCCCTCTGTTGGCACCTGAAGTTGGCACCCACTTCTGCTGAGTGAAGAGGCAACTCTTCAGTACTTGCTTTATTGGTCAGAGAGATCCCTAGAGTTCAGAGTGGGAGGGGCTTTCTTTCCTGCTGAGATTCAGGAAAGGAGACTGGCCCAAGAATAGCTAGATAGATATGTGTACAGTCAAAGCACTTCAAATCAAAGAAATTCTAAATACAAAGGAGAAAAAAGTTCAGATAACAAAAACACAGGTGCTTGTCAAGTGGCAGGGAGAGAGCGAGAGAGAGAGTGAGAGAGTGAGAGAGAGGGGGGGAAGGAGGGAGAGAGCAAGTATGTGCTTGTGTACACGGGAGTAGCAGCTAGAAGTCAACCCTGGCTATTGCTCTTCACCCTCCTTGTGTTTTGAGACAGGATCTCTCACTAGCCTGGAGCTCACCTGTAGGGAAGGCTCGTTGTCCAGAGAGCCCCAGAGATTCTCCTGTCTCTCTGCCTGTCCAGTGCTGAGAATATAAGAGCATACTACTGAATTTGTTTCCCTTCTGTTTCTGTGACAAAACACCATGACCAAAGCAACTTGTAAAAGAAAGTGTGTAACTGTGTGTGTAGTTTCAGACCATAGAGCCATGGTGGCGGAGCAAAGGCACGGTGGCACGAACAAGGGAGAGCTCACATCTTGATGTATAAGCCGGAGGCAGAGAGCGGCACCTTGGGGATGGTTAACAGTCTTTTGAAACCTCAGAGGCCTCCCCCAATGACACACCTCTTTCAACAAGGCCACACCTCCTAAACCTTCCCAAACAGATATTCCATCTGGAACCAAGTATTGAAACATGTGCGCCCATGGGGGTCATTCTCATTCAGCCCACCAAAACCAAGCCAACATTTTTATGTGGCTTCTAGGAATTGGACTCAGGTTCTCATTCTTGTGAAGCAAGCGGTTTAAAGTGGAGCCATCTCTTCAGCCCACGGCCAGTTCTTTCAACCAAATACTGATTTTGAGATGTAAGCTAGCTGCTGTCCCGGAGACCCAGGTAGAAACTGAAATAAAGAAGCATTTCTCCAAGGTCAAGTCATCCGTTTTGCGATTGTCCATTGTTGTATGAGAAAACCAGTGTGTTGTACCAAATGGGTGTGCCAGCCGTTTTGCCTTGTCGCTATGCTGGCATCCCTTCCTGCAACACTGTACATTAAAAACTGCTTCATTTTCTTTAGACTTCAATGTGCTGTTATCTTTGCCAACATGGGGGCACCTTAATAAAATACTGCTATTTCTTTAACTCTATGTTAAGCCAGAGACACATAAACAGAGTTCTTATTATGAGGAAGAATAATTTTTCCTTCTCTGAAGATCCTCGTGAAGACGGATCTTTTGCTGTCTCCCAGTGTGTCTGCTGTGACCTGCTGCAGCTGCTTCTCAGAGCCTCCCACAGGGGCTCAGAGTCCATCCAGAGCAAGCCGGGCTTGGCTGTTGTCTGTGTAATCATTCTTTCCTGTCAGCGCTGGTTGGAGACTACACATTCCCATGTAGCCCAGAGGCTTTAAAAGCCAGGGGCAGAACATACCATTCTGACTTTGGCCATTTGCACACAGAAATGAGCCGAGGCCCAACACCTGTATTAGTTACTTGTCTCATTGTTGTGACAAAACCACCGTAAGAAATGGTTCACTTTGCCTCATGGTTTGAGGATGCAGACCAATATGGTAGGGAAGGCACGATGGCAGAAGCTGGAGGTGGCTGGTCCCACGGCATCCACAGTCAGGAAGCAGAGATGGATGCTGTGCTCAGCCCAGGACCCCAGCCTGTGGGATGGTGCGGCCCATATTCCAGGTGGGTCTTGCTACCTCAGTTATCCAAATCTAGAAATTCCATCACAGACACGCCCAGAGGTGTTCTACAGTAATTCTAAGTCTTATGGGTTGACAATCAAGATGAACCGTCACGAGTTATTTATAACTCATTACTGGTTGGCCATCCGTGGTCGCTTGGTGCCAGGAAGAAGGAGTGATGGGAGAACAAGGTCTGTGGAGTAGCTCCAGCTCCAGCTGGCTATGTGGTACCGGAAAGACACTTGTTTTATTTTTGAGACCGTCTCTTGGAGCCCAGGCTGGTCTCAGTTCACTGTGCCGCTGAGATGACCTTAAACTTGATCTCCCTGCCTCTACTTGCTGAGTGTGGAGTCCAGGTTACATCATCACACCCAGCCAGAAACACGGTGCTGCTGTGAGAACTCCAGAGGAAGACGAGCTGGCGCAAGCCCTCTCAGAACCAGGAGAGCTGAACGCTACAAAGTCCGTATCTAACACGGGCATGCTATTTATTTTGTATATAGGGAGAGTAAGATTCTATTGCAACTACAATACCCTCAGAGAGGTCAAGTGATTTCCAAATTGTGTGTGTGGGAAGCATGCGTTCTTGTGGACGTGCGTGTGTACATACATGTGTATGGAGCCGAGGAGTCGACACTGGGTGTCTTCCTCTATTGTTCTCCACCTTCTGTTCTGAGCGTCTCTTCCTGAACCTGGAGCTCACTGGTTTGGCTAACTGGCCAGCCAGTACGCTCCAGGGACCCTCTCATCTTCACTTGCCTAGTGTCAGGGACACCGGTGCACGCCTGGCTCTTCTGTGTGCTGGCGTCTACACTCAGATCCTCGTGCTTGTGCCGTTGGCTCTTGCACACAGAGCCGCTCACCCAGCCCCATGCATAGTTGAATTGATCTAGTTGCAAATTATAAAGTGAGGCCGTGGAAGGACAGAGGACCGCAGGTCCTCTGCACCCAGCGACACTGTTTTGTGTAGGGAAACTGGAAGGACCCTGGAATGCAACGTTCTTATTTACAGAGGCTGTCAGGGAGCATTTCAGAAGATCTGAAGCCATCAAAGTTATTTATGGCTAGCTGGCAAGCATCCCCGAGGCGTTTTATCTCAGAAAGGGAAACTTAACAATGGTCGGATCCAGCCACCAAAAAATATAGCTGATGAATGTGAACCAGGCCAAGTTGTGACTAGAGGAGATGGAGGGAGATATGGCCCAGATTTCAGAGCAGCTTTGGTCAGGTCATGGTAGCTCCTACCCAGAAGTACCCCACGGTAAAAAAGCAATCCACGGTAAGAAAGCACCCCACACAAAGAAAGCCACATGAGTGATTTCAACACAAGTCCTCGGCTTCTGACAATTTTGTCCAAATTCTTTTGTGTGCAAAGGGCAGAACAGACTCCTTGAGTCCATGTGTCCTATCATAGATTCATGGCTTTGGCTGCCAGCTTGACACAGCCTAAAGTCATCGGAGAGGAGATGCCTCAATGTGGCAACTGTCTGGATCAGGTTGGCCAGCTGGCACATCTGTAGATATAATAGATATAAGAGGCCCAGCCCACTGTGGGTGGCATCATTCCTAGGAAGGTGGTCCTGGACTCTATATGAAAGCTAGTTAAACATAAGCCAGACTTTGAGCCAGTACAGTACCCAGCATCCTACAGGGGTCCTGCTGGACTGCTTGGCTGTGAGGTGAGCTCCTTATCTGGAGGAAATGCTGCATGGAGAAGCCAACAGTCCTGCCTCCAAGTTCCTGCCTTGACTTCCTTCAGTGATGGGTTATGACTGGACGCTTAAGCCAATAGAAACCTTTCCCCCTAAGGTGCTTCTGATCAGAGTATTTGCCACAGAAAGAGAACGAAACCAGATCCCTGCCCTTCGATGGATTTAGATCCTTGTCCTGCTTTTCCACTTCATAATGCCCAGGGGTTTTTCTTTGGTAGAAGAAATGGTTTTCTTAGTGAGACATTTTTAAGAAAACACATACGGCCCTGGGGAGATGGCTCAGTTGGTAAAGTGCTTGCCCTCCAAGCATGAGGACCTGACTCTAATACCAACAATTCACATAAGAAAGAGAAGAAGCCGGGCGGTGGTGGCTTACGCCTTTAATCCCAGCACTCAGGAGACAGAGGCAGGCGGATCTCTGTGAGTTTAAGGCCAGCCTGACCTACAAGAGCTAGTTCCAGGACAGGCTCTAAAGCTACAGAGAAACCCTGTCTCGACAAACTGAGAGGGGGGGGGAAGAAGATCTGCCCTGAATGTGGGCAGTGCTATCCCATGGGCTGGGGTCCTAGACTCACTAAAAAGGAAAGGAAGCTGGGCACCAGTTTCGTTCATCTCTTTCTGTGTCCTGACTGTGGTCACATGCCTGCCTCATGCTCCTGCTGCCTTGCCTTCCCCGCTGTGATGGACTGCATTCTTTGGCTGTGAGCCAAAACCTACCTTCCCTCCCTTCCCTTACTGCCATGGCAGTGATGTAACTGGTAAAGGGCCATGTCTTGTCTCTTTTACCTGCTTTATCTCCTTTAGGTTCTGCCTAGAAGCTGAGGGGTGCTGCACCATGCTCTTCCCAGCCTCCAAAATGAAGAGCTGAAGTGCGATCTTCATAACTCACCGAGTCTCAGGTATTTTATTATAACTACAAAGCAGTGGACTGAGACCATACCTAACACGTCAGGAATTCGAGAGATGAATGAATGAAAGAATAAAGAACCCGTCCAAACTATGCACTGGACCACTGAGGTGACCGGAGATTCATATGGACTGCTTTTGGGAATTGCCTGTTCAGATACATCATTCTGCTAGTGCACAGCTTGGACCAAAGGAAGCAAGGAAGGGTCTGGGTGGCCAAATGCCGCTAAAAGGACTGAGAGGCAGAGACTTGGGAAGGTACTGCCTGCTGCCAGGATGTCTGCAGGAGAAAAATAGCGTGTTTATCTTTTAAGAGATTTTTAAAAAAATATATTATACCATTATAAACAGTAACTCAATTAAGTAAATTGTTTAGCTGAATTTTTCATTCTGAATACAAATGAGGCGCATTATGTGGAAAATAGCTTGGGGGAGGCCCCGGGAGGGTGGACATCTGTTTCCTGGGCCGGTGACTGATGACCACAGTACAAGGCCTTGCTGTTTGCACCACTTTCTTACACCATTTCCCCCTCAGCCCATAGCCTTGTTTGTGGCCCAAATGAGAGGCGGTTTCCAGACGGCAAGAGGAACTTGTGACTCAGGGAATTCCTGCTCCCTGGCACACCAGCTTTGATAAAATGTACGCATTGCCCACCTAAAGGGATCAGCTATTTACTTCCCAAGTGCAGCCAGTTGACACTTAGGAGCTTGAGGTGACGGAGAAGGAGAAGGTACTGGGATGTAGTTCAGTCAGAATGGTTTTGGAGAAATGGGGAGGAAGGCATGGGGCCAAGAACGGACAAGCTGGGTGCTGGGAGATGCTCGGTGGGTGCTGGGGTTTGAACGTAAAGCTTCCTCCCGTTCGTGCAGATGCTGGAACATTTGCTGACAGTGAGATTTGGGAGGGCTGCAGAGCCTTTATGAGGTAGTGGCCTTGCTTGAGGCCGTAAGTCCCAGGGGATGGGGAGGCTTCAGGCCTCACCCCACCGGCAGTTCTCTCTCTTTTGTGTATGGATGAAAATGTGACCAGCCAGCTTCCTGCTCCTATGGCCATCCCTTCCTGCCTGGAGTCATGCCTTCCCCACCTTGAGGACTCTGTCCCTCTCAAATGTAGTTCAAAGTAACCCTGTTGCTCTTTCAGCCATTTTTGTCAGGGTATTTGATCAGGAGAGGGGAGGTGGCCAGGGGAGGGCTGGGCACCTGTACTGGGGACATGGACTTCAGGACAGTAGGGATTTCCTAAGAGTGGACAGATTTATCCAAACAAATAAATAAAATAAAATAAAATAAAAGGTGCATGCCTTTAATCCCAGCACTTAAGAGGCAGAGGCAGGCAGATGCCTGAGTTTGAGGCAGCCTGGTCTACAGAGGGAGTTCCAGGACAGCCAGGGCTACACAGAGAAACCCTGTTTTGAAAAAAAGAAGCAATTTTTATCTTTCATCGAGAGTGTCACACGTGTGTGTCCCAGTCATAAGAGAACCTGTAGGAGTGGGCTCTCTCCTTTGACCATATGGGTTCCTTCCAGGAACTGAACTCAGGTTGTCTGGCTCAGAAGCAAGTACATCTTCCCGCTGAGTCATCTCTCTGGCTGAAAAAAGGATTTCAATACTTGTCGTTTAGAGACCAGCTCCCTATGTAACCTGAGCTCAGTATTTCAAGCTCTGAAGAGCCCACATGGCCACTCTGTATGTGCAGCGAGCAGTTGATTAGCATCTCCTTGACATCTCCAGGGCAGATGGCACTATGCCTGCTGGTAGGCATTTAGTATTTGCTGGAAGAGTGAGATACGCAGGGTTGGGGAGATAGGTTGGTAAAAGTATGGGGACCTAAGTCTGATCCCCAGAACCCATGTAATAAAAAGCCAGGCACGGTGGTCTGTGCACTTGTAATCCCAGTGCTGGGGAGGTGGAGACAGGCAGATCCTTGGAGCTCACGGGCCAGGTAGTCTAGACTACTGGGCAAGTTCCAGATCAATGAAAGGCCCTGTCTCAAAAGAGTCAATAAACTTAAACAAAAAGTGATTGGCACCTGAGGAGCAACATCTGAGGTTAGCTTCTGGCACCCGCCACAGATGCAAACATACACAGACACAGACACATGGAGAGACACACAGACACACAGATAGACAGACAGACACACACACAGACACAGACACAGACAGACAGACAGACACACACACACACAGACACAGACACAGACAGACACACACACACACACATACACAGACACACAGATAGATAGACACACACACACATACAGACACAGACAGACACAGACAGACACACACACAGAGACACATACATACAGGCACACACAGAGACACAGACAGACACACACACACACACACACAGACAGACAGACAACACACACACAGAGACACAGATACAGACAGACAGACAGACACACACACACACAGACACAGACACACACACACAGACACATACACACAGAGACACACACACAGATACACATACACACACACACGAGGATGAGATATAAACTGGACCACAATTTGAATAATTAGCCATTTGTTCAGCAGGAAGAGCAGACTCTGAGATCTGGTGTCACTTGCTTTCCTTTCTTCTAAAGGAAGACTAGGTGATGGAAAATCATGTGATCCAAGCTGGTCCTATAGACACAGTCATAAGTTCTGGCCTAATTCTTGAGCCTGTCCTGTCACCTCTATTCCAGGCTATCGTGGGCCACTGTCTTGCCTGCCATGAGAGGGTTCTGTGAGAAGGACAGCTCAGGCAACAGAAACAGGACATGGGAAGAACCAGGGTGTTCCATCTGATTCTGGATACAGCCCTACCTGAAGAATTCAAGTAAGCCAACACATCCCCCTTCTTTCTTAATGGCATTTTGACCTGGTTTGGTTGGATTGTTTGAATCATGTTGTTTTGTCTTCCACTGCTATAAACCCTGTCTAACTGAGGCGCAAGGATTAACTGTACCTCAAGAAAAACCACAAGTTTACATTTTCTCCTGTGAAGGTGTTTGTGTGTGTGTGTGTTGTGTGATGTGTGTATGTGTGTAGAGGCACACACACTGCCCCCCATGTGCTTCTGTGTGGAAGCCAGAGAAGCATGCCAGGGGACTTCTCCCGTTACCTGTCACCTTATTCCCGCAGACAGGATCTCACTGAGCCTTGAGTGTCCTGGTTTTCTTCCTGTGATAAACACCATGCCCAAAGCAACTTGAGAAGGAAAGGGTTATATCTAACAGTAGATCACAGAGGGAAGCCAGGGCAGGGGCCTGGATGGAAGAACGCTGCTTCCTGCCTCGCTCTCCATGGCTTCCTTCGCTTGCTTTCTTAGACAATCCAGCGCTATCTGTCTAGGGTGACATGACCCACAGTGGGCTGGGCCCTCCCTGGGCCCTCCCACATCCATCATTAATCAAGAAAATGCCCCACAGGCTTGCTTACAAGCCAGTCTGATGGAGGTATTTTCTCAACTGCTGGTCCTCCTTCCCAGATAAATTGTATCAAGTCAACAAAACAAAACAAAACAAAAAAACCCCAAAACACCAGCACCGTCATGCTTGTCATTTTTCTGCTAGGCTGGCTAGCCGTGAAGACCCTGTGAGTCTCCTTGTCTCCACCAACTCCAGCACTTGGGTTACAAGTGCATGTGACCACATACATGTCTTATGTAACACATACATGTGTTACTGCTGTGAAGAGACACCACGACCATGGCAACTCATACAAGGAAAACAGTCAGTGGGGTGGCGGCTTACAGTTTCAGAGGTTCAGTCCATTATTACCATGGCAACGAGCATGGCTGCGGGCAGGCGAAGTGGTGCTGGAATTGAGAGTCCCACATCTTGCCAGCAAAAGGAAGTTGGCTAACACACTAGGCGGTGGTATCCTGAGCATAGGAAACCTCAAAGCCCACCCCCACAGTGACGCACTTCCTCCAAGTCCACATCCACTCCAACAAAGCCACACCTCCTAACAGTGCCACTCCCTATGAGATTATGGGACCAACTACATTCAAACTACCACACCACACCTAGCTACTTTTTTTTTATACACTTGGGATTTGAACTTAGATCCTCATGATTGTGCTGCAATCACTCTTACTCACTGAGCCATCTCCCCTGCCCTACTTCTAAGTTTCTCAATTTAAAAAAAAAATTCTTTGTATGTGTGCAGCCTGTCTATGTGTGTTTGTGCATGGGTACCTGCAGGGGTGAAAAGAGGGGTCAGATCCCCTGCAGCTGGAGTTAAGGTGGTTGTAAGCCATTCGACGTGGGTGCTGGGAACTGAACTCTGGTTCTCTGCAAGAGCAGAAAGTGTTCTCAACTGCTGAGCCATCCGCCAGTCCTCGGTTTCTTAACCTTTCAATCCTGTGACGTACTGGGTCACTCTGGGAACTTACCTCTCTCCAAGGAGGACATCTGATAGATTTATAAACGTGGGGAAGTCCAGGTTATTCAAGACAGGGTAGGCATGAATAGGAACAAGCAAGGTGTCATCTCCCTGAAATTGGGGAAGGGGTTAAATTTAGCATTTGGAAAACTATCATTTTGAAAGATAAACATTTTTAATCATTAAAGAATTTTCTTAGGAAGCCTCAGTACTTTCAGGAAAACATTAGAAATACTGGGTTCTTTTGGGAGTGTATTGTGTGGCCATGTGTGCAGACACATTTGCATGGGTGTGTGCATGCATATGGAAGCCAAATATCGCTGGATATCCAAATATTGGATATCGCTGTTTAGGTGACATCCACTTTTTTATGTAGACAAGGTCTCTCGCTGGCCTGGAACTTAACCAAATATTCTAGGATAGCTAGCAAGAGAGCCCAGGAATCCTCTTGTCTGTACCCCACCCCAGCAATGAGATGACAAGCACATATCACCAAGGCCAGCATTTTCAAAAAATGTGTTCTAAGGATCAAGCTCAGGTCCTCATGCTTGCATGGCAAGACCTTTACTGACCGAGCCATCTCTCAATGCCAAAAACTTGCATTTTTAAACCAGAAACAAAACACAAAAGATGCTTCAGTCTACCTTACTGGAACGATGTTTGCTGTTACCCGTGAAAGCTAAAGCTACTAATCCCACCGAGTAAACACAAAGATGCTGTGCTATCTGTTTCCTCCTGGAGAAGTCGTAAGGGAAGATATTATTTAGGGGACCAGGAGAACTGCAAGCAGAGAGGAAAGTCATTCAGCGGGAAGAGAGCACGCAGACCAGTTCTAGTTCACTCTAGTTTGGTGGTGATCTTGAACAAGGCCTTTGGTTTCTCCAGGCTTATTTGGTCCTCAACAAAGTAGATATAGTCATACTTTCCCTCGAGGAGGATATATTTAAAAATCAAAGTCGGCTACAATCTTAAGATGTAAAAATTACCACATCAATATGGAATGTCTTTATTTGCCTTATGAACTGTGCTCTTGGACTCTACACCCCGGCTTTCTGACTCTGTCCGAGGTCACGTAACTTAAGAAGGAGTTATAAAATATTTGGCAATATTAAAGTCTTCTAAATATGCAATGACAGAACATTAATTTAAAAATCAAATGCGTGATGAATCTGAGATGTTTCTAGTGATACTCACCCATGGTTCATTGCTTGATGTCACTGTAGCCTTGGTTCTGAACATGGGACATGTGCATTTGCATCACACATGCTGTGAGCTCACATGTACACCTGCATCATGCATGCTGTGACCTCACATGTACACTTGCATCATGCATACTGAGTGTGAGCTCACATGTACACTTGCATTATGCATGCTGAGTGTGACCTCACATGTATACTTGCATCATGTGTACTGTGAGCTCGAACGATGACAGTCAACACTGACTGAGACACTTTGGCTCAGATTCAAGACTACTGCATGCTATTGTTTGTCAAGTTTTTGAGTTGTACATGTGAAATAATTCTGTTCTTATAGGAACATAATGCTTTAATTATGGAAAATGCAGACTTCGTTTTTATTCTCTTTCTCCTTGCCAGTGATGCCATCTTCTTTTTTCTCCTTGGTATGTATCAAATTATGTTCCTTTAGATTGTATTATGCTAGAATATTCAGCTTTTATGCATTTGTTTGCTTGTTTTTTAGTTTTATTGTATATGTATACAATGTTTGCACACATGTGTTAGCATGCATGCCCGTGAATGCATTCTCTGCCTTACTGCCTTGATAAAAGGGCTCTCGGTGAATCTACAACTAGGTAGTCTGGGCAATCCCCCTGTTTCTGACATGGCACAGTGCTGGGGATACAGGCATGTATTCATGTCCAGCTTTTCATACAGGTTCTGGGAATTTGAACCCAGGTCCTCAGGCTTGCACGACAGGTGCTTTACCCACAGAACTGTCTCCCTAGCCTTGGCTTTATTTCTTATACAAGGTTGCCTATACAACCCAAACCCAGGATGGCCTTAACTTGAGACGCTTCTGCCACAGCTTCTTCAGTGCTGAAACTACAGGCACAGGCCTTTTAAAAATGAAAATCAAAGGGAGAATATCTTTAATCCAGACCTTACCATACAAATCTAAGTAATAAAATATTATTTCAAAGAAAAAGAAATCGTTTTCTGCTAAATTTTAACCTTCCACCGAGTGTGGCTAAGCGTGGCTTCTGAACTTCCGAGAGGAGGCCTGTGCTAGGGAAAGGTGAGTGCAGGTGACTGCAAGAGATGCTGCCTCAGGCTGGAGGCCGGGGTGAATGAACTCCTGAGAGCTCGGCCAGTGTGAGCCCCTCAGGCCACCTCTCCAGGGCCTCACCGCCTGTGGACATTGCTGCTGGAGTCTCAGCCGGTCCCCAGTGCTTACAACTACAGAATGGGGCACTATTTAGTTTCTAGCCCTGTACTTGACAGAGCACATAAATGTCACTGGACACAGCTTTCCTGGAGCCCCGGCAGCACAGGATAAATGGTTTGGCCCGGGCATTGGAGGATGGCAGTGTAGTGTCCAGGGAGTCTTCCCAGGTTCTCCGAGGCCTAACGTCTTCCAAGTTGGGATGCAGGCGCAGCCCTGAGCCTACAGCCTCATCCACCACTCAGAGAGTTCTTTCCGGACTATGATGTGTTAAGTATCAGACACTAGCAGAGACCAGCAGGATGTTTCGGGAGCCTGCCAATGCTTCCCATGTCCAAATCCCTTCCCAGCAGGGCGGAAGTTACAGCCGTGGGCCATCTAGCTCCAACAACACTGAGAAACTGACAGGTTCTTGCTCTCCCTTCATCCTCCTTCAGGATATGACGTACCTCCCCCACACCCCTCTTCACACATGCCCCACATCCCCAGTCCAGAAGATAGCTACTTCCAGAAACTCACCTTACAGTGAATGCGGATGCAGTCATAATAGTAACGCCACTCGTCGGGAGAAAACGTAACAGTGACCATGAGCGACAAGCCCGGGATGAGGCGATGCTCCTGGAAGGCAGGTAGGCTGGGTTGGGGCAGGCCCCAGAGCTGGCAGGCAGCAGCACTACAGTGGGGTGGGATGAAGGATGCGCACACTCGTGTCCTAGCAGGCCTGAGGCAGAAGCCACAACGCGTCATCCCACAGCTCCTCGGCAGGGAAGGGGACCCAGGGACAGTACCTTCTTCTCATACGCGATCCTGAAGTATTTGGTCTGCGGTGGTAAGATATGGAGGTGTGTGTCTTCGTCGGAAATATTGGCAATGTACTGGGGGAGAAAAAGGTGAGTTTGAATTTGACTTATTTACATAGTCATTACTTTTCATTGCTTACACCTTATCTTTATTACAAAGAAGATTCGAGGGCACATTATATTAAGTTTTTTTTTAAAGACATGAAATATGGGATGGGAGATGACTCAGCCAGTGAGTTTCTTGCTGGGCAAGCATGAGGAACTGAGTTTAGATCCCCAGAACCGTGTGAAAATCTGGGTATGGCCACAGCAGTTTGTATCAGTCAACCTCAATGCTGGGGAAGAGATGGAGGGAGACTCCCTAGGGCTCCTTGACCAGCAAGTCTGGAAGGACGGATTAGCTCAGGTTCAGGAAGAGACTCTGTCTCAAAAATATGATATAAAGTGGTTGAAGAAGACACCCATGCCCTCTTCTGGTTTCCTGATGCACACATAAGGGTACATGCACTCACAAACACATATTCATACACACACACACACACACACACACACACACACACACACGTACACACGCACGCATGCACACACAGGAGAGAAAAAACGAGAGAGAGAAAGTAGAGAAAAAGAATTAGAAAACAATTGGTTTTTCCTTTCTTCTTAGAACATGTGTTATACATGTGCATTTATGCACATATGTTTATATGTAATATAATGTTTATATGATCAATAGCACACAACTTAAAGATATGTGATGCTTTTAATTTCAAGTTCTAAACTGTCAACTGATTACCACAAAATGATTTTGTTAGGACTGCAGAGAGAACTCTGCAGTTAAGGGTGCCTTCTGCTCTTAGAGAGGGTTCCAGTTCCCAGCACTCACACCAGGAGGCTTACAGTACGTCTAAGCCCAGATCCAGCAGATCTGACACGCTCTCCTGGACTCCACAGGCACTAGCACTCACATGCACGCACACAACACACATGTACGGTGTAGCCTGTAACTGCAGCTCCAGAGGCTACAAAGCCCTCTTCGGGTTTCCTGAGGGAACCCACACGTATGTGGCATACATTCACATAGACCATTTTCGTATATATAAATAAAGTAGATAATTGGATGATCTTGTTGATTTTTACCTAATTCCTGAATTCACGGCCAACTAATGACTATAGTAAATAAATAAACCACACTAATGCTCAGGTAGGATGCACTGCGCCCACACTGTGGTGTGAAGGTTCCACATACCTAAGTCCTGAGGAGAGGACATTGCTAGTCCTGGCCCTAACTTTGAGAATCAATGTCTTGGAAGGGTAGAGTCCTTCCTTAGTAGCTGTAACAGCGGATGAACAGAAGTCGGAGGGCACTGCTTGGTACAGGTTAACGGGTTTTGTCTGGGCCCACAACCACACTGGCTGTCTCCTAGGAGAAGATGGCTTATTTATTAATAAATATAATTTGCGAGCCAAAAAAAATCTGTCCCCTAAACAAAAAATGTAAGAGGTCTTGGGTTTTGGAAAATTAAAACAAAACAAAGATCATTGTTTAAAATTTCCACGTAGACTGAAGCACTGATATTAATATGCACGCAAACAGAAGGCTTCAAACCCTTTAGAGCCACGTGACCTCAATGCTAATGAGCGGGCACTCAGTCATTCCACCTGTGGGCAATTTGCATAGTTTTCTGTGCCAAAACCTAGTAAAGCCTTTGTTCCGTCTACTACAAGAATGAAGACCATCTCAGACTACCCACGTTCCAGGAAATATCTACCACACTCTGAGGGGATGCAATTACTATGAACTATCCTGAGGGACATCAATGGTGTCATGGTAGGGCACACTCTCCTTGGAAAGCTAAGGAGACCCCAGTTGAACAGGACAGGAAACCAACAGGAGCTGACTACTACCTGAACTGTCTGTAGCATGGCCCTGAACAAGTCCAAGGTTGTTAGACCCAGCTTCCATTTCAAGATGAGTGTGCCCAAGCTGGTGCCCATGTCCCCAACATTATCATTCAGAACAAAGGGTCCCAGGTTGAACTGCAGGGTTTGGGACAGCACAGGTATTGCATGTTCAGTACATCAAGCCCAGAGTTAATCCTTGAAGGACTTGATATTGCACTTGTTTTGAACTCAGGTGCTTGGACTCAGCAAGCCACATCAGTCACAAGCAAGGGTGTGAGAAAGGTTTTAGATGCTGTCTGTGTTTCTGAAAAAGGAACCGTGCCGAAGGCAGATGATGGCGACATTAGGTACCCCACTGTAGAGTCCCAGAACATAAGAATGATTTAGTATCATTTTTTGGCATGATAAAAGACTTCTGTTGATTTGGGGTTTGTAGATGGAGTGGTGGGGGCTGCTTTACACCCGAAATAATTACACAGAAACTGTATTCTTTTAAACACTGCCTGGCCCATTAGTTTCAGCCTCTTATTGGTTAATTCTCACATCTTCCTTTAACCCATATTTAGTAATCTGTGTAGCAACACGAGGTGGTCGCTTATCAGGAGAGATCTTAACCTGCATCCATCTCGGAGAGGAGAGGCATGGTGACTGCATATGGCAACTGCCTAAAGCGTCTGCCTCACTGCCTTCTACCCAGCATTCTGTTCTGTTTACTCCGCCTACCTAATTTTTTGCCCTATTAAAGGGCCGAGGCAGTTTCTTTATTAACCAATGAAATTAACACATAGACACTCCTCCATCAGGGGTTAGAGAGGAAACCCCAGTAAGACAGAACAGTTAAAAATTCTCCC
The DNA here is from genome assembly GCF_903992535.2 of Arvicola amphibius. NCBI lineage: Eukaryota > Metazoa > Chordata > Mammalia > Rodentia > Cricetidae > Arvicola > Arvicola amphibius. The sequence goes on along the minus strand of NC_052058.2, from coordinate 100,073,713 downwards.
CTTGCTTGGCAAGAATCTTTTTGAAATTAGGGCAGCCCATATGTGCATGAGTATGAGGCCCACTGGGCATAAGCACCCTGCAGTTAACACACCTCAGAAGAAAATTGACTCTCCCCCCACTAGTGACCACCAATTGCCAATAGCTCATCAGCTAGGGGTGGGCCTCAGTAGTTTTTCCCCAAGCCTTGCTGGCACTTTGCCCGGCTGGTTCTTGTGCAGGTCTTGTGCAGGCAGCCGTAGCTGCGGTGAGCTCTGTGCAAAGCCAGGTCGTGTCCAGAAGGCTGCATTTCATGGCACTCTTCCCATCATCTGGCTCTTGCATTCTCTCTGTCCTCTCTCTCTTCATTAATGTTCCCTGAGCATTGTGGGTGAGGAAGCAGGTCCACGTAGTCGTCTCTTCTGCGACTGAGCCCAGACAGGCACTTATTCCCAGCACTTCTAACAGATCTGAATGCTTTTGATAAGAATCTTAAGGTAATTGCTTTGGGCTTCTGTTTAGCTTTGCTGATGGGAACAGGAAGTTGGCTTTCCCAGGGTCTCTCTACATGCTATTAAGATGAAATCATGTTGTACTTTTATCTTCTTGTTTGTTTTAATGTCTGATAAAATCAATGTGATGCTTTACACAATACTGTACTTTTATCTTCTTGTTTGTTTTAATGTCTGATAAAATCAATGTTATACTTTACACAACACTGTCCTTACCAAGTGCATGAACTTCCATGTCCGAGTCTTTCCTTTCCAAGTGTTTGTTGGGTGTCTTCTGTGTGACAAACATGTGCTGGGCTCTGAGGAAGTCGCAATATGAGAAGAGACAGGTATGTGGCTGCCCTCCGACAGGGCGAAGCACAGTTGAGACTTTATCTTTTTTTTTTTTTTTTTTTTTTGGTTTTTCGAGACAGGGTTTCTCTGCAGCTTTTTTTTTAGAGCCTGGCCTGGAACTAGCTCTTGTAGACTAAGCTGGCCTCGAACTCACAGAGATCCGCCTGCCTCTGCCTCCCGAGTGCGAGACTTTATCTTTAATTATGTATTCATGTATGCCTTTGTGTTTGTGCACATACATGTTGGTGCCTGTGAAGGCCGGGGAGCTGGAGTTACAGGTAGTTGTGAACTGCCCAACATGGGTGCTGGGAACTGAAGTCAGGTCCTCATACAAGTAGTATGCACTAGCTTAATCTAATAGGTATCAATATAGTTTATGGGTGTGGAATAGAGGCACAGAGAGATTAAACAGCTGGTTCAAAGTACCGCAGAGGAGAAGGGACTGACGCTTGGGTGCATTTGGCTCCATCATCTTTAACCACATGTTCTTAGTGTTTAACATGTTTTTAATAACTAACTTGTTCTTAATGTTTGGGAAAATTGGCTAGAATGGAAATAATTTTTTGTAAAAAACAAAGAACAAAACAAAACAAGACAAAAAACAAGTAGTATGCACGCTTAACTGTTAAGCCATCTCTCCAGTCCCCTCATGTTGCTCATGTTAATATCTGAATCCCAGCCCACAGGGTGAAAAGGGACAGCAAAGAGGTGCCACGCATTCTGGCAGACAGAACGCATGCGCTGGAGTGACCACCACCTCCTCCCAGACCTAGGCACATCTTCTCTGGGCAGGCGTGGCACCTGACCAGAGCAGGTCAGAGGCAGCCCTGCTTGCATCCTCCTCCCTCCACACTGGTCTGGAGGAAGACAGTGCGGAATGCAGTTCCATCCCCCTCACTCAGTATCCTGTGTACTGGAACGAGGAGTTTCTACTTTAGGAACTGGGTTTCTCTAGATGCCCCGTACACAGGGCTACTGGGAAGTCCAGACGCTGGTCCCTACATGGCGTAGGAGGGACATATGGAGAGAGTGCTGAGAGGGACCCTTGACAGAGTGACGTTGTATGTTCCAGGACAGCGATGCCCCTTTCTAGTTTCTCTTCAAGGAACCACCTGTCTGACTAAGCCAGTCCCTCCCTCTCCTCTTGCCCCTTCTCTTTCTCTGTGCGTATTTGTTTGTGTCTGAGCACCTGTACACACGTGTGCATGTGTGTGTGGAGGCCAGAGGACAATGCTGGGTGTCTTTCTTAGTCATTATCTCATCAATTTTATTTATCTGGAGGGTGAGCATTGCCATGACACACGGATGGAGTCAGACGACTTCCCTCACTCTGCCGTGGGGATCCTGGGGCTCGAACTCAGGCTGTCAGGGTTGGCGCCAAGCCCTTTAACTGGCTGATCTATCTTGTTGGGCCCTACCTTTAAATTTTTATTGTGTTTATTTCCTTATGGGAGGTGGTGTGTGTCATGGATGCTTACAGAGGTCAGAGGACAAGTTGTAGGAGCTAATTTCCTTCCTCTACCGTGTGGGGTCCACGGCTTGAATTTACATTGTCAAGCCTGTTGGTAAGCGCCTTTGCCCACAGAGTCATTTTACTGCACATCGCCACCATTTCTGAAACAACAACTCTTACTTTTTCCTGGCGCTCAATTCATTTAGTTTTGTTCGCCAGTAAGCCCCATTATCCGCATCTCTACCTTCCTGCAAATGAGCTCACCAGACCATGCCAACAAACCCAGCTTTGTGGCAAGGTGCCCATGCTTGTGCAGCAAGCACTGTCTCCCTTGAGCCATCTCCCTGGATCCTGCTCTCTGTCTGAATTAGTAACAAAAATGTACGTACCAGGATCTGTTGGTGCTGCTTCTCTATCTCATAGCCTCCAAAATGGACTATGCCTGGTCTGGCCTGGATGGCCTTATTGTTCAGAAGCTTGGCATAAACCTCTACAAAAGAAAGACAAGTCCATAGTGAGCTATAAAGAACACTACATTGAAGATGTCTTATCGGTGTGGGCACTGTAAGCACAGGCAATGTCCAGCTGTCAACAAGATGGATTATGAGTCCCAAATTTTTTTGTGTGTATATGTGTGTACGTGTGTGTGTGTGTCTTTCTGTGTGTGTGTGTGTTTGCGTGCACCTGCCTATAGAAGCCAGAAGATCTCAGATCCCCTTAGAGATGGAGTTCCAGACTTAGAGCCTGATATGAGTGGTTGGAACCAAACTTAAGTCTACAAGAGTAGCCAGGGCCCATGATGGACTGGCCTTGTCTCCAACCCCTCCCTTTCATCTTTGTTCATACATGCTTACTATTTATTAATTTGCTCTCCACATATGTCATGCATGCATATGTGTGTGTATTTATGGAGGTCAAAGGACAACTCCTGGCATCATTCTTTGGGTGTTGTCCACTTTTGTTTGTTTTTTATTTTTTTAAATATTTATTTATTTATTTATTTTGCATACAATATTCTGTCTGTGTGTATGTCTGCAGGCCAGAAGAGGGCACCAGACCTTATTACAGATGGTTGTGAGCCACCATGTGGTTGCCAGGAATTGAACTCAGGACCTTTGGAAGAGCAGGCAATGCTCTTAACCACTGAGCCATCTCTCCAGGGCCTGTTTTTGATTTTTTGGGACGAGACATCTCTCAGGCCTGGAACTTAGATGGTAGACCAGGCTGACTGGCCAGCGAGCCCCAGGGAGCTGCCTGATTCTGTCTCCTAGTGCTGGGATTACAAGCACGTATCAGACATGCCCTTGGAGAGTTCCTTCTGAGCGTGGAGTGACAGACATGCCCAACCACATTCCTTTATGTGGTGCTGGAGATGAAAGTCAGGGCCTCATGCATGTCAGGCAGGGCTCATCCATTTTGGCAATTTTTTTAAATGTTAAAACTTTTTTGGTTTTTGGGTCATAAAGCAGCATGCTGTGCTCCTGCCCAGAAATGGTTAAGTATGCACATGACAGTCTTAAGGTGACAATAGAGTCTTAGGGAGCAAACGCATTTCTAAGGTTTAAGGTGGGGCTTGTACAGGTTGAGGGTGTGGTCAGTTTTAGTTGTCAACTTGACACAACCTACAATCGCCTAGGAAGAAGGTCTCAATGAAGGGCTGTCTAGAAGCTAGACTCTACATCAAGTTGGCCTGTGGACAAGTCTGTGGGAGACCGTCTTAATGTGGGAAGACCCAGCCTGAAACCATAAGCACCATTCCCTGATTTAGGGGTCCTGGACTGTATCAGACAGGACAAGCATACATTTATCTCTCTCTGCTATTGACTTTGGATGGATATAAGTAGCTTCTTCAAATTCACGTCTTGAATTCCTTGCTGTGATGGACTGTGACTTGGAACTGTGAACTGAGATAGACCCTTTCTCCCGTAAGTGGCCCTTGTCAGGGTACGTCACCACAACGTTGGAAGTGACACTAGGGTGGGGTTACTAAACGTGAAGATGCAGAGCTGGCCATGGCTCATCACCAGCTGAATGTCACCCCCTCCCTCACAAGGTATCCACTTCCAGTAAACGGTGGGGACTTCCCCACATGCTGGCTGCTCCAGAACTAGGGATGTTTTCCGGAAGTTGTTGTACGGCCATCAGGTGACACTCCTGCAGATCGAGGTATCAGGTCAAACAGCTCAGGGTGAAGTAAAAGAGAGAGACAAAGAAAACTGGGCAGATATGAGACAGGAGCAGAGCCCCTCACCCGGGAATTCAGCTGAAGCCACCCCCCAGCAGGCAAGCAAAAACCCAGCACAATTACCAGCTACTTATGGGGCCTTTCTTCTCCCAGCTGTAAGCCTGGATGCTTCTAAGAACCCCATCAGAGGACCCCTTACAGGGAAGGGACTGTGGCAAACCCCTTGTGCAAACCTAGTGATTTCTTGTCTTATTTTATCAGATTTTTAACTCCAGAGTTATTGCCAGAGTTGCCCTGAAATCTCATCAAGAGAGAGAGAGAGAGAGAGAGAGAGAGAGAAATAAATGAAATGAGGATCTTAGCAATCTTTTGAAATATAACCTGAGAGCCACCAAAATGGTATATATGTCTAATAATAGGGCCATTCATTACAGCTGTCCCTCCAGGAACCTGCACCACACTTGGGTATGTGTTACTTCCGGCGAGCCCACATCAGCATCTTCCCATCTGTTTCTGAGCAACTCTTTTTCTCGTAACCCTTGCACCTAATTAGGCTTTTGTTAAAATATATCTAATAAACCCAACTCTGCTTACTAAACTACCTAGTTCTGAATTTTTTTCCATGTCAAAGAAATGAATCCTGAATCCTGGTTTGGTCCAAGTGCGGTCCCTAAAGATCAGGGGAACTCCTCGTGCTGTGACGGTTGACCGTCTGTCCCCTCATGCGGAGCAGAAGAACTGCCGCTTTATCCAGTGTACAAAGAGCCTTGAGGAGTCAAGCAGGACAGAGATGGGTGTACGGGGTTCTAGAAGGAAGTCAAGGGGGGGAGTCTGAGGTGAGGAGTGAGGTGGTCCCAAGACCTGCTGAGGATGGAGGCTGTCTGAGGTGCTCTAGGCAGACATTAGACACTGGAGGGAGCTTCTGGAGGATTCCAGGTTCTTGCATCCCAGAGCAAGGAATTGCATCCTGCATCAGGGTCATGTGAGCGGTGGTGAAACAGAAATAGTTTCCTGAAAGAAAAGCACGTCAGGAAATGGAAGTGGAACAGGGCTGGAGGAAGGTCAGAGTTCCACGGTGAATGATGTATATCAGGATTCTCACGTCTCAGTGTGGCGGGCTTTTAGCACATCTGCGTAGCGTTCATGTGTTCTGCAAATGCCATACTACACATCAGCCTTGGTGGGAGAGTAGTTTAGGCTTTCTCTGACATTGGTTTTATTCATATGTTAACCGTGTGTATGTGTGTGTGTGTGTGTGTGCTATAAGACAACATTTGGTGTCATCCACGGTCCACATTGTTTTGTAAGGCAGGGTCTCTTATTGGCCTGGAAATAGCCATGTAGGCTAGAATGGCCAGCCAGGGAGCCTCAGGGGTCCCCCAGTCCTAGGGGGTCCTCCTCAGTGCTGCTGGGGTCATGAGTGCACACCACCCACGTCCTCGTGATTGTAAGACAGTCACTTGACTCCCTGAACTTTCTCCCCAGCCTCGTGTTCTAACCTTGCCTTGCCCCTCACCCCACTCGGCTCACACTCCAGCACGTGAACTGGTGACTGACTTACACCATGAAAGTCTATCGTTGGGAGGCAGGAGAAACTGCTCAGTGGCTGAGAGCACTTTCAGCTCTTCCAGGGAAGCTGAGTTTGGTTCCTAGCTTCCACAGTGGATGGCTCACAACTGCCAGTGACTGCAGCTCCAGGGGACCTGGTGCCCTCTTATAGGCTCCGTGGGCACCCACACACATGCAAACAAGTATATAAATGAAAATAAAAATAAATGTTTTTTTTTAAAATCTACCATTTAAGCAACTTGATTTAAACAGAACTACCATTCTTAATAAGAAGAACTATTATGACCCTATAAGATGATACAGTTAAACCAGCACCCCCAGGCCCAGCTTCCTGGACTTTGGATCCCTGGAGACATAATTCGTAGACAAATGGTGGTTGTGCACTCACTGGACTCCAGGAGATGGTTAGGCACTTCTGCTCTTTTCTTGGGCTCCTCCACCAGGCTCTTCAAGAGGACGGGTGACACTTTTTCAATGGGCTCTTCTGAATTCTTTAGTTCCTGCATGGCCGGTTTCATGACTGCCATCTTCTTGTGAAAACTGGAGTTGTCCTTCTAGAGTCAAAGGTCATTTCCTGGGGAGAAAAACGGGAGTGGCAGACTCATCGTGAGGAAGCACACACATGTTTCTTCTTAGCTTTTGACAAACGTACCCCTTGTTCCAGCGTGGTGTGCTGTGGCTCCGGCCCCCCTGCTCTCTTCTGCTGGACGCTGCATTCCCACACATGGCTATCTCATTAATCATTTGACTCACACACCATAACCCAATATGGCAACGGGCTCCAAATTCTCCCATGACTCTTTAGGGCTTGTCTGAAGGGTGCTTCTGGGATGCCTCTCAGGCATACAAGGGGGAGGGGGCGGTTCTCAAAGCCTCATAAGTTTGGAAAGTTCCTAGATTCCTTTCTGTTGCTATGACAAGACATCCTGATAAAAAGCAATGCAGGGGAGGAAAGGGTTTATTTTGCCTTGCAACTCCAGATCATCAAGGGGAAGTTGAGGCAGGAACTCAAACAACTAGTCACATTAACATCCACAGTCAAAAGCAGAGAGAAATGAATCCCTCCCATGTTAGCTGCTTCCTTTTGCTTCCTAGCTTTCTTCACGCTTACACAGTGCAGGGCCTAACCTAAGGCACAGCGCTGCCCACAACAGGCTGTCTCCTAGCCTAGGGCACAGCACTGCCCACAACAGGCTGTCTCCTAGCCTAGAGCATAGCGCTGCCCACAATGTGCTGAGTCTCCTTCCTAGGGCATAGCACTCCCCACAATGGACTGAGTCTTCTCACATCAGTTAACAATCAATCCACAGATACTCTAGATAATTCCTCATTAAGATTCTCTTTGCAGATGATTCTAGACTGTGTCAAGTTGATAATTAAAATTCTTCTTCCTGTCTCCACATCACATTCACAGAGATATGTGAACAAGAGTCTCTTCAATATTGCCAACTCAAAAGATACAGGCATTCCTAATCACCTTTCCCCTCTGCTCATAGGAGGTGACAGAAAGGTAATGAAGCCCACAGGTGGCCAGGTCTCAGAGACCTTGTCATGCCTGGGAACTCTGTGGGTCCCTACTCTCCTTGACAGTCATTGGCAATTCTACTTCCCTCATAAACACCAATTCCCAACCCCTGCTAACATCCTTTCTCAATTACTAGTTTATAAGTCATTTGACATTAACAATGTATTTCCTTGAAACAGAACTTTAGGAAGTCCACATTTTTGAAAATATTATTATTTTATAAAGTGTGTACACGGTGGGGATCAGAGGATAAACCTGAATTAGTTCTCTCCTCCACTTTTATGTAGGTTCTGGGGATTGAACTCAGGTCATCGGGCTTGCAGAGCAAGTACATTTATCTACTGAGCGATCCCACGGGCCGCAAACACCACATTTTCTCTACCAGACACAGCTCTTAACCAGAGGCCATGGGGGCGCTCAGAGGAGCCCTTGAAGTTGAATGTAAAGTCAAGAATGCATGTTTATGAGTTTTGCTTTTGTCTTTCTTGGAGAAGTCCCACAGCATTGGAGAAGACCTCAGAGAACACAGAATACAGTGAGGCAGACAGTAACTGCCTAATAATCATTTTAAAAATAAGTTGGCTAGTCTATCCTCTTGCCTGCAACCCCTTTCAGGAGCAAAGGTGGCTTGCTCCTCAGCACAGCCATGGGACTGACTTCAACCCTCCTCCTGCACACCTTCCAATGCTGGGCTCCTAGTTCACCCTCCAACCCCTCCTGCTCTTGGCCCTACACGGTATTTCAGGTAGGATCAAGCAGAGCAGAGAGATGACTGAGCGGCTAACAGCACTTCCTGCTCTTCCAAAGGTCTTGAGTTCAATTCCCAGCAATCACATGGTGGCTCAAAACCATCTGTAATGAGATCTGGCGCCCTCTTGAGGAAGAAACCTCGTGGGTTATCAACTTAGACCGTGAAACCCAATATGGACAAGTTCAAGGGAACCGCCATATATGGGCTGACCATGCATGCTTCAGCATTGCCAGGGCATACATTTCATTCATTTTTTTCAAGTTGAGCAGGGTCTCACCCTGCCTAATCCCCTCTTCCTTTAATCCCAACCCATGCTAAGGGTTGGGTAGAACGCAGACTCTACCTCCCATCATTTCTTTAGTCCCCCCAAATCCTCCCCCGACCCAGTCCCAAGATGAACACCATTTGGACAGCAGCCTGGGGCTCTCCATTTTAGCTGCTCAGCGACCACCTTGGGACACTCAGGCCCCGGATACGAGGACTCTTACCCTGCAGATGATAGTTCCGGGGCGGGATTCGGCGGCGTGCAGGAACCTACTCAGAGCGTCGCCATGACAACGTGGACGCATTCCCAGGATACGCTAAGGGACGCGCCCAAACAGTCCCCAAACACGGGGGAAGTTGGGTGGCTTTTGTTCTGGGGCGAGGGCGAATTTCTTGGGCTCTCAGCAGAGTATAGAGCCTGAAAAGGGCTAGAGAGCGCCACTTACTGTGTGGAAAACCAATGGATTTCCCAGAGGAGCTGAGAAAGGTTGGCGACACCACGGAGTCTGAAGGAGCAGATGGGGGCCGGGCTTCCCAGCACAGTGGGCGGGACCTCCTACTTTACCTTCTGCTCCCTTCCGGGCTCCCTGCTCCCTGCCCCAGCTTCACACTTTGGTTAATGGAAACTTTATACATTAGCAGAGTTTTTAGACAGCTAAAAAGAAGTTCTGCTTCCCCCACTGCAATCATGACTAAGTCTCAGCCAATCAGATTTCGTCGGTACTTTCTATTATTTTGAAGAAATTCCCGCATGCCTTTGTATCCATACTCTTTAAAAAAAAAGTTTATCTTTTATTTATTCGTTGACAGTTTTATACAAGCAAACAATGTATCTTGACCGTATGCACCCCTAGCTCGGACCAAGAGCCCTCAACACAGCCCTTCCACCTCCAATTCCTCTTTTATTAATCCACTGCCTCCAATTAGTGCCGCCTGCTGGACTGCTGACTGATCTTGTTGACTTGACCTTGTGCAGGTCTGGGGCAGATAGCCACAGCTGCAGGGAGTTGGTGGGTGCAATGGCCATGTCCTAGCCAGAAGGCAGCATTCCCAGCCTTCCTCCCGTCCTCCGGCTCTTACATCCTCTACTCTCCTTTGATTTGAGCATTGAATCAGAAGTTGGGTTGACAGAGATGTTCTATGAGGTCGAACACTCAACAGACAGTAATTGTCAGCACTCTGACCAGTTAGGAATCTCTGCATCACTGCCCACTGCAGAGAGCAGCTTCTCTGGCCAAGGCTGGGAGCTGTTGGGAGCTGTACTAATCTGTGGGAATAGGCAATAAATATTTAGAAGGCAGTTTGGCAACAACTGACTTAGCAAAACAACAGAAGTAGATTCTCCCACAGAGCAGGGACCTCACCAGCCACGAGTTTCCGACTGGGCTTACAGTATCAGGCCTGAATTCCTCCTTGTGGAGAAGACGTCAGATCTAATCCTAAAACATTGGAAGTTTAAACAGGTCACTCAGGAGTCCTGCTTTCCATGCGCTCTCTGGTCTCCCTCCCTGCATGACTTGATGCTTGATGCTTTTCACAGCCATATGCAGAAAGGCTCTGGAAGACTAACTCCCTCTGTACTGTCTACTTCCTGCAGCTGCTGTGTTGGATGCAGCCCTTCCCCACCTGCGAAGGTCCGTTGGTTTGTTGGTTCCACTTTACCATCGTTACTACCTATTGTAAACCTCATCTTGGGACTGGGTGGATTGCTCAGTGGTTGCTTGCTGCCAAGCAGAATGACCTGAGTCTGATCCTTAAACCCATATTATGGAAGGAGAGACGTGACTCCTGCAAGTGTCCTCTTCTGAACTCCACGGGTGTTTTGTGGCAGGAGTGCATGCAAATCACACACACACACACAGAGAGAGAGAGAGAGAGAGAGAGAGAGAGAGAGAGAGAGAGAGAGAGAGAGAGAGAGAGAGAGAGAGAGAGAGAGATAACACTGGCACTAGGTAAGATTCACTTTCAGTCACCCACGACTTTCCTAGACAGTGATATTGTTTTTCTTCTCTGGGTTTTCAAAGACCTTTTTTCCACACCTTTTCAAGTCCAGGTCTCATCTAATTTAGAATGGCCTGAATTCTCTATATATGATGACTTTGCGCTCCTGATCCTCCTGCCTCTACCTCTTCTGTGTTGGGATTGCAGACGTGTGCCACCATAGCCACCCGGGTTTTGCTATCTTTCTCTCTATGTGTTACACCCATCATTAGTCATGTGTGTGCCTTAATTTTGGTTTGGAGATAGAGTCGTGCATCTTGGGATATCCTCAAACTTGCTGTGTAGCTAAGGTTGGCCTTGAACTCCTGATTCTCCTGCTTCTGCCTCCCCAGTGCTAGAACTGCAAATGTCTACCACACTCTGTACAGCCCGGGTGCAGTGCTTCGGGGGCTAGGAGGTTGGAGGGCTTCGTGCATGCTAGGCCAGCACTCTGTCGACTGGGCTGCGTTCCCAGCTCTGTGTTTATCCGTCTCAAATAGCAGAATTCTTAGGGGAAGGCCCTGGTGTCTGATCTTCCCAGCTTCCACAGCCCCCGACACAGCTCTTTGTCCACAGTGATTACTCAGTTACTGTGGGCCAAGAGAACGAAAATCGTCATTGGGTGGTCTAGCAGGTTGCTTTAGTTCTTTATGCTTTGGGCCCCAACAGAACAAGATTTCAGGTGAGCAGGCAGGGTACCAGCTTCTAGTACTCTCAAGTCCGCACCCCCGCCACACCCCCAGCATGGATCACAAGGTATTTCCACACACATATGGAAATGCCTATGGCGCTACATTTTAAAGGCAAGTTTATCATTTTTCAGTAAAAACATATTTCCTATTTTATATAAAAAGTACCCATGTGATCACATAAGTCACAGTGCCTGTTGTCATATGTGGTCAGGTCTGTTGTCACTGTCCACTGTCGCAGCGGCTAAGTTCTAGCAGCAGAGCCTGCTGCAAATACATGGATGTCTGATGGATTTAGGGCTGGGCACATCGTCTAATTCTAGCTATAAGACGCTAGCTTCTGGGAGAAGTCTGTAGGAGGCTTTCACTCTATGAAGACTTCTCTCTGTACCACAGAGTCCTCTCCACTAAGGGCACACAGATATACAAATGTTGTGTTAGTTACTTTTCTCATAGCTGTGACAAAATGCCTGAGAAAAGCAGCGTAAGGAAGATGGGTTCATTTTGGCTTAGTTCCAGAGTTTAGTCCGCCATGGGGAACAGCATTCCAACAGCAGCGTGAGGCAGCTGGTCACATTCCTCAGTGGGAAGCAGAGAGAAATAGATGTTGGTCCTTTCCTTTCAGTCTAGGACCCCAGGCCATGGTATGGTGCTGCCCACATTCAGGGTGGGTATTTCCACCTCAATGTAGCCACTCTGAAAACTCCCTTGCAGACAAGCCTAGAGATTTGGCTCCTGGGTAAATCTAGATACTGTTAGACTAATCGTCTATCTGAGTCATTGCCGTATCTTTCTCTTTCTGAGCTTTGCAATGTCGAGAATAATTTCTGAAGCTACCGCGGCCATTAGAAGTCACGAGGGGCCTGGGCGTAGTGGAACCAATGACGAGGATAGGAGACCAGAGAGAAGAGCCTGCATCATCCCACCTCAGCTTGTTGAGTACCTACACCCCATGAGCTTATTCTTACTGCTTCAAATGCCTGACATACAATGATTTCTTGTGGTGTGTGCGTGTGCATGTGTGTGTGTGTGTGTGTGAACATGAATTCACGTGTGTGCACATGCGTGCATGTGTATATGTAAAGGCCAGAACACAATCTCTGGTGTCGTTCCTCAATTATTATCCACCTTGTTTTTTGAGACAGTCTCTCACTGGTCAAAAACTAAACCAGTTCATCTATGATGATTGATCAATAAGTCCCAGGCATCCTCCTTTCCCTCTTTCCCTAGCAGGGGGAAGGGTTGCAAACTGGTAGAACCATGCCTGGCTTCTTAAATGTGGGCTGTGGGGACCAAAAGCTCAGGTCCTGGTGCTTGCAAGGCAAACACTTTATCAACTGAGATATAACTGAGCCACACTCCCAACCTGATTTCCGAACCCTGGATGTTCAATCGGCATAAGCTGTGGCGATGGAGCTTGCTACGAATGTAGACTCTCAGGCTATCTGAGACCTCCTGAATCAGAAACTGCATTCTAATAAAATTCCACCAGGATATCTGTAAACTCATTAAAGTTTAGAATTCTGGATCCCGTTGATGCCCTACAATTAAGGCTGCTCTAGACAGGCAATTGCTTCCTCTGCTCACGTGCATGCTGCAGTTAGCATTTACAATGACCAGACAGCGAGGTGCCCCAGGCCCCATGAGAATAAGAGAGATGAACATGACAACAGGCAGAGAAGCTTGTCACAAGTTCCCATGAAACAGGAAGACCCGTTGATTTCCTTGTTTGAATCTCTTTGGTGCCTTCATACTATATGTGGAATAAACTCAAAATATCCCTGAAATATGTTTTCAGGGATTGGTAGGACTCAGCTGCTACCCTGTTCCTACCTTCTCTGTTTGCCCATCTCCCACTCCCTTTCTTTGCCTAAATGTGGTGGCTTATACTAGCTACTGATCCATTCTACTCCCATGAAGACCTGGGGCCCCTGTCTTCTCCTCTTGGATCTTAAATCTGTGACTGTTTCCCTGTGCAGTTGAGCCCCACTTGAATTTAAGATCCCAAAGTTTGTGAGATAGAATAGCGTGGTGGTTGTTTCAAGACTTGAGGTTTGGGATAGATGTTCATAGTGCAAATCAAATAGGAACACTATCGACTCCTAGCCCGCTCCATTTATACAGTCCTGGACCAGCCAGGGAATGGTGCCACCCGCAGAGGCATCACCTCAGTTAATCTGATCAAGATAATTTCCTTAGTCATTCCAAGAGACTAACCTAACCTAGACGATCTTTTACAGGTGTGCCTGAGGCTTGTCTCCAAGGTGATTCTAGATCCTGTCAAGTTGACAATTACTGTTAATCAGCACACTTGATGTATGAATATACTGTTAATGATTTTTGTTTTGAAGATTTTCAAGGCTGATTTATTATGTATGCAGTGTTCTGGCTACACACCAGAAGAGGGCACCTGATCTCATTATAGATGGTTCTGAGCCACCATGTGGTTGCTGGGAATTGAACTCAGAACCTCTGGGAGAACAGCCAGTGCTTTTAACCTCTTAGCCATCTCTCTAGCCCTTGTGTTTTGAAGTTTTTTTCTGTTTTTTTTTCTGGTTTTTTTTTTTTTTGAGGCAGGGTTTCTTTATGTAACAGCCCTAGCTGTATTGGACCTTGCTCTGTAGATCAGGCTGGCCTCGAACTCACAGAGATCCTCCTGCCTCTGCCTCTAGTGCTGGAATTAAAGGCATGCGCCACCCCTGTCCCACTACCTTGAGGTTTTTTTTAATGTGCTGTATTTATCTAATAATCCTTCCAAAGTCCTATAATCCTTTATGATATTTCTCTCATTCTTGTTCCCATGGTTTCCCTGAAACAATAACTCAAATAAGACCATGCCGGGGACTGGAGAAATGCTGCCCATGCAGAGGACCTGGGTTCAATTCCCAGCCCCCACATGGGGGTTCACCACCATCTGTAGCTTCAGTTCCCAGGGATCCGAAGCCTTCGTTTGACTTCTACAGGCTCCAGGCATGCATGTGGTACACATACAAACACTAAAGCAAAACATTCATACATCTTTTAAAAGTTGCATTTAAAAATATATGTGTACACACACACACACACACACACACACACACATATAGCAAGACACAATAGAGAAAGCTTGTCTCTCCTCCCTGGTGGTTAGAGTTTCAGTTTGAAGCCAAGAGTCTTGGAGGCAGAACTTCGAGGTCATCGTCTGATGGTGGACACTGATATTGTCCTCTGAGAATCTAAACGAAGCTCTCAGACAGCTTTTTTTTCTCTCTTTTTTAACTTTCTTTTTATTTATTCTTTGTGCATTTCACATCATGACTCCCCATCCCACCCATTTCTGTACTCTTGCATCCACCCTGCCTCTGCAAATTCCCCCAAATAAAACAAAATAAAATTGAAGAAGAAAAAGGAAGGAAGGAAGGAAGGAAGGAAGGAAAGAAGAAAGGAAGGAAGGAAGGAAGGAAGGAAGGAAGGAAGGAAGGAAGGGAGGAAGGAAGGAAGGAAGAAAAGAAGGAGGGAGGGAGAGAGAGAAGAAAGGAAGGGAGGAAGGAGGGAAGGAAGGAAGAAAGGAAAGAAGGAAGGAAGGAAGGAAGGAAGGAAGGAAGGAAGGAAGGAAGGAAGAAGGAGGGAAGGGGAAATCTCACCCTGGAGGCTGCAGTGTGACACAGAGAGTCACACAGTAAACCCCTTTACCCATAAATCTTTACTTGCAGGCGTTGATCACAAAGAATCATTGGTCTGGTTTGAGGCTGCTGGACTCTGCTCCACCATCAGCAATGGGCCCCCAACAGGACTCTTCCTGGATATCCCATTTCAGTCAACTGTTTACAAGCACTGAACTCTGTTCTTTCTTAAAGGACAAAACCAAAAGCCAAACAAGCAAAAGAAAAGCTTACTAAATGTATTCCTGTAGTGTAGAGCTGCGGGCGGCTTCCCGCCGCCCTGCTCTCAGCCACCGGCTAGCTTAAAACCCAAAATAACAACACACAAATTGTATTCTTTTAAACACTGTCTGGCCCATTAATTCCAGCCTCTTTCTCACATCTTGACTAACCCATATCTAATAATCTGTGTAATACCACAAATGGTATCTTACTGGGAATGATTCAGCACGTCTGACCTGGCGGCTGGCTTCATCCCAACTCTCTCCCTGAGCAGAGACATGGCAGTCTAACTCAGGAGAGGCGTGGCATCTGACTGAGCCATCTACCTCACTTCCTTCTTCCTGTTCTGTCTACTCCACCCACCTAAGGGCCGGTCTATCAGATGGGCCAGGCAGTTTCTTTATTAATTATCCAATGAAATCATCATATAGATAGAAGACACACCTACATATTCCTTGACAACCTCATACATGCATATGGTAATTCTTTTCTTTTTATATCTTACTTGTTTTGTGAGTGTGTGTCATGCACACATGTGGAAGCCAGAGGGTACCAATGAGGTCAGTTCTTTCCTTCTACACGCTGGAGCCTGGGGGTTAAATTTAGGTGGTCAGGCTGGGGTGTGTATCCTTACTTGCTAAGCTAGCTCACTGGATATATTCACTACATATTTTATCTATTCATATATAATATGTTTCTCTCTGAACCCCACCCTGGGAGCTGGTTAGTCTCCCTCCCTACAAACCCTTATCTCTCACCTATGTCTTTTTGTTTCATTACCAGCTGAGTTACCCAGG
This sequence comes from Arvicola amphibius, assembly GCF_903992535.2. Lineage (NCBI taxonomy): Eukaryota > Metazoa > Chordata > Mammalia > Rodentia > Cricetidae > Arvicola > Arvicola amphibius. The sequence continues at coordinate 100,057,815 of NC_052058.2, read as the reverse complement.
GCTTTGGAGCTACCCACTAGCGCCTCATGGGCTCAGCAGCAGATACAGGGCTGAAGACAAAGACCCTTTACCACATGGTGATGCCAAAAGATGGGTATTTACCCCTTCCTGTGTAGATGAAGAAACCCCAGTCGCCAATATTCAACTTGCCCAAGGTCCTAGTATTTTTTTATCTGTTTGTTTTGTTGTTTTTTGAGACAGAGTTTCTCTTTAGCTTTGGAGCCTGTCATGGAACTTGCTCTGTAGACCAGGCTGGCCTCAAACTCACAGAGATCATCTGCCTGTCTCTGCTTCCCAAGTGCTGGGATTAAAGGCATGCACTATTACTATCCAGAAGGTCCTAGTATTAATTGATGATTAAGTCAGGATTTGAATCCATGTTTGGTTGTTGCCAAGTTTTAACGTTTTAATAATATTTATTTATACATTTGGTGTGTGTGTGTGTGTGTGCGCGCGCGCACACGCGCGCGCACACACCACAGTGCATGTAAGGTCAGAGAACAACTTAGGAAAGTAAGTTTTCTCCTCCCATGGTATAGGATTCAGGAATTGACCTCAGATCATCAGACTGGGGGCGAGCACCTTTACCTGCTGAGCCATCTCACCAGCCCACAAATATTCTGTTTTTCTTACCAGGTGTCCTGTGGGTTTCTCTGGGAGGGTTGGGTGCTCCTGGCCTTCCACCCAGGGAAGATAAAGTCTTGAAAGCGCTGATAACACTCTTTTAGATGTGGTTTTATTTGTTCTTTTATTTGATCTGCTTTAGTGCTCATATTTCATATAAAAATTCAAAAGAATGCTGACAAGTAGTGGAGAAAAATACAAAAACTAAAGAAGCAACTGCTTCCCTGGAAAGGCAGTCTATATTTCTAGAGAGCAAACACAGAGGCTGGACCATAAAAACCTCATTAGAATGTGAATGTTAAACTTTGTAGTTCAGCGCTCAATAGGAAACCACTCTGAAACCACTCTCGCCCGTTATTTACGGCTCATTGATAAAACATTAGCTCTGCTGTCAGCAAAGCTGCCGTTCAGGGCACAGGTCTCTCCGCGTGGCTGATTCCGTGCCTCCAATGGCTCTCTTTGAACTCGTGCAGACATTTGGTGGAGACCTTGGACTCAGACACCTGGAGTAGTTAATTTTCTTCCTCTTTTCTTCTTTATCTCCTAGCAGAACCTACATACCACTAAATCTCAAATCTTACTTCCTCAGGGAAGCCTTGAGGGCAAGTGTATTAGTTAAGTTTCTCTAGAGAAACAGAATGATCTGTCTTCCTTCCTCCCTCCCTTCTTTCTTCCCTCTCTTTTTCTCTCCCTCCCTCCCTCCCTTCCTCCCTCCCTCCTTCCCTTCCTCCCTCCTTCCCTCCCTTCCTCCCTCCCTCCCTTCCTTCCTATCTAGGAGACTTAATAGAATGGCTTACAGGCTGTGGTTCAGCTAGGCCAACGATGTCTGTCTACCAATAGAAGGTCCAAGAAACCAGTAGTTTTTAAGTTTCCAATGCTGGATGTCTCAACTGGTCTATAATATACACTGAATCACGAAGAAGTAGACTCTAATGCCAGGGAAGGGATGGACTTCTGGGTGAGAGCAACAGTAAGCTGGCAAAGCTTCCTTCTTCCTGGTCCTTTGTATATAGGCTGCCAGTCAAAGGTGTGGTCCAAATTAAGGCCAGATCTTTACACCTCAAGATCCGGATTAGAAGTGGGTCTTCCCACTTCAAATGATTTAATTAAAGGGGAAAAACCTTCACAGATGTACCCAGTTGCTTGGGTTTTAATTAACTCCAGATGTGATCAAGTTGACAACCAAGAACAGCAAGCTAGGACTTCAGTAATGGCTGCCCCACCATGACAGATGCTAGGACACTCTTCTCTCCATCGCTGGCTCTTCCATTATAACTGGTTTCGTTCTCAACAAAGATGTCCCATGCTCTGGAAAAGACTGCCATCTTGCCATCTGATCATGGTGCCCACATATTGAATGTGCTGGTATCACTTCTCTTGGTCAGAATGAATCCCATGCCTGTCTCAGAACCAACCACTGTTACTTGATTGATGAGTGTAGAAGCTGCTTCCCTTTGGGGACATGTTATAATAGTTGGGCTACTCTTCCTGAAAGCCCAGCAAGGTCCATGGTCTGCTAGTGGACAAGAAAAGTTTGTATAAATAAAAAGAAGAGTGGAGGATGGAAGGAAAAGCTATACACGACTGCAGACTTGGGCCTTATGAAATATGGATATTCAAATGTGCTTGGCCTATGAGCCTGGTGACAGGTAGGGCTTAGCTGATATACAAATTCAACAAAGTTTGGTTTTCTGATACCTTCCTATATGCTGTGTGTGCATGCGTGTGTGCGTGTGCATGTGTGTCTACACCATATATGTGAAGGTCAGAAGCCAGTCTCAGGAGTCATTCTTCAGGCAGCATGCACCTTTCTTTCTTTCTTTCTTTCTTTCTTTCTTTCTTTCTTTCTTTCTTTCCTTCCTTCCTTCCTTCCTTCCTTCCTCCTTCCTCCTTTCTCCCTCTTTCTTTCTTTCTTTCTTTCTTTCTTTCTTTCTTTCTTTCTTTCTTTCTTTCTTTCTTTCTCTCCTTCTAAACATGACCTCTCACAGAGACCCAAGGCTCACATATAAAGCTAGTTTGGCTGGCCAGCAAGAACGCCCCTCATCTGCCCATCTCCACCTCCTCTGAACTGGGATTACAGGTATATACCACCAAACCTGGCTTTTTATGTGGGTGCTGGGATTAAACTCAGGTTTTGATGTTTATCCTACAATTTCTTTACCAAGAGAACCATCTTTATTGTGTTGCTATATACTGTGCATAGTATTTACAGCAGTCTGGAAAAACCCACTGACTTCATCCTGTGGTTGCTATGACTGCTAACCAACAAGCTTATTCATTTGGGGGCGATACATGGCTCTTAAACAAGTGGCAGCCTCAGTTGTCTTTTTTAGCCTCCTGGAATGGGTGTGGCCAGAACACGTTTGTCTCTCCACATGGGACCGAGGTTGGCAAAGGCAATTTCCCAGTCCCCATCACCCTCATGTATCACCTGGAGCAGGACAGGCACTCAGCAGATATCTGTCAATAATGTTAACTCTCTACCATGTCTTTTCCTTGCTGTGAGGGGGAGAAAACAATATAAGACATAATGGAGAAATAATTTTTTTAAAAGAGGGGAGGGTCCTCCAGCCAGTTCAGCAAATCCTCTTTACAAAGTGAAGAAAATAAGATAATTTTTCTAATTCAGTGCCATGGATAATGCAATCAATTGGGCAGGCTCTAAAATCACCATGGAGACAAACCTCTGGGCATATCTGTGAGGGAAACTAGGTTAATGGAGACGGAAAGACCCACCCTGAAGGTGGCACCACTGTCCCTTGGGCCAGGGTCCTGGACTGAATAAAAAGGAGAAGCTGAGCTGAGCTGCAATATCCATCTCTTTCTGCTTCCTGAGTGTGGATGCAATGTGACCCTCTGGCTCATGCTCCTGCCTCCGTGCCTTCTCCACCAGGATGGACTGTGCCTTCAAACCAAGAGCCAAGCTAAACCCTTTCAGCCTAAGTTGCTCTTGTCGAGGTATTTTATCACAGAAACAGAAAGAGTGATCAGTTCTCTACAAAAGCATCAGAAGTCTCACTTTTTGAGAGGGTCAGGAAAGATTTTCATTTATGCCCACAGGATAGTGTTTAGCTGAACAAAAGAGGAAACACCCCAGCCTGTTTGGACAAGTTGAGAGTTCCAAGCAGTAGCCAAGCTCTGGCAGAATGCTTTCCTAACATTCACAGAGCCCTGGGTTTGGCCCCAGCACTGTAGAAAATTAGGTGTGGTGGACCCGGTCTACGGTTCCAGCACTCGGGAGGTGGAGGTAGGAGGACCAGACCTCAAGGGCATCCTCAGCTGTATCCTAGGGAATTAAAGGCAAATCTGGGATAGAGACACTCTCTCAAAAAAGCAAGTATTGGAAGGAGTTGGGGGGGGGGGTGCTGCTGCAATTCAGAACTGTCAAGAGTTTTGTTTAGATTTTTAAAGATTTGTATAAACAGCGGAGAAACAGAACATATCCTAAAGGACATTGTAGCACAATTAATAAAAACCCAGAGACAAAAATTGGTGTTCAGCCTGAAGGTCAGAAAAGTAAAATAGTCAGCCACCGGCTCTTACCTCTACCTTAGTCCCAAATGGAGATCCTGCCCCCAGGAATCTCAGAATGAGACTGTGTGTGAGAGCTGTCTCCTCCCCTCTTATAATCCTTTCTAGAGCTGGGATTAAAGGTGTGTGCCACTTCCGCCAGGTTTCTGTGGCAAACTAGTGTGGCTACGGGGATTAAAGGTGTGTGTTACCACTGCCTGGTCTGTAAAGCTGATCAGTGCGACAGGTTTACTCTCTGAAACATCACTCCAGGACATGCTGAAGGAAAAGGGGGAAGAGGAAAGATTTCTTTCCCTTTTGGCACCAGGTAAATTTTTCATGGAAGTTTTCATTTCCTGAGAATTACGTTTACCTTGACAACCTGCTTCCATGAGGTTCCAGGTGTGCCTGCTAATGGGCTGGGGAGATGGCCATGCAAGCTTGGGACAACATAAAAAGTCGGGGACAACGGTGTTCACTTGCTATCCAACAATGGGGAGGTACAGACAGGGGCTCCTGGGGCTCGGTGACCAGCAGTGTAACCAAATAATGAGCTTCACGTTTATGGAGAGAGAGACCCTGCCTCAAAAAGTCAGGGGAGAGTGATTGAGGATAATACCCACTACCAATCTACACAAAGCTCTGCATAGGCACACACACTCACACTGGAAGTATCTGTAGATATTACAGTGAAGTCGAGAACAGACTCTCCTGTCCTCAGGATAACCTTTAAGACTCTACTGGGAGGACATACTGAATTTTCAGGATTCTGATGGTTGGGACTTTGGCTTAGATGAGCCACTTTCTTGTATAACGTGCTTGGGGAACTGGATTAGAATGAAGAACTAAGAGGCCGTTGACATAAAGTAATGGTTCCTCTCTTTCACAGGGAGGGTGACATTGGAGTTTGGAGAATGCACAGTTTAGAATATCCCCATGGTGGTCATTGCAGTATGTACTGCCCCAAGCTCACACCAAGGGTCCTTGCCAAGCATTCCAATACTGAGTTTGATCTCCAGTACCACATACACTGGGTGTATGGGTGTCACTGACTGACATGTGGTCATAATCCTAGCATTCAGGAGGTAGAGACAGGGTGGTCAGAAGTTCAAGGTCATTCCCAGCTACATAATGAGTTTGGGCTGTATAGTGAGACCAGGTCTCAATCCTCAATAGAGGATTAAAAAAAGAAGTATTGTCTTGTCCACCTTGTCAATGCTCACGACCCATGACTTAGATCCTTAGACTCCAGAGAGAGTACTTTTTGAATTGGAGGGGAAGGAAAGAGGTTGTAGCTGCCTTCAGCCTGGTGGCTCGGGTCCCTCCCCCTCTTTCCTCTCTGCCAGCCGGGTGCTTCCCTATCCCCTCCCTACTATTCCCAGCGGGTGGTGTCGCGAGCAGTGAGCAGCGTCCAGTCCTTATCAATAGGCACGGGCAGGTTAGCTACCTCCTTCAGGCAGCAGCAGTCCCTAGCCTGCCTGTGGATCTGGTCGGATTGGACAGACTCAGCCATGGTTTCTCTGGGCTTTGGGGTCGCCCATGGTCCTGGACGCCGCGTAGGACGCTGAGGGAATCACCGAAATAGACACCGAGTGGCCAGAACGCAAAGGCGAAAAATAATCGGCAGAGCATGTCAGGCACCATGAGGTCCCGGCTGTCATCGTGGGGACCACGGTCACTGTTTCTGCTGCTGCTGCTCGCCAGAGCAGCTTACACTGTGAGTACCGCGCCCCTCCAGGACACCGACCAGAGGGACCAGCCCGCCTTGCTCTACTGGGTTTTAGGAATTATGGCGAGCAACCCATCTCCCCTCCCTCAGCAATAATATCGTTCACTCCGTCGGAGTGCCCTTCGGAGTCCCCCTTCGGAGTTCCCTTCTCCAAAGGCAAAACCTTCCCGGACCCTGCGTCCCAGGTGAGGCAGATATAGGCTCGGTCGCCTAGCCCTTCACTCATCCCCTCCGGCCCAATGAGTAGCTTTTTTCCAGGAGACGATTCTGCAGCAGCCCCAGGATATCAAATATGCTAGACACTCGCCCTCTAGCGCTTCATCAAAACCCCCTCTTCCCCTTTTAGACACCGGGATCTCATGCTTTAAAAGCAAGGAGACCAAGGCTCAGAAAAGGGGCGGGAGAGGCTTGCCCCACGTCAGGAAAAGAGTTAGAACTCCAGCTCTTCGGGCTAGCTAGCGCCTTGACAGTTTTGCACGCTCCGAGTTGCAGATGGGAAATTTAGAAAGTTGTGAGTAGAGATTTCGTGTCTGTGGTGGGACCATTCTTAATCCCAAGTGTCGTGTCCCCCTCCCCCCTCCTCCGCTGGAGGGACTGGCTTTTCTAAAGTCTGTGCCTGTGGGTCCTGGGAGCAGCGCGGGTCACAACAAACTCAGGGCAGAAGGAGAAAGTTGGAGCAGAGAGAAGCCAGGGGATGGTTTGCGTTTCTTTCCCATAGAAACTCCTGGGAACTTTGCGCGGCTTCCCTTGGGATATCTGAAGGAGGGACAGGCTGGGTTGAGACTGGCAGGATGGAAAGAACTGGGAAGAAGTTCAAGGCTGCCGGGTTGAGGACTCCGGAGTTACTCCTCCCAACAAGCTCTGCAAAATGTCACCCCTCCCCCAAGATCTGCGTCCTAAGAAACCACAGGGAATCATAACTCCTGAGACTCCCGTCTGGGTCAGTGACTTAGTTTCCCGGTTCCTGAGGCATCTGTGCAGAAGGAACAGGCGCAGCTTACTTTTTTTTTCCGGTGGGGGGGGAGTGGGTCTGGAAGGGATGCTCCGGGTTATCTCGGAATTAAACAGATGGGGAAACAGAGGCTTTGATTGGATCAAGTCTTTAAAGCACTTGGGAGGTTGCTTATGCGTAGTCTGTTCAAGTCTTTCATCTTACACAATCTAAAGCCCTCAGAGAGGAATTTGCTTCATATCAGCGTGTCAGGAGCAGGGCTGGGACTAGCACCCAGATCTCCAGATTCCTGACTTCTGGAGGAAGGGTGCCACCAGTCTGAGGTTTGCTCTGTCCCTTGTGCCCCTTATATTTGCTTGTCATTTACATATGCATATGGCCGAGAGTATGCATGTGTATCTCTAGGAGAAGGCTTCACCTGGGCTGCTGGTTATTGATGGGTTTATCCTGACCTGTGACTCTATCTCTGAGGGTTTGCGGCAGAAAACGCCTTTAATAAATGAGGGTGGAATTGACCTACTTTATTTGGACAGTTTCCCAGCTTCTGCAACTTTTTCCTTTTGCTTGTTGGACTCCCGGTGGTCAGAAGTTGGATCTTGAATTTCTTCCTTCCTTTTGGATTTTTCTCAGAGGGATGTCATAGGCCCCTTCCAAAGAGACCACTGAGGCTGAAGTACTTGTTCCCGCCTCCCTCCCCTGCCCCTTCCTTCAGGGGAGGCGTCAGAAGTGTCCTTTGCAAGCAGAAACTGAAAAGTGACGACCACTGAAGTGGACCGCATTTTATTTTGCTTTTCCTGTAAGAAACTGAACACAGGGCCTTGCTTTATACAGCTCATGAGGGCTTGCACCTGCAATAACACCTGCCTGCCCCCCACTGTCCCACTGGACAAATGCTGTACCTTGAACACCTTGGCGCGTTCACATTTATCCCTAGGACCTGCTGCCCAGTGTAAGAGGGAATTCAGTGGTCATGTGTGTGGATGGAAATGACTTCATTTCTACAGGAGAGTGTCTGTTGTGTGTATACATACGTGTGCAAGCTTGTGTGAGGGGTGAATGTGTGTGGATGTGGAAGCCAGAGGAAAGAAAACTTTTGTCTTTTATTCCTCAAGTGCTGTCCTTGTTTTTAAAGGCAAGGTCTCTCGCTGGCCTGGGATTCACCCAGTAAGTTGGGCTGACTGGTCAGTGAGCCTTAGGGATGTTCCTGTCTCCACTTCCCAGCACTGGCTAGCTTGGTTGGTTTTAATGTCAACTTGCCACAGATTAGAATCACCAGGCATTCACATGGTGCACAGACATACATTCAGACAAAATACCCATACATATTAAGAAAAACTTTTTAAAATTATTGTGCTCTTTGTACCGGTTCTGTTGTTTCTTATTATAATAATTTATCAGTGTATTTTGACCTGATTCACTCCCTACTTATTCTCCTAACTCCTCCCAAATCCATCCCTACCCCTTCCCAAATTTACCCCCCCCCCCCCATTTGTGCTGCCCAGATACTCATGGGTATGCAGCAATCCATGGGGATTGCGGAACCTACCAGGGTCCACATCCCTGACCCCCAGCCCCATATCAGTGTTGACTGCCAGTAGCTCCTCAGCTAGAGGTGGCATCTCCTAGGTCCCTCCCAGTCCATGCCTATGTGTTGCCTGGCTCACTTTGTCTAGGCAGCCGCAGCTCCGGTGCATTCATGTGCACGATTGCCCTGGCATGTCGGGAAACACTGCCTTATGGCAGGCTTCTGTAACTTCTGGCTCTTCCAATCTTTGTGTTTCGTGATTCAAAAAGGATTTCTGAGCTGTAACACAATTTCTTTCTGAGACAGTTCTCATGTGGTCCCTATGTAATTGAGGATGATCTTGAACTTCTGATCCTCCCGCCTCTATACACGGAGTACAGATGCGTGCCGCCATACCAAATTTATGCTGTGCAGGGGGTGATTGGAACCCAGGGCTTCGGGCATATTGGTAAGCACGCTATCAGCTGAGCCACATCCCTAGGCCAACTTCGACCTTTTTGACATGTGGCCCAGACGTGGCAGCTCTGGGCATTGTATGAGTTCTAGCAGCATCTAGAGGGGAAACCTCTGCAAAGTTGAGACAATGGAATGTTTGCAGACACCAAGTGCTCTAGGACCGCAAGGAGGGAAGTTGCCTCTGTGTGACAGCTGTCATCTTAGGGCTGCCGTGTTTCCAAGGGGTGCAACAACAGGGCTAAAAGCGGGTGTTTGCTGTGTGTTGGGGTGGAGGCGCTGAGACTGAAGATAGAGAAACTGAGTCCAGGGGTGAAATCAGGCTGTTAGGGTTTGGATCTTGTCTGTGTGTGAACTTGTGTGTGGAGACCAGGGGTCAACCTTAGCTGTCATTTCTCAGGACCCTGTCTATCTTGTTTTGAGGGGGAGACAGGGTCTCTCACTGGGTTTTGGAACTTGCTGGTTTGGCTAGCCTGTGTGGCTCAAAAACCCCAGGGACCCACCTGTCTCTCTTTTCAAGCCCTGAAAGTTTAAGTCTGTGTCACCGCACCTAGCTTTTTTAAAATTGATTTTATTGAGGTCTACATTTTTCTTTGTTCCCCTCCCATCCTCTCCCCTCCCCTCCAACTCTCTCCCATGGTCCCCATGCTTCCAGTTTACTCAGGAGATCATGTCTTTTACTACTTCCCATGTAGATTAGATTCATGTATATTTCTCTAAGGGACCTCATTGTTGTCTAGGTTCTCTGGAATTGTGATTTATAAGTTGGTTTTGTTTGCTTTATGTTTAAAAACCACCAATGAGTGAGTACATGTGATAATTGTCTTTCTGTGTCTGGGTTACCTCACTCAAAATAATGTTTTCTAGCTCCATCCATTTGCCTGCAAATTTCAAGATGTCATTATTTTTTTCTGCTGTGTAGTACTTACTCCATTGTATAAATGTACCACATTTTCCTTATCCATTTTTCAGTCAAGGGGCATTTAGGTTGTTTCCAGGTTCTGGCTATGACAAACAATGCTGCTATGAACATAGTCGAGCACATGTCCTTGTGGTATGATTGAGCATCCCTTGGATATATACCCAAAAGTGGTATTGCTGGGTCTTGAAGATGGTTGTTTCCTAATTTTCTGAGAAATCGCCACACTGACATCCAAAGGGGCTGTACCAGCTTGCATTCCCACCAGCAATGCAGAAGTGTTCCCTTTACCCTACAACATCTCTAGCATAAGTTGTCATCAGCGTTTTTGATCTTGGCCATTCTTATAGGTGTAAGATGGAATCTCAGAGTTGTTTTGATTTGCATTTCTCTGATGACTAAGGATGTTGAATATTTCCTTAAGTGTCTTTAGCCATTTTAGATTCCTCTGTTGAAAGTTCTCTGTTTAGGTCTGTACTCCATTATTTTATTGGGTTATTTGTTCTTTTGATGACCAATTTCTTGAGTTCTTTGTATATTTTGAAGATCAGACCTCTGATATGGGGTTGGTGAAGATCTTTTTCCATTCTGTAGGCTGCCGTTTTGTTTTGTTGACCATATCTTTTGCTTTATAGAAGCTTCTCACTTTCAGGAGGCCCCATTTATTAATTGTTTCTCTCAGTATCAGTGCTACTGGGGTTCTATTTAGGAAGTGGTCTCCTGTGCCAATGAGTTTAAGTGTGCTTCCCACTTTCTCTTCTGTGAGGTTCAGTGTGGCTGGCTTTATGTTGATGTCTTTGATCCATTTGAACTTGAGTTTTGTCTTTGATGATAGGTATGGATTTATTTAATTCTTCTACATGTAGATATCAAGTTTGCCAGAACCATTTATTAAATATGCTTTTTTCCATTTTATATTTTTTTGCTTTTTTTGTCAAAAATCAGGTGTTCATGGGTGTGCGGATTAATATCCAGGTCTTTGACTTGGTTCCATTGGTCCTCCTGTCTGCTTTTATGGCAGTACCACTTTCCCGGCTTTTTCATGTGGGTTCTGGGGAACTGACCTCAGGTCGTTGCACTTAGAATGCTGTCATTATACCAGCTGAGCCATCTCCCCAGCCCTACAGTTTAGATCTTGCATACTCTCCAAAGGTGTGTGAAAGCCTTGGTGCCCAGTCCACAGAACAATCTAGAGACTGATGAGAGGAAGTTAGGAGATATTGCGACCCTGGCCCTTCCTCTACCTCTCTCTGTTCCCTGGCTACCCTGAAGTGAGCAGTGTCACCATGATCCACTCCGTTGCCACAGGCCCAAAACAACTGGGTGCAGACGAAACTCTAAGTCAATAAAATAAATCTAGCTTCCTTAGTTGATTTTGTCTGGTACTTCTTTGTCATAGCAGTGGAACGCTAACTAATACATAACCAAAACCTAGTCCCAAACTGGATAAAGACTCTGCAGAGAATGGGTTCTTTGTCTTCACTGTCATGCTTTTGCATTTTCTCCTTCTTGCCTGCGCCCTTCTCAGTTGATGGCTCCAAAACAGAAATTCTCCAACTTTGGAGCTTGACAGGTGGAAGCTGAACTGCCTTCCTAGCGTCCCTGCAGGTTTGAAAGGCGACTTTCCCAGGGCTAGAGTTCCGTGTCTCTTACCTGGACCCAGTCTCTCTTCTGTCAAGGACACTGACCTTCACCAGGCTCTGGGGTACCTGGCAGCCCAAGGTAAACCCACAACACTCAGAGCCTACCTACTTGCTTATAATAAATAGAAGACTGTGTAGCATTGGGAGGACATGAAAAAATGAGAATATCCTGGAGCTGCTGGCTTCAACAGACCACTCTGACAGATGAACTCTAAGACGAACAGACAGACCTGGTCAACTGTGCCTGCAGCCCAGACCATCCTGCCCCTTATAGGAACATGAGTCTGTGAGCATCAGAACCTAGCCCCATACCCTCAGTTAACCCCAAGGACTCTATCTGGAGCCCTCACCCACAGCCCCCAGAGGCACTCTCATGTCATCTTTTTTAATTCTTGGCCTCCTGATTAACACTCTCCCTTCTAGTTGATGCATTCTCCTGTCATTTCCAGAGAGTCAAGACTACCTTCACAGACTTCCTCTGAGCTGGAGCTTCCTCTGGCAGATGTGTCTACAGTGAACCTTCTGTGCTATTCATCGAGGTCAGCCAGATTGCCCTAACAAAACCCCTGCACTAGGGGCTGGGGAGGTGGCTCTGGTGGGAAAGTGCTTGCCTGAGTTTGACCCCCAGATCCCCGTGTTTTAAAAAGACAGATGTAATGACTCCTGCTTATGATCCCAGCTGTGGAAATGTGGAGACTGGAGTCCCTTAGGGATCCTTAGACAGTCAGCCTAGCCTGCTTGTTTTGTTTCAAACTAGTGAGAGACACTGCCTCAAAATAAAACAAAAAAAGAAATAAAGAAAAACAAAACAAAAAAACAAAAAAAAGTAGACAGCAGGTGAAGACTAGTAATACAGCAGGTTGATCTCTGGTCACACACATACACACACACACACACACACACACACACACTTACAGGCTCTGCAGACTGACCAGCACAAACAGCAAAGGCTTCCTTTCCCCAGTTCTGGAGCCACATTCTTCCTGGCTTCTAGGTGGCTACTCTGTCCTCACGTGACCTCTCCAGGGCGCATGCCGGGTGGATATTGTCTCTTACAAGAACATGGATCCTTTAGCATCCAGGCTCTACCCTCGCCACCTTACTGCCATCCCTTACATTCTGGACAGCTCCATCTCCAAACACTCACGCTGGGTGTGAGGGCTTCAGTGTGGGAATTGGGGGTGACGTAAGCATTCAGTTCACGCCACTATTTGAGGAGGGGTAGGGGTACCACCCTCTTGTCACGCCTACCTGTGTTGTTCAGCTAAAAAATACATACATGGGGATCAGCTTCTGAAGAGAAAGGCTGATTTGGGCTCAGTTTTGGAGAGTCAGTCCAATATGAATTAGTCTGTTACTCTGGACTGTGGCGAGGCCAGCCTCACGGTGCAAGTTCACAGAGGAGCAAACTTCATGCTTCATAGCCAGAGAACAAATTGAAGACAGGGAGGAACTGGGGCCCCACAATCCCCTGCAAGGGTACACTGTGGGACGGTTAGCTTTGCGACTCTGGGGATGGAGTACCATTGAGTGGTCTAGATCGAGCTGGCCTATGGGCCTGTCTCTGGGGGATTATTCGGATTGTGTCAATTAAGGTGGAAGGATGTTGAGGGAGTCGCCGTTCTCTCAGCAGGAGATTCTGATTGTATGGGACTAGAGAAAGGAGCAGGGCATTAGCTGCATGCCTTCATTGGGGTTTTCATTAGACATGAATGTCATATGACCAGCTCTCTCAAACTCTTGCTGCCGTGACTGACTGTCTCATGGAACTGTGAGCAAGAATTATCCCTTTCTCTCTACATTTGTTTTTGTCAGAGTATTTTATTATAGCAACAGAAGCAAAACTAAGACAACCCCCATTGGCCTGTCTTTTACTAGTTCCTGCCAAATAGCACCAAGATAGGAACAGCCTCTAACACACAGGACTTAGGGGAACATTCTAGATCTGAACCCAGCACCATCTCACACCTCAGAAACTTCCTTCCCCAGGTGACAAAATCTTGCGTGACCAACCACTGAGGTCTGTCCCAGCCCTGCTTCTATGTCTGGCTTCTTCAGCAGCCACTCAGAAGTGAGGTCACTTGGAGTGTTTCCCTATCTTTAGCTGCCCCCTCGGTCAGTCCCTTCGGGGCTGGTAAAACAGTCTTGACCCTTCATTCCCAGTCCCACCTCTGCCCCCTGGTGGCCAGCTTTTTGGAAGCTGTGTCTGGGCTTATGGTCTCCATTCTTGATTATCATGCTGCAGGCTGGCCCCTTCTCAACGCCCACAGAATCAGGCTTAGCAGCGGCTTCCATTTAGCCACAACTGCCAGGCATTTTTGAAAAAATATATTTAAAATCGTATGTGTCTTTGGCTCAGGATGGAATGGCTTAGTTGGTAAATGTTTGCCTGGCAACCATGAGCACCCGAGTTCCATCTCTATAACCCATGTCAAGGCACCAAGCACGGTGGTCCACCCATGACTATAAACTTAGCACTAGGGAGATGGAGATGGGAGAACCCCTGGGTCTTGCTGGCCTGACAGTCTAGCCTAATTCGTGAGTCTCAAGCCAATGAGAGACCTTGTATCAAAGGAGGTAGGCGGTATTCTTGAGCATGACACCCAAAGTTGTCTTCTGACTTTCACATGTGCACACACTTGTACATACATGAACATACATACACCTGCACACACAAAAGTCACATGTGTTTAAGGGGACTTGATGCTCTGATGTACGTTATAAAATGATTGCCACACTTAAGCAAATTTATGTCTGTCTTTTCATAGAGTTCCCACCCCCTGTGTGTGTGTGTGTGTGTGTAGCACTCTTGAAATCAACTCTCTTAGTATCTCTCCCCCTTTCCTCCATCTCCCAGCTTCATGTAATCACCATTTTTCTGGATTTTGTCTGTTTATCTTTTGGAGTGTGTGTGCTGGGGATTGTCTCAGAGCCTCAGTCATTCTGGGCAAGCGTTTTTCTGCACATCTGACTTGTTTTGATTCTATAGAAGTGAGATTATACAGAATTTTTCTTTCTATGACTGGCTTATAATATCCTTAAAGTTCAAGTGCGCTGTCAGTCATGGCTGGGATTCCTTTATTTCTCCATGTGCGTGTGTATGTTTATGTATGCGGAGATGCATGTGTATATGGAGGTTACATGCTAACTTTAGGTGTCATTCATCAAGTGCTACCTGCCTTGTTTTTATAAGACCTCTCATCTGGCCTTGTAATTGTTGATTCAGTTCGGTGGTGGGCCAGTGAGACCCTGGCATCCACCCGTGTCGTTTTCCCCATGGCTGAAATCACAAGAGCTTGTAGCCATGTCTGGTTTTTAAACACGGGTTCTTGCAATCAAGCTCTAGTCCTCAGGCCTGTGTGGCAAACACTTTGTCAATGGAACGATCTCTCCAGCTCATAGAGTTATTTAGTACAGTTTCAGAGGATGGAAAATCCAATACTGAGGAGCTGTTTCTAACTAGGGCCTTCAAGCTACATGGTCATGTCATCATAGAAGGCAGAAGGACAAGAGACTCTGTGTGTGCGTGTGTGTGTGTGTATGTGAGAGAGAGAGAGATAGAGAGAGAGAAATCAAATATCCCTTTATTTACAGTCTACTCCAAGGATAACTAAGCCACAAGATATATACACACACACATATATGTGTGTGTGTATATAAATATATATGTATATATATCTTGTTGGTTAGTTATATTATATTAATATATTATTTTGTTCTATTATATATTTAATTTATATATAATCATACATTGTGTAATTTATAATTATATGTGGATATCATTATATAACAATTGTATTAATATATATCTTGATAATATCATTAATCCATTTATGGGTGCTGCCCTGATAACTTCATCTCCTGTCCAGAGTTCCCCTTTTTAACATGATTACACTGGGAACTGAGTTGAGTTTCCAACATGAGAACCTTGGTGACACATTCAAGTCCTGGCAGCATACCATCTGGGAAAGAGAAAGGACACAGCCATGGAGACACGGAGTCAGGAGGCTCACACCCTGCTGACCTGGGCAGAGGGCACAAGAGCACAGCTTCCTACAGGCATCTGGTGCTGCTTGGGCTCCATCCTGACTCTGGCCCCGTAGCTTCTGCTGCTCCCGTCCTCCTGCCTCCCACCTGCCTCTGCGTGCTTCTTCATGTTGCATCTTCTCAGCCTCGTAGGATCCTTCATATCACAGGTCCCAGTCGTTATTGTCCCCTTGCTTTGTTGATGTTATCAAATGACCTTCGGCAGCAGTCATCCATCCATCCATCCATCCATCCATCCTTCCGTCTGTCCATCAATGTGTCCATCCACTTCACCTCTATGTACTTAGAGCATCCCACTCAAGCTTTGGTCCCCACCTGGAGGCCCTGCACTATGAGCACCTCTTCATCTGGACACACCACTCTTGCCTCAGCACTCAGGTTAAGAATTGTCCTTTCCTGCTGTCCCATGCCCACCCCCATCCTCCATCCAGCACCTTCTCCCTCAAAGCCCATACCATTACACACTCCAGCCACTGACCTTTCTGTGCCCACTGAAGACCAAGAACCCCAAGAGTGGAAGTCATATCTCCTTCCCCTTTGTGTCCTTAGAGGTAAGCAGACTGCTGGGCATATAGACATGCCAACCAATGTTTGACGGTGATGTTCCATGTTCTGAACTCATCAAATGACTGTAGACATAGGCCACTTGTTCATTTCCCAGCCACCCAGACCCAAAAAACACAGAAACTGTATTATTACAACATTGTGTGGCCTATTAGCTTATGCTTCTTATTGGCTAGCTCTTATATCTTAAATTAACCCATTTCTATTAATCTGTGTGTTGTCACGTGGTTATGGCCATCTGGTAATGTTCCGTCCAGCATCTGGCATCTGTCTCCCACAGTAGCTACACGGCTTCTCATTGACTCCACCTACTCTCTCTATATCTCTTTTCCAGCCTGGCTATATTCTGTTAAACCATTGGCCAAAGCAGCTGCTTTATTAACCAATGGCAGCAAAACATAGCATACAGAGGGGAATCCCACATCAAATAATGGTGGGTTTCCTTCTTGTTTTTCACTGTATACACTCAATTATTGCTCTGCTACCAAACGTATTCATTTGCACACTCAAGTTGTCAGGCAAGTAATGGCATTATGGGATGTGAAGAGCAGGACGATGCTGAGTCTTTTTACTGACTTTTGTATTTAGATGTGTGTGGGGTGTGTGTGTGTATGTGTGTGTGTGTGTGTGCGTACAAGTATGGTGCATGTAGAAGCCAGAGTTCTATACTGAGTGCCCTCTTCAGTAGCTCTCCCTCTTATTTTCATTTCTTTTCTTTGCATGTGCATGTAGTGTGAACACGTGTGCTCATATGTGTGTGAGTGCACACCGTGTATGTGTGTGTGGAAGGAGGCCTGAGGTTGATGTTAGGTGTTTTTCTTAATCACTCTCCACAATTTTTTCTTTTTAAATATTTGTTTTATTTTATTTTTGTTTATGTGTATGCATGCATTTCTACATGGGAGCCTAACCACATGAGTGCAGTTTCCTGAGGAGGCCAGAAGAGGGTGTTGGGTCCCCTGGAGCTGGAGTTAAAGGTGATTGCTAGTCACTCAGCATGGGTACTAGTAACTGGACTTGGGTCCTCTGCAGAAGTGGCAAGGGCTCCTAACTGCTGAGCCGCCTCTGCAGCCCTGTCATGTTACTATCTGAAGCGGTCTCTCACTGAACCCAGAGCCTGACCATTGTTCACCTAGATGGCTTGCCCTGGGGATCCTTTGCCACCACTTTCTGGGTGCTGAGATTACTGGCAGGCCACCATGCCTACCAGGCATTCACATGGGTTCTGGTGTGTGGTGAACCCACAGTTGGTCCTCGTGGTCGCAGAACAAGCACTTTGTCTCCTGAGTTATCTCCACAGCCCCTCGTCTTATTTATTAAGACAGCAGGGGCTTACAGATTTGGCGAGGTTAACTGGCAAACAAGACAATTCTCGTGTCTCCACCCCATCAACCTTGGGATTACCGCAGCAAACTGCTATGCCCGGCTTTTTACATGGGTACTGGGGGTCCAAACCCATGGCCTCAGGCTTCCACGGCGTTTCACCAACAAAGCCCTCTTATATGCCTCCAAGAATTTAGCAGAGTTTTAAATTCTGCCATCTTACATTTTATCTTCTCAGACATGAGAGTCCAGAATTAAACTCACAGTGGCTAATGTAACTCTGCATCTTTCTTTCCTTCTGTTGATGTTCGCTTCACTCTCTCCGCACTCCAACCTCCACGCTGGACTGGGTTCTTCCGTTGCTTTCTTGAGGACAGACTACGGCTGCCCAGAGCTCCAAGTCCATCAGCTCTGTGAACTGGGTAGACTGACAGGTCACGCCACTGCAGGGCCACAGGTCCAAGAACAGACAGACTGGCCGAAACTGCGTGGGGTTTTGCTTGTTTGTTTGTTTTAGTTTTTTCTTCTTTGGGTTAATCAGTGAGATGGGGACACACAGCAACAAACACAGAGCTGCAGAGCTGCTCCCAGGGAACAGTGTGTGGCTCTCAGGTCAAGAAGAGTTAGTAAAACATGTCTTCCGTTTGGAAAACATCCCGAAGACAGAGATGGTGGATGTCAAAGGACTGCTCAGCAGCAAGTGTGAGCTGTGTGTAATAGCATGCCCTACCTAAGTGTTAAGACAGAGTGACATTCTCCACAAAAGCATGGTTGGATGTGTAAAAACTCACACAGATAACAAGTCAAGTACAGGTTCTTTAAAAAAGTAATCACTGGAACTGGAGAGATGGCTCAGTGGTTAAGAATGTTTACTGCTCTTGCAGAGGACACAGGTTCAATTTCTACATAGGGGCTTACAATTGCCGGTTAACTCCAGTTTCAGGGGGATCAGAGTCCTCTTCTGGCCTCCCCTGGCACTGCATGCACACAGTGCGTATAATTTTATGAAGGTGCATACATATAAATAAAAATACAAAAATCTTTTTTAAAAGAACATTAGTACAGGGTTACCCTGATGATACCAAAACTGGATTAAAATATATAAGATTAAAAAATAAAAAACCAAGTATGTGGCTCGGTTGGTGCAATGCTTGCCTAGCATGCACAAAATGCTGGGTTCAAGCCCCAGAGGCTGTTTGCACTGGGCATGGGGGTAGAGTGGGATGGAGACAGGAGGATCAGAAGTTCAAGGCTAGCCTGGCATATATGTTCTCACAAGAGAACAAAACTAACAACAGAGCTTCGGCAGATAATACCAAGGATCTCTTTCACAGAACGACTGCAAAGAGGAAATGGTAGAAAAAGTTCAGAAAGACGAAAGGCTAGAGGGGGGTTCCGATGGCCATCAGCCAACTAGTTGGGATTCTAGGAAAACAGAGAGAGAGAAAGGGAAAATCAGCACGGGTACACAGAAACTAATCGAACCGAAAAACCCAGCAATTATTGACCTGGGGGAGGGGGACGGGACAAAATGCCCAAGGACACATAATCCTCCTAGGAACTCGCTTCAACAGCTAACAATATTTCATTGTCAAGAGAGGCCATTATAAACATTGAGCATTGCTTTCACTAAAAGTGATATGAACGGAGTGTACGGAATCTGGGGGCAAGAAATGTTTCTAGGGAGAATTTAAAACATCTAAATCTTTAGCTTCCTTAATAGGAAGTTTGGGATATCCCAATAACCCAAGAAGCAGTGTTGGTTTAAGAGTTGGAGAGCTGAGGCTAGAGAGTTGGGGCTAAGGGAGTACTATACCCCTGCACAGTTCTGTTCTCAGAAAGAGCCGGGGACTCCATAAGCGCCTGCACCTCCAGCTCCAGGGGTCTGGCGCCCTCTTTAGGCCCATGGGCACTTGCGCTCACGTCTGTCCCCATACATAGCTGTCAACACCATATACTTCTTATCTCACAAGTTTGTGCATGTCTGCTAAAATTACACTTAAAATTTTAATTTTTTTCTAAAAATTGAATCTGAAATATTCCCCAAATCCCATGTGTTGAAGAACTACCCAAGCTTGGTGCTGTTGGGAGACGGTGGAGGTTTTAAGTGGGGATTGGGTGGGAGGCCTCCTGGTCATTGTAGGTGTACCTTTGAAGAGGGGAATGGGGCCCCACGGTGGAAGGCTGGCATCCATAGAGATGACTTTGACGCCATCGTAGAAGTAGCAAGGGTTCCCTTCTTGACAGAGTAATGGTCGTGAGGAGGCGGGGTGGGGGGGAGTTTCCTAGTGATAATGAGCTCGTTTTCACTGCAATGTTGGAGCTGATATTGGAGACCGATGTGGGAGTTGAAGCTCCCACCCTCATGTCACTTGTCTGCCTGCATGCTCTTTCTTGAAGAAAGCAGGGTCCATCAACAGCACCATCAACCGGGCACTCTTTGGGTTTCTACTTGCAGGTCAGAGCTCTGCCCCGGTTGTGTGATGTGCTGCGCGTCCTGCAAGAGGAACGGGCCCAGTGTGTGCAGGAACTCTCCAAAGAGAAGGCAGGAGATTTGAGCCTGGAGACAGTGTCAGGTAGGAGGCCTCCCTCAGCCCAAAGGCACTCCGCAGTGGGGTCCTATCCTGTCGTCTGGGGGGCGTGGCTTGTCCTCAGGACCAAGTGGGCTATCCAGGGTAGGTCCAGGTTTGTCCACTCCATCAGCTGTCAGATCGGGTACATGGTCTCAACAGACTTGGAAGCTTCATACTTCCTTTCTCTGTACAGCCAGCGCTTTCTCGCCTTCTGCTTCTGCACACACAGTTTATCAAGGTGAGTTTTTTTTGTTGTTGTTGTTGTTTGCTAGTTTATAAATCTTTGAGTGTGTGCATATGTATGGAGTGTGTGTATGATATATGTAAGCCTCTGTGTGTGTGTGGGGGGGACACATACCAGAGCATAGGTGTAGAAGTCAGAGGAGAACTGGTACTTGTTTGAGACAAGGCCTCAACCTGCTGCTTATGCCAGGCTAGCTAGCGGGCTGGAGAGCTTCCAGGGTCTTTTCTGTTTCTTCCTCCCACAGGAGTGCTGGGATTACATATGTGTGATTTCACACCTGGCTTTATGTAGGGTCTAGGGCTCTGAACTCAAATCCTCATGTTTGTAACAACAAGCACTTTTACTGTTCAGTCACCTCCCCAACCCAAAGCGGAGGTTTGGTGGGAAGTGTTTCACAGGGCCGTGTTCTCTCATCCGTACCCTTGAGACACTGAGGAGCAGGGTAGAAGGGGCAGAATGGTGTCACAATGGCTGAAGTGTGTGGGGAGAGAACACATCTGTTGCTGACAGTGCAGAGCAAGACACTCATAAGAGTCTGCTGGGAGCACTGTGCTGAGATCTCACTCAACACAGACAGAAACACGTGTCCTCAGCTGCCGAATGTCTCCTGACGACCCCTCACTGAAAGCCCTATATGGGCTTGGAAGCATCTTTAAACTTCTTAAAAATTTTTGAAATATTTATTTTATTTTACATGTATGAGATTTTGCTCACAAGTTTGTGTACCTATGCATTTCTGGGGCCTGAGGAGGGCAGAAGACAACATTGGACCCTGGAGCCACTGTGTGGGTGCTGGTACTTGACTAGGATCCTCTCAAGAACAGTAAGTACTCGTACCCACTGGGTCATCTCTCCAGCCCTGCCAGGGAGCATCTTAGCAAATACAGCTGTGTATAGCACCCTCTACACCCAGCTTCCAAAGAGGGTACCACTAATCACCCCTGTATCCTTGTTTAGGGAGCGCTGGCCTGCACTCATTGGTTGTGAGACTGAGAAAATTATTTAACCTCCTGAGGCTCAGTTCCCTGCTCTCTAGAATGGAGATAACCATGTCAGCTTCAGAGTTATAATGATAAGTGTGGTAAAGTGGGCACAGAGCAAAACCCTCCGTTCACTCCATAGCACCATGGCCAGTCAACCAGTCAGTAAATACATACTTACCATTATTGTCAATCAACACTATTATAAGTTTTGTATTTGAGTATTAATTGTATTCTCATCCTCTTCTTTGCTGTCTATCATCTAAGAGGGTATTGTTAAGAAAAGAACCTGGGGCTGGAGAAATGGTTAAGTCAGTTAAGTGTTTGCCTTGGAGACATGAGAACCTACATCAGATTCCAAGGACCCAATTTGGCATATACTTGCAGTCCCAGTACTGGACTGGAGGGACATGTACCAACAGGTTCTTGGGGCTCACTGGACAGCCAGACTAGCTATGTTGGTGAGTTCCAGACCAATGAGAGACACTGACTCAGCAAACAGAATGATGGTATCCTGAGGTTATCTTCTGACTTTCACATGTACCCACATACACATGAATACACAGGAACACACACATACATACATGTACACGCACACACAAATACACAGGAACACATACACATGAATGCACAGGAATACATACACATACATGCACACACAAATGCACACACATGATATGATATACAGAAACACACACTGTGAATACATAGGAACACATACACATGAATACACAGGAACACATACACATGAATACACAGGAACATATACACATAAATACATAGGAACACACACACACAAATACACAGAAACACATACACACAAATACATAGGAACACATACACATGAATACACATGAATGTACACATACGGATACATAGGAACACACATACATGAATACACAGAAATACACATACACATGAATACACTGGACCACACGAACATTCACACACACAAATACACACACACCATGTGATATACAGGGACACACACATATGAATACACAGGAACACATACACATGAATACACAGGAACACACACACGCATACACAGGAATACATGCACACATGAATACTGGAACACACACATAAATATCCCTCATGAATACACAGGAAAACACATACATTCACATGAATATGCATACACAAATGCATGATAACACACATATGCACACACAAATACACAGGGACACACTTTCACACACACAAATACGCATACACACATGCATACACACATGAATACATAGGAGAATACACATGCGCACATGAGTACACAGAATCATACACATGAATATACAGGAACACACAAACACTCTACATGAAAACATAGAAGCACACACACACAAATCCACAGGAACATACACACATGTGTACATGTGCACATACACACACACACACACACACACACACACACGCTGAGGATTATCCTTAGAACCAGGCAGGTGTCATGTGCTCTGAGACTGATGCAGGACCCGGGAGGGGCTGAGGTGTGCTCCTCATCCTGCCCTGTGACCCTGTGGGTCTCTCCCAAGGTTCTGTCTTGGCTCATGCTCTTGGGAACAGTCAGGGGACTCTGCTGGGGGCCTGGGTTAATGGTTAAGCTGTTGATTCTCCCGGGTAGAGGTTAATATTTAAAGCTAGACAAATTACAGGAAATGCCACTGGTGAAGTGTCACCAAGCCTGGCACATTTACTACAAATAAACAACTCTCCAGCTCTTCTGAGCTAGGTGACCAAGTCCACTCCGTGGGAATGTCTCAGGGTCATGCCCCTGGTCGCACTCTCCTGGGATGTTTATTTCTTGGTTTATAGAAGCCATCACCCTCTCAGAGTGGGCTGGGAGGTGTTTCTCACTCTCCCTCCAAGAAGAATGTTCCAGAAGAATAATATGGTGGCCAGATATTTGTAGGTTCTGTGGTCATAACAGATGTGGGCATCCATCTGGCTTTGTCACATAGGCCAGTGTGACCCCTGTGTGACCTCTCTAGACCTTGATGCCCTGCCCTCTCTGTCAAGGGGAGCATGCTAGCACTTTCTTCTTGTCTCCACTGGCGGGTTGATCTCCCCACAGCATGAGTGGAAAAGCACTTTTTTGTTGGTTTAGATTTTGGGTTTTGTTTTTTCGAGACAGAGTTTCTCTATCTAATAGCCTTGGCTGTCCTGGAACTCACTCTGTAGACCAGGCTGGCCTCCAACTCACAGACATCTGAGTGCCTCTGCCTCCCGAGTGCTGGGATTAAAGGTGTGCACCACCACTGCCTGGTACCTTTGGGCTTTTCTGCCAAGATGAAATTCGTTTAAATTATTCCCTTGGAGGTTTACAATCCTCTAACATTGGTCTTACTATGCAACCACTTGTATCAAGTTCTAGAATGCTCTCATCAGGCAAGGAGGAACTGTGGGCTCCCTGCTGACCTCCATCAGCAGGTACAGGGCCCCGAGCAGGACTGCTCCGAGTCCTCTGTCAGATGCTCCAGAAATAGTCCCGGGTTATCGTCAGGCCATCTGTGCTGATTTATAAATAAGCCAGGGCCCGCGGGTGGCCCTCGTGGGTCAGCACAGGATAAAGTGAAAGTTGGCAGAGGGCTGGCTGTAATCCAGCTGGCTGCGGCCCTGAAGATCCCCAGGGCCCCATTCTGCCCTCCAGCTCAGCCTTCCCCCCTTTACCATCCAGCTTCATCCTATACCTGCCTCTAGAGCTGTGTCTAGGCAAGACACAGGCACGCATGGTACTAGGTGTCTGCCTTGGGGATCTTCCCAAGTCTAGAGAAGCTTATACCCCCTCAGGGTGCAACAGACCCTCGTCTCTTCACTGTGGCTTTTATTTTAACTCCATTCTCCTGGTGAGGCTGACACTTAAGCCTTGGTGTTTCTGAGAAACACCTCAAACTTTGTTCTGTGTGGGCCGTAGCTAACAGATCCCTGCCCCTGGCCACAGGGCTGCTCTGTATTATGGTGGGAAGTGCGCTCTGCAAAGCTCTGTGGTCTCATCTCCATGGCCATTCTCCTCTGAACCACCTGCCACTCAATGATATGGCTTGTCTTGTGCCTTTTTCCCCTCCCTCCCTCCCTCCCTCCCTCCCTCCCTCCCTCCCTCCCTCCCTCCCTCCCTCCGTCCCTCTCTCTCTCTCTCTCTCTCTCTCTCTCTCTCTCTCTCTCTCTCTCTCTCTCTTTCTTTCTTTCTTTCTAGACAGGGTCTCATGTAGCCCGGGCTGCCCTCGATCCCCCTGCCTGCTGAGTGCTGAGATTACAGGCCTGTACCATTACGCTTGGTTTATGTGGTGCTGAGGCCGGAATTCAGGGCTGTGTGCATGCCAGGCAAGCACATCCCCCACCCCCAGAGCTAGAGCACCCTGGCACTCTGTTAACTTTTCTTGCATCTTTTGAAGCAATTACAAAATTACATAATTGGTAAGATAAAAATTATTCAAACAAGTACCACCCAAAAGCTTGGGCCTCTGTGTGAGTGGTTTCCTTGCCTGTCAGGAATTCCTAGGTCTGCTTTTAGCCTTCTTACCCAGAGGCTGGAGCTGAACTGGCTGAAGAAGCAACTGTGGGTGTTGGAGCAAGTGTGGGGTTAGGAGGCAGTTCTGCTGCTGTGGAGGGGCAGCCTGACAGGGTCAGCCTTCCCTGGGCTGAGGAGACAGGAACGCTGTGTGGATCCCAACACTATCAGTGCCTCTGCTTTTGCTGCTCTGCCCCCACCCTAGAGTCCCCTGTTCTTCTTCTAAATGTGGGAAATTGATACTCCATTACACCTGGGCTGTTGGGATAATCAGCTCCAGAATGCCTGCTACACATAGCTCAGGCCTGACATGGTTCCACCCAGCCCAGGGCCTGGCTGGCATGAAGAGTGTCTCCAAGCCAGCTGGCAAGGATTCCTACCTTCCACAGGCACTCTTACCAGGCCTCAGCCAGCTCTAGGTTGGCCGTTCTGTGGGCCCTGCCCAACGTGACCTCCAGAAGGTTCTCAGACACTCTGATACCTCAGTCTATTTGGCCAGGCAGGCAAGGTCATCTACCACATGGGCTGGAGCCTTTGGCTAGTGCCTGGTGGCTGGGCCAGCCCCAGTCAGCTCGGAGTCCCTTTTCTCGGGTCACCTGCAGCCAATACTGGAGACCCACTGAGAAGACAAGGAGACTGCGTCCTGCAGCCACATGGGAACATGTGCTTAAGGAAGGGCACGCCAGTTTCTCTTTGGCCTCCCCGGACTCCAGGTGGTGATAATAGAGGGCAGCACCTTCAGGAAAGGATCCAGGCAGGGCCAAATCCCATCCACTGTATCCCTTTAGTCATTGCTGGGACAAACGCAGCTAAGGAAAGGAAGGGTGGCTTTGGTTCACAGTCTGAGGGTGCAGTTCCTCATGGCAGGGCAGGCACAGCATCAGGGGCTTGAGGGAGCTGTGCGCATTGCACCCACATCCCATCGTGGTGGGAATGGAGCGTGGGCAGCCGGAGCGTGGGGCAGCCGCTCACACGGCATCCACAGTCAGGAAGCAGAGAGAGGTGAAGGCTGACGCTCAGCTCATCTTCTCCTTTTCTACTCACCCCAGCCCATGGAGTGGTGCTGCTCGCGGTCAAGGTGGCTCCTCCCACCTCTGTTAACTCAATCTGGAAACTCCCGCGTGGGCATGCTCAGAAGTTTATCTCCTATGTGAGTCTAGATCCCATCAAGTTAACAGTGAATGTTGACTCTCACTCCCAGGCAAAGCTGGGACGATCCTTCTCAGACTTGGAGCGATCATTCACGACTGGCTGGCAGAAGATCAGCCTCTGGAATGACGGGACAGACACCGTACTCTGTGGCAGTTCCAAAACAGAAATGCACAGGGCTTTCTTCCTGCCAGGCTCACTGAGATTCTGGATGGAGATTCAGAAGCATTCAAGGGTTGCTCACTTCTTGGGTTCCTCAAAGGACTTATGCCTCGTCCTTGGTTGTGTAGACGGACGTGCCTTGCTGGCCCGTGGGCCTCTATTTTTATTAGTCAGTTTTCTTGTCGCCCTGACAAAGCACCTGGCATAAACAACCCAAAAGAGGAGCAATTTACTTTTAATCATGGTTTCTGGAGTTGAGTCTACAGTCATTGGCCCTACTGAGTTGAGGCCTGTGGTGAGGCAGAAGATCATGGTGGTAAGATGTTCAGAAGATACTGTTCCTCTCATGGTAGACAGGAGGCGAAGCACAAGAGAGGGCCTGAGTACTGTGCAAACCCTTCAGGGACTGCCTCCTAGTGAGCTATGCCCTTCAACTAACCTCTATTCAAAAACTTTCCAGGCCCTCCCAGAACAGCGCAGCCTGCTGGGGAGCAACTGATTAGCACACGAGCCAAGGGCATTTCTATTCATATCAAGACACTCAGGTCTGGCATGGGGCTCAGTTGATGGCCTAACATGCATGAATCCCTGGGCTCCCTCTGCAGCCATCTATAAACCAGTCGTGGCATGGCACTAGTTATGATGAATTTTAATCGTTAACTTGATCAAGCTCAACCCACCTGAGAAGAGAATCTCAACAAGGGCGTGTCTACACCGCATTGGTCTGTGGGGGACTATCTTAATTGAGTTAATAAGAGTGGAAAGACCCAGCTCACTGCGGGTAGCATCACTCCCTAGGCAGCATGCCCAAACTGTCTAAAAGTGGAGAAATTGAGCTGAGAACAAGCAAGAAAGGAAGCAAGCATGCAATCAATCATTCCTCTATGCTCTTGATGTAGATATAATGTGACTAAATGCTTCCTGCCATTCTGATTTAACCTAGAAGTATGATACAATAAGCCATTTCTCTCTTAAGCTACTTTTGGTTAGAATGTTATATCATAGCAACAGAAATGAACTAGGAAAGTGGGACAATCTAATCTCAGGACTCAGTAGAAGGAGGTAGAAGGATCAGGATCAGGAGTTTAAGGCTAGCCTGATATACATACATACATACATACATATATATGTATGTATATATGTCTTTCAAGGCTGTCGTTGGATACTTGAAACCAGAAAACCAGAGAGGAGGGGGAGAGAGAGGTTGTGAGGAGGCAATGTTCAAGCATCATTCCAACCATGCTGTGTCCTCATAACATCATTATCCCTTCTCAGTACAGTTTCCATAGTAACCTGCCCCACCATAAAGGCTCTGTCCTTACTTCACATCAGAAGCAGCTGGAAGCATGTTCAGTACACAGACCTGTGGGTTTTAGATTGTAGCTCAACCATTGGGAGGTTAGACCCAGAAGACTGCATCTCAGGTACTCCCCAGAGATGCAGCTCTGTGTGCATCAGGACTTTAGAGAATCCGCTCAGTCTTCCAGTCTTCCTTGGTATGCCTTGGTCGGTGGGTTCAGAGTACCCCAGCTTCGAGCACCCAGCAACAGGAACAGTCATTGACTTAGCTTCCAAATACTGTTGTCCACCAAGCAGAGGGTCCCCAAGAGCAGAAGTTTGTCTGGTGGCCTACAGTCGGAATCCCTAGACCTCCCGTGGGCCTGGCATAGTGAAGGCACTCAGTATGGGCTATGAACTAGTAGATGGATCAATGCTGGCACAGCCTCCTCTACCTGTAAACTCGGCCTTGACATCTCTGCAACTTCTCAGTTCCATATCTTCATCTGGGCCTTCCACTCTCTTTGATTTGGTGTTTGTGGGGGGGACCCAAGGCATCTGATTCAACCCATACTGTAAAGTGAAGCAGAAGCCATGAAATAGAGGGGAGAATGGTTTATTGAGTCGACACAGCCATGAAACACAGAGGAAAGATGTGTCTGCCTAGCTCGCCATTTGGTGCTGGTTCATAGTCTTCAACCCCCTGACCTGTCTCGAGGCATTGGTTAACCCCAGGCAGGCTCAGCAGCCAGTATGAAGAGACACAAGGAGGGGTGTGTGTGTGTGCGTGTGTGTGTGTGTGTGTGTGTGTGTGTGTGCATGCATGTGTGTGCATGTGTGTGTACACAAGGGATGGGCCTGGCTGGGATGAATAGGGTCAGCAGAGGGTACAAAGGCCCGGGGAAGGTAAGAAAGTTAGTCATGTGGTAAGTTTCTGCCTTGTTAGTAGCGCCAGCACCTAGTGGGCCTGGGAGAGGCTCTGAAGGTGGGGTGAGGACAGGGCAGGCTACAGCCCAGGACAAGGATGGCAGGAATCTAGAAGACAGTGACCTTAGGAAGTCCTTTACTTTCATAGCATTGTATTTGCTTTGTTTTCTTAAGACAGAATTATATTTAGCCTCAATCTTGCTGTGTAGTTGAGGATTATCTAGAACCTTTAATCCTCCTGCCTCCTCCCTACTGGGATTATAGGCGTGTGCTACCATACCTAGTTTTTGTGATCCTGAGAACCAAACCCAGGGTCTTGTGCATGCTGGGTAAGTGTTCAACCAGCTGAGCCACATCCCCGGCCCTGGAGTTAAGAGAGGTTCTCCATAGGCTCACATGTTAATCACTTGCCCATTGCATGCAAGACCATGATTTTCATCTATATCCCAACCCTGGAAAGGCGAAGTTCAAGAAGTCATATAATAGGAACTGGGCTTAAAGGGTGGTGATGGTGGGCAGCCTTGGTCCATGCTCCCTCCCAATGCAGTGCTGGGCTCTCCTCTGCAGGCTGCGAAGGGCTGTGGGACAACATGAGCTGCTGGCCCTCCTCAGCACTGGCGCAGACGGTGGAAGTGCAATGTCCGAAGTTCCTCCAGATGCTCACGGGCAGAAATGGTAACCATGCAGCTTGAAGGGCCCTGGCCAGAGGTTGCAATGGCTCCTGGATGAGAACGCAGTAGTCTCTGAGGACAATCAGTGGGGGAACCAATAAGGGGAGGTCTCTGGAGACTGGAACTGTTGCATGGCTGTGTGAGAGCACAGTTTTCAGGGTCGTAAGGAAGGAACAGGAGGCAAGGTCTTTAGACCAGTGAGATGGCTCAGCATGCTACAGGGGCTTGCCGCCAAGTCAGCTGATCTGAGTTTGCTCCCCATGGCCCACATCGTGGAAGAAGAGAACTGACTCCCACAAGCTGTTTTCAAACCTCCATACAGGTGTCCAAAAGTGTAATCTAATAAAGGAGGAGGAGTAGGGGGAAGAGGAGGCAGCAGCCTTGGCCCCAGTTTAGGAGCCCTCCCCCCTTCCTCCATGTTTCTGCTTCCTTGGTGACCAGCCACCTTGCTTCAGATACCCCACAGTGCCGCCCTCTGGAGCAGCTAGCTGCCTCTAGACCACTCACGTTCTGTGCCCGTTGTCCCGGGACTTGCTGCTACCCGGAGGTGTCCCTGGGTGCCCTGGCTTCCTGAAGGATGCCTTACGTGAGCACATCTGCAGTCTGTGATGATTACAGGCACTTGCTGCTTTCATGGGTGCTGGGGATGCAAACCTGGGTGCTTCTGCTTGCAGAGCAAGCTCTTTCCCCACTTGGTCCCTCCCTAGCCCCGGAAGGCATTTTAAACATCTTCCTTTATTTCTTCTCCCTCTCTTCTCTTCCACATCTCACATTTTCTTCACCAACCTCCAAACCTCCACTCTAGTGCCCCTTTCCCGCCATGCTCACATCTTCAATCTTACCAACTGTCTTTGCTCCTGGCAGGACCCCTTACATCAGGCACTTGGGTCCATGAAGCGTAGGACTCAGGCCATCCATGCCTCCGTGGTTGGCGTGGAGCAATGTGCTGGCCCTAACATCCAGGTATCCATGGCTGGCAGGTTCCTGCTGTAAAAGACTTCTGTCTCCGACCATCTCCTCAAAGCCTTCTCTGAGCTGGCACACCTATCCTTCTGCAGCGTGGCTAGGAGAAACCACTGCCTGTGGCCCCAGGGTGACCAGAGGCTTGCCTGATCACACCCTTCCCCAGTTAACTGCTTGAACTCCCGCCCACCTCATTAACTGGAAGACTTCTGAATGATCAATTTTCCTCGCTGCAGCTTCACCTACTCACCACATGGTGTCACTGTGGGGCTGCAGGTTTACACTGAGGCCCTGCCTTGTAGGTGGTGGCCAGGTTCCTGGGTTGGTGGGAGGACCAGCTCATTCCACGGACTCATACCTAGCCTCAGGGAGCTGGCTGGTCCAAGAGCGTGGGTCAGGACCTGTCTGAGCCTGCTGTTCACCAAGAACTTTTCTCTCCCATGGCTCTATCTTAGATCTGATTAGACATTTGCTCTCTGGCCCTGCAGAAAAGGTTCCCTATAGTGTCCCCAACTCCAGAGAGACGTACTCGTGGACACCAGTCAGTGTTCAGGGCAACTTCTTTTTGAACAAGGAAAACACATTCTAGAGTTATTTCCTAAGTAGTTCTTTACCACAACAATCCATACTGGCCCAGACAGGCATCTGAGTGGCTGGGAAAACTGCAGGCTGCTTTCTGCCTCGGATAGTTCTCATGCCAGGCTTAGAACTTCCTCTGAATGTCTCAATGTCCTTGAGACATTCCTTTGATTTATTTTCCTTTGAAAACAGTACAGGCATTTTCGAAGTTTCTTGTTTAAAATGTATTTAGGAGGACATGCTCCCCCAGGCCTGTAACCCCAGCCTCCTCTGAGGCTGAGGCAAGAGTATCCCAAGTTTGAGGCCTTTCTGAGCAACTCAGTGAGACTCTGTCTTAAAATAAAGAGCAAAAGGAGGGGCTGGCGAGACGGCTCAGTTGGTAAAGCGCTTGCCACACAAACACGAGGACCCGATCCCTACCAACCAGGGAAAATCTTGGCACAGAGGGGCACGCCTGTGCCCCCAATGCTGAGGAGACAGGGTCAGTAAGATCTGGAGCTGGCTGGCCAGTCAGCTTAGAACTAAGCTGACTAGGTTCAGTGAGAAACCTTGTCTCAAAAAAATAAGGCAAAGAGTGGTCAAGGAAGATACTTTATGTCAGTATCTGACCTCTCAGCACACACACACACACACACACACACACACACACACACACAGAGAGAGAGAGAGAGAGAGAGAGAGAGAGAGAGAGAGAGAGAGAGAGAGAGAGAGTAAAAAGGGTTAGAAATATATTTTAGTGAGAAAGCTCTTGCCTAGCATACCCCAGGCCCTAGGTTCAATCTCAATCTCTCTCTTTCTCTCTCCCTTTCTTCCCCACCACTGCCCCGCTGCACATATACATTCTCTCTCTCTCTCTCTCTCTCTCTCTCTCTCTCTCTCTCTCTCTCTCACACACACACACACACACACACACACACACACACACACACGTTTCTGGATAACATCAGGTGTTGGTACAGCCTTTTAGACAGGTTCTGCCCTGAACTGCGATGCATGCACATACAGACATACAAACTGAAGCTTTCTGGGCTCTTAGGAAGGAATCCCTGTCCTTGTTAGGAATGACCCCAGAGGAAGTGAGTGGAGAGGGGGTGGACAGAGCCCATCCTTAGGCTGTCCTATAGAGATGCTCCATCGGCACCACGTAGGCTTGTCAAAGGCTCAGAAGGCAACCCCGAGTCACAGTCAGATATCTTGGGAATGCTACTGGGTTCCTGAGGATAGAGGGCCCTAGACAGGCAGGCAGCTGTGCTGTGCTGGGCCCATAGAGAGCCACCATGTCGCCTGTGCCGACAGCCTCCAGCTCTGGAGCCATTTCTGTCTAGTCAGTGGACACTTGACCTCCATTCTCTCCCATCCCACAGTTGCTCCCGACTTCATTCTAAAACCTTCTCACCCCTCCCTTGAGCGCTAAGACTCTATATCCTGCTCATGCCTGCCTCTTGCGGGAAGGCCGCTTCTGGCTGGCACCAGCCTGGGCATTTCTTTATGTCACTCTGACTGTGGGGAGGGTGGTGTGGGTAAAGCCTCATTAAGACCAAGAAATCGCGCTGGGCAGAGACTGTGATTGGCCCATTCTAGGCTGGTGGTTGCAGCCTCCTGAACCTTGTAAGGGTGGACAGGTCTAGGGTCCTAAAGACATGGCCTTCTGAGACTGGAAGCCACCGTGGAGCTATAGGGAGTGCTCCTGATGGGAGGGAGCTAGTGCTGGCACACACCCTGGCTATGTGCTCCTTCACTGGGCTGTGGGATGAGAGCAGGGTCCATACAGAAAGAGTTTAGGACCGGACTGGTCTGAGAAAAGCTGTCAGTGTTTCTCCAGCTCAGAGTCTGTTGGACCCAAACTGCAAACGATGACCTAAGCCCTGGTGTCACTAAGAGAGAGCAAGTCAGGCCCAGCAATGATTGTTAAGGGGCCACTAGACAGGATTCCCATCCATGGCATTGGTGATGGCACCCTCAGTCTGTGAAGGACACAGGTCCTTGGTGACTAGGATGGAAATTCAGGTGGTCATTCAGACCAGGAAGGGCAGCATCTCCTGGAACCTGCAGGAGGCCTTCCTGGCCAGTGACACCGCCCTGGCCAGTGGCTCCGCCCTGGCTAGTGGCTCTACCCTGGCCAGTGGCTCCACCCTGGCTAGTGGCTCCTTTCCTTTGTCTTTGGATGCTGGCTTTGAAAAGTCAGGTGGGGGACAGGAAAGGGTAGATGTTAGAACATGTATCTAGCACTCAGGAGGTCCTGGTGAAATCCCTAGAGCATACATGTGCATATCTACAAGCACACACATGTATTCCCACAGTGGGAAATTCTCCCCTCCTAGTGTACCCCATGCAGCAGGAAACTCAACCCAGTTCTCTATGAAAAGAGCTTGGCACAGGTCTGCCAACTTCACACCTTACTCTGCCTGTGAAGCAAGCCAGTGGATGATGCCCAAGGACTCGGGGCCACACTCTTAGTTCTAGGAAATCATTACCCCAGTGTTCAGAGGAGTCAGCCTGCAGTGTTGTGCCAAGCAGGGATGGAGGACAGACAGTTTCAACTATCTCAACTGAGCCTCAATTATAAGCAAAGGAATTCCTTCCACAAGGGGCAGTTGCCTGACAGGCTTTGCCTCGGTGGTCTCTGATGGTTCCCATCCGGTGAGACAAGCAGGACACAGTGGGCAAGTGTGAAGATGCAGAACCTTTAAAAAAGGCACTTGTAATGCCAGTGCCAGCGTGCAGAGGCAGGGGAATCCCCGGAACTCTCTAACCAGACGGATTAGTCTAATTGGCAAATTCCAAGCACGTAAGAGACTGTCTCAAAAAGCCCCAGTGGATGGCATCTGAGGAATGGGACCCAAGGTTGACCTCTGACCTCACAGAGACAGGGGGTAAGGGGGAAAGATGGAGGGGTGGAAGAATGGAGGGAGGGAGGGGGAGACAGACAGACAGAGAGGGAGACAGACAGATAGACAGAACTGTGAGGGCCCAAGGATTCATTGTAACAGAAGCTAAGTCCTCGCCATCCACCCAGATGTCTCAGGACCCCCTATTACATCAGCAGAACTGGGGTGCAAGTAAGAACGGGGATCCGTACATGTGTGTGTGAAGAGCAGACCCAACCCCAGTTCTCCATTTACTGAGATAATGATGTGGGCAAGTTACGTCACCAGTGTATGCCTCAATTTGCCCACCTGTAAAATGGTGGTAATATTTTCATGTCACCAGAGACTGTACTGTATGGTTCCACGGCCTGATCCCCTCTGTTCATCTGCCGTACACTTGTCACCCTCAGGGTCCCTCTTCAGGAACTGCACCCAGGATGGCTGGTCAGAAACTTTCCCAAGGCCTGACCTGGCCTGTGGCGTCAACATGAATGATTCCTCTAATGAGAAGCGGGTAAGCCTGTCATGTGGCACCACCGGGCCCCCGAGATGGGTGAATGTAGGATGAGGTCCTAGACAGGACGTGGAAGTCAGAGAGAACCTGGGGCCAGGATTATCAGCATGTGCCGTCACATCTAGTTCATAGGGTGCAGGGATGGAACCCTGGGCTCTGTGCACTCTGGGCAAGCAGTGCTCAACAGGTTGAGTCTCATCTCTGCTCAAACTTTGTTATCTTGGTTAAAACCCTCCCCCGTCCACCGGCTGATGATGACATGTCCTGCTTGGCTTTTCCTTCCTTCCTTCCTTCCTTCCTTCCTTCCTTCCTTCCTTCCTTCCTCCCTTCTTTCTTTCTTTCCTTCCTTCCTTCCTTCCTTCCTCCCTCCCTCCCTCTCTTTCTTCCACTCTTCCCTCCCTCCCTCCTTCTTTCCTTCCTTCCTTCCTTCCTTCCCTCCTTCCCTCCTTCCTCTCTTCTTTCCCTCCCTCCTCTCTTCCTTCCTTCCTTCCCTCTTTTCTTCCCTCCCTCCTTCCCTGCCTCCCTCCCTCCTTCCCTCCCTCCCTCCCTCCCTCCCTCCCTCCCTCTCTCCTTCCTTCCTTCCTTCCTTCCTTCCTTCCTTCCTTCCTTCCTCTTTTGGTTCCTTCCGTTCTTTCTTTTCCCGTCCCCTTTCTGGGCATGTGTTACTAGAGTATTGACAAATGTCAGTAGTGGGCTTAGACTGATAGAAAGACTAGGCACAGATGCCCCTGAAATGTCTACAGCGTCTAGGGCACCTACTCAGAACAAAGATTGTCAGACTATGGCCTTGGGCCATGAGGAGCCTTCACAAATGAAGTTTCGTTGGTACAGAGCCAAGACCATTAGCACCGCAAGGCTGCTTCTGTGTGACAGGGACAGGGCTGAGTAGTTGCGGGAGACTGTGTGACACTTTGACCCTAAACTATTTACTGTCTCTTCATAGGAAATGCTTGCTGTCATCTGAGTAGAGGGCACAGCAAACAGGTGGTATTGCCAGGCTCCAGGACAGAGTTGGGGTGTTCCCTGACTCTGAGCCCTCTAGGGCCAAGGCACAGCTGCAGATGTTAGAAGCTGAGGGAACAAGGGTCACATGAGAACTCCTGGGAATCAGGGTCATGCTGGGGTCAGACCTCACACATATGAAATCGGGGCTCAAGGTCACTTAGTACTGAATAGGACAAATTATTCTGCCAGGACACTTCACACAGTCAATGTGTGCATTCTTGGGCTCCCATGAACTAGTGTAGGTGTCACAAGACCAGATTGCCACCTTCAGTGGTGTGGGCCTCCCTGTGCCAAGTTTCAGGTTGAAGGAGAGAGCGTGGTGTAGCAGCTGAAGGAGAGAGCGTGGTGTAGCAGCTGAAGGAGAGAGCGTGGTGTAGCGGTTAAGAGCATGATCTCGGGAGCTGGGATTACACACCAACAGGCTGACCCAAGAACTTGTCAAATACTACAGATTTCTTTCTTTACTTATTTTTTTAAAGCAGTCTCAGACAGTCCGGGCTGGCCTCAATCTCCCTAAATAGCCCAGAATGGCCTAGAACTCCTGTTCCTCTTCCCTCTTCTCCAGAGTGCTGGAATTACAGGCTCGCTACCCCGTGCCTGAGTGCCTGACGTATGTGTTGCTAAGACGCAAACTCCGAGCTTTTAACCCGCTGGGCAGGCATCCTATCAGTTCTCCGTCATCTTAGGAAGGGGACGCTCCACTCCTACTGAACCAGTCATCCTATTCCCTGCTCCAGCCCCCCAAACTGCTGCCAGTCACAACTATTCCACACCCAGGCTGGCCTCAAACTCCTTATGTAGCTGAGATGACTGTGAACATCTGATCCTCCTACTTCCGTTGTGTTGAATGACAGGCGTGTGCACCATGCCCAGTTTATATGGCTGGAACTCAGCCATGTCCCAGCTCTGCAGGGTTCTTTGGTGTCCCAGACTTTAGGGGTTATTAATCTAAGGCAGATCATCATCCTTCATAGTTCTCCTCACCCCGAGAGGTGGCCTTTGACTTCAGGGACAGTTGCTGAAGGAGGGAGACTCCACCCCACACAGTTGGCCTCACATGGAGAGTCATCCGATGCCAAAATGTCCCTGTTTATTCTGAGTGGAAATCTACACGCACGCAAGCTTCCTGCACTAGGCCTCACACAGCGAGTCTTACATTTTATCTTGTCAATCATCCTGATACTTTCCTCCTAAACTGTCAACACCCTACCACCCCCACACGCTTGGATTTTCCTGTGCTCTCCTGGAAAATTGCTGTCTTCCCAAAGCACCCAGATTCCTTAAGGTGCCTCCTAAAATAACACACTTGCATTCATGACTTCCCGGTGACATGGCCACCTGTTCAGCGCATTCTATTAGTGAAAGAGAAAATAAGCCCATTTTTATTTTTGGAGGCTAACTCATACCTCAGAGTCTCTACCATCTGACCCTGCTGACTCACGCTGAAGGGTGGATGGCGCTGGGGGAAGTACCACATGCTGAGGGGCTTCTGAATGCCAAGCATTGTAGACACAGCCCATCTCGTAGCTTCTTCCCGTTTCCAACAAGCCTGCAGGGAAGAACATATGATTCCCGCTTTGAAGATGAAGAATCTGAAGCTCAAAGAAGTTGAGTCATTTGCTCAGGGCTGGCCTTCTTGGGTTTGGAAGCTTGGCTTGTTTCCCTCCTGTCTACCGTGTGATGCTGCGGAACGTGGGCCGTTCCCATCCCAAGCCCTCGCTGCGCTAGTCAGGAAGGCTCCCTGCACAGATCTGGTGCCTTAAAGCTGCAATTCCCCTTTTCATTCGCTTACTAATCAGCACTCATCAACTGTAGAAAATGCCAGCACAGAAGAGGATGAAAGGAACTTACAGCTCTGCTCAGAACCAGGAGACCAAGGTCTTGCTGGCACGTGAAATGTCTCCTTACCACGTGATGCATCTCCTTACCATTTCTTTAAAGAAATTTTTATCACATTTTTTGTTTGTGTTCTGGGGGAGGGGTTGGCACCTGTACCCCGGCTCAGAGGACCAGCAGACACTGCTGCAATCCTTTCTCTCCTTCCATTACGTGGAACTGAGCACTGAACTCGCACCATCGTCTGTCTGAAAGTGTCTTCCCTCGATGAGCAACCCTACCAGCTCACCACAGGCTTGTTTTTAATGAAGATAAGAAATTGAACCCCACAGAATGGCTGATACCTTTTTCCCCCCAAGACAAGCATTCTATTAGTGTACCATAGGCTAGCCTCAAACTCACTATGTTACATAGCTCCATAGATTTTAAAAAAGTGATTATAAGATCTGATCACAGGATATATAAGTGCAGGTCCCAGGCAAGACCCCCAGAATATGATGTTCAATTTAAAAACAAAAATGTTTTGCCCAGACAGAGAATTCCAGTAGCTTGCTTTATTCCTTTTCCATCAGGGTTTCGTGTAGTCAAACACGGCTTTAATCTCTCTGTGTGGCCGGGAAGAACCTGAACTTTTGACCCTTAACCTCTACCTGCTTGTTTACCCCCACACCCACTTTCTGAAGGGCGGGGGATGGAAGCCAGAGTTTCTCACTAGACAAGCAGTCTGCAAACCGAGCTCCAGCCCCAGCTACCCAATCACACTGATCACAAAAATTTCCACCTATCATAATCCAACCCTTCTGTCCATATAGCTGAAATCACTCAGTGCTCCAAGTCTGTCTCCTGTCTTTGTGTGCACCATGACCAGGCCCTGACTTCTTTAAAATTTCAGTGGAAGCATCACTTTAACCCTGGAAGAACAGACGTAGGTCAGCCGGGCAGTGGTGATGCACACCTTTAACCCCAGCACTCGGGAGACAGAGGCAGGTGGATGTCAGTGAGTTTGAGGCCAGCCTGGTCTCCAAGAGCTACTTCCAGGACAGGCACTAAAGCTACAGAGAAACCCTGTCTCGAAAAACCAAACGAAAAGATACATAGGTTAAGATCGCATACTAGACTAATCTACTATTGGGCGCTGGAAGCTTTCAGTCCAGTAGTTCTGTAATAAACACCTTTATGGACAAACATAATGGAGAAAAGGGGCTTCTTCCAACCTTGATGATGTACACACACACACACACACACACACACACACACACACACACACAATGTAACCTTAAAAATGTCTAAATATTTTTCTGAGGAATTTTGGGCCTCAGTGTTCTCATGACACTGGTTCTGGGAAACCTATGTATAACCAAATCTGAAGAAGATACTCAAATCTCTTACATAAAATTGCATGATATTCACATGGCATTCATGTACATCCTTCCGTGTACTCGAAGCCACCACTAGAGGACTCAGTGCTGAACGCACCGTGGGTGCTCTAGAACAGTGGTACTGGAGTCTCTAGGGAACGAGAACAAGGACCAGTGTCTGCACATGCTCGGGACACAAACAGCTTGGTTTTTTATTTTTGCACTTGTTTATTCCAGGTTGGAGGCATGTGCCATGGCACATGTGTGGAAGTCAGAAGACAACTTACAACCTGGTTCTCTCCTTACACCATGAGGGTCCCAGGGGTAGAATTCAGAGGGTCAACCTTGATGACAAATACCCTTTTCCACTAAGCCACCTCACTGGCCCGGAAACAGCTTCCCATCCCCAACATTTTAAAATTGTGGTTCATTGAATATGTAGACACAGAACCTGTGACTATGGAAGGCTGACTCAGTTTCTCAGGATTAACTCCTAGAGAGTTGGTCAGGGGCTCCGTTGGTAGAGTGCTTGTCTACCATGCAGGAAGCCCTAGCTTTCATCCCTGGCACTGTGAAAGCCTGGCAGGGTGGCACACACCACTTGGGAGGCAGCATTACAAAATCTAGTAGTACAAGGTCACCATCAACTACAGAGCAAGTCTGAAGCCAGCTTGGGCTACAAGAGAGACCCTGTCACAGGATAGAAGGGAGGCCAGAAGAAGCGCCCATCTCAAAGGCCCTCAGTACGTATCTCCACATTCTTTTCTTAAAAATTGAACCAGTTTTCATTCCCACTGTACCCTCACCTTTGTAGAGTATTATTAATTTTAAAATCTCTCAATTTTGTTGTTAATATTACCACCATTTTAATGTCCATTTCTTCGACCCATCTTGACTATTTTACCTGGACCTAAATGCAGGTCTCTTACCTCTTTTTGGTTCAGTATTCCTTTCTACTGCAATATTTTTGCATCAATGTGAGGAGGCAGTGACTGAGTAAATGTCACACCACTGGTAGTGTAGGGCATAGGTCAAGGCGATGCTCCTCTGCGTCTTCCTTGTAGCGCTGTATAATAAAGTGATTCTTTTTGCCATTTAGAGAGATTTTATTTTTATTTATGTGTATTGTACATATATGTGCATATGTGTAGGTGCCCTTGGAGATCAGATGAGTGTGTCTGTTCTCCAGGAACTGCAATTACTTACAGGTGGTTGTGAGCTGCTTGACATAGATACAGGAACCAAACCTGGGCCGTCTATAGAGAAGCAAGCTCGCTTGAGCATTGAGTCACTGCTCCAGCCCCTGGGTGTCTCATTTAAGACACCGAGCACCAACAAACCTCTCCGTTTTAATGAATGAAGTGAATGAAATGGTGAAGAGTGTGGAGAGAGGGGAAAATAGGCAAGGGATGCAGAGCAGGCAACAGAGGGACAGTGGGAAGAGGAGCTTTATTTGAAAATGGCAAGGCATTGCATACAATCACAAATTTTCTACAGACAACACCTTCATCTAAAAGACTAACTGATTTTAGGTGGTTCTAGAAAGAAAGAAAGAAAGAAAGAAAGAAAGAAAGAAAGAAAGAAAGAAAGAAAGAAAGAAAATACTAATAGGTGGACCACAAAAGCTAGCTATCTCCTTCAGGGCTACTTAAAAGGATTCAGAGCTAGGTTTGGTGGCGCACGCTTTTAATCCCAGCCCTAGGGAGGCAGAAGCAGAGGGAATCTCTGAGTTAGAGGCTAGGCTTGTCTACAGAGTGAGTTTCAGGACATCCAGGAATATACAGAGAAACCTTGCCTTTAAAAACAATAACAAGGCCAAGATTCTGGTGGGGACTGATATCACACACCTTCCATGTGTGCACTTAGAAGGATCAGGAGTTCAAGGTCATCTTCAGTTATACTGTGTTCAAGGCCAGCCTGGAATATGAGAGGCCCTTTCTCAAAACAAAACAAGAGCTGGAGGTGTAGTTAAGTTGAAAGGATGCTTGCCTTGCATGCATGGAGCTCTGGGTTTGGTTCCTAGCACCGTATAAACCAGGCATGGCAGCACATACCACCTGTAAGCCAAACACTTTGGAAGTGGAGGCAGGGAGAGTCAGAGTTCAAGGTCACCCATGGCCTCATAGAAAGTTTGAGGGCAGCCTGAGATACATGAAACCCTTTCTCAAAAAAAAAAAAAAAAAAAAAAAAAAAAAAAAAAAAAAAAAAAAAAAAAAAAACCCGCCAGGCAGTGGTGGTTCATGCCTTTAATCCCAGCACTTAGGAAGCAGAGACAGGTGAATCTCTGTGAGTTTGAGTTCAAGACCAGCCTGGTCTACAAGAACTAGTGCCAGGACAGGCACCAAAGCTATACAGAGAAACCCTGTCTCTAAAAACAAACAAAAATTCTATTATTTTGCATTGTTGTCTGCCAAATGCCTTCCTACAAAAGCAGTGAGGAGCTTGTCTCTGAAAGTAATCCAGTAAAGTCTTGCATTCATAGTGCTGGTAAAGGGACCACCAGCAGGCATCAGAATAACAGTCAAAATTGTTGGGACCAATGCTGCCTCAAGCCGGTACACTGGGACACAGAAGGGCCGGCTACGGCCAGATGGGCAGGTAGGGCTGACCTGTGCCTCTCTCT
Source organism: Arvicola amphibius (assembly GCF_903992535.2). Lineage (NCBI taxonomy): Eukaryota > Metazoa > Chordata > Mammalia > Rodentia > Cricetidae > Arvicola > Arvicola amphibius. The sequence goes on along the minus strand of NC_052058.2, from coordinate 100,017,295 downwards.
GCAGCATGCATACCTGCTGAAGCTCAAGGTCATGTACACTGTAGGCTACAGTTCCTCCTTGGCCATGCTCCTGGTCGCCCTCAGCATCCTGTGCTCTTTCAGGTGAGTCCCCCAGCCCTCAAATCTTCCTAACTACTCAGGATAGAAAGAGGGAGGTCTTAGTGTGCTTCCTGGTCATCTTGTGAAGCTCAGGACAGCTATAGATGTGACTCAACACAAAATCAGAATCTTAAAATGTATTTTTTATAACTCAGAAAAGCAGTGAATTTGTAGATGACAATGTGCTTTTGCAATGTCATGCAAAATGAACATATGTAAACATGTGTAAGTCCTCCAGTTGAGAAGGCTGTAGTTGGAGCCCTGGACTTAATGTGCACACCAAGACAATTCTTTGTTCAGTGCTGTCCAGAGGAGCTGAAAGGTTGGACACTCCCTATTTAAGCTTCCTTGAGGGTCAAGGGGTGTGGTTCAGTTGGTAGAGGGCCTGCCTAGCAAACTCAAGGCCCTGGATTCAACCCCCTGCTCTGTATCAGCTGAACATGGTGACACATTCCTCTGGCCAATCCAGGTGGAGGTGGGAGGATCAGAATGTCATAGTCATCTTTGACTACATAGGTAACTGGAAGCCAGACCAAGGTGCATAAGATCCTATCTCAAAATGAGATAACATCAGGGAGGACCAGCAATAAACTTCCAGCCCCTAGAGCACAGAAGAAAATCCAGGAACTGGTGGCAGTGGTTGGTCAGGGCCGAAGACAGGTTGCTGTTACAGAACTAGTGATGGCGTTATCTGTTCTGCTCTGGTCTATTTTATTTTGAGTCATGGCCTCACCATGTAGTCCCTACTAGTCTAGAACTTGAGGTGATCCATCTGCCTCCACTGCCGAAGTGCTAGGTTTACAGGCATGCACCGCTATGCCTGGCTATCTTTTCCTTTGTGACTTCAGTACAGTACAGTGTGCCCCGGGCACCGAGAGACCTATGCCCTCGTGCAGGTTCTGTTAACAGAGAGCTAGGACCCGAGGGCTGTGGCGGGGCTTTGGTTTCCTCATGCCAGGGGAGGAGCAGGGCAGGTGGACCTGTCAGAACACCAGCCCCCCTCCATGGTCTTGCCGCCCCACATTCTCTCTGACAGGAGGCTGCACTGCACCCGCAACTACATCCACATGCACCTGTTCGTGTCCTTCATCCTGCGAGCCCTGTCCAACTTCATCAAGGATGCGGTACTCTTCCCCTCGGATGACGTCACCTACTGTGATGCCCGTAGGGTAATGTGCCTAAGTGTCCTAGACTGACCTTGGAGGAGACCAAACCCCGTAGCTTATCGTCCTCCTTGCAAGCATCCATTAAGATTACACAGATGCTCCAGGGAAAAGGTAGTGTTTGGCAGGACATGGAGGTTCCAGGAGGTTCCATATGGTTCCGCAGCCATGAAGACATGATGTCAGTCATGTGTATGGGGAATTGGTGGAGGCCTCCGTTAATTCCCAGTGCTCCGGAGTGGACCAGCCACCCTGGGAACTAGAACTGCGGTCAGACTTCCCTGGACTGCAGCCAACTCCCCGAAATGGCAAAGTCTGGAGCAAGCTGCCTGGTTATTGAAGGGGAAAGTGCATTCATGCCTGAACACCTGTACACCCAGGCTTCTAGAAACACATCATTTCCCTAAGCCATTTTCTTCCTCCCACTGTCTAGATTCCGCTTAAGACACTGCACTCACTCTGCGTGTCACCCGGCATCCCTGACTGCTCATCATAAGCCCCTCACTGACGAAGATGCCTAGTGACCCACAGTCTTGCCCTTTGTCTGTTCTGCCCGAATGTGGGCCTTCAACCTCAGGCTTTCACCTCAGGATTGCAATATGGGTGCTGCACTTCCAAATTTCACATCCATATTCTGGGCAAGGAAGAAGGCTGCAGATTAAACAGTTTGTTTTCATTTTGAGAGATTTTGCTTTTTTAGTTATCTCCCAGAAAGTACACGCACACACACGTACAAACACACACACACTCAGAAAAGGAAATTGAAGGCGTTGGTCAGCACCGGGTGGTTTTCTCTGAAGGAATGCAAGGCTCAGGGCCAGTTCACAAGTGGAATCTACTTCCTGATTTCCGGCAGATCCTAGGCCATCCTCACTGGACCTGGGGGCCTGCAGTTCTAGAGAACACTGTGGGCCTGGTCTCCTGACCAAGGAAAGCTTCAGGAGACCCCTTGAGTGTGTTCATTTCTGTGTGTGCACATGCTTGTACATGAGTGTGTATATACATGCAGAAATATGAGGTCAAACTCAGATAGCCTTCCTCAGCCTCTGCCTCTTTTATTCTTTGAGACCAGGTCCGGTACCAGCCCAGAGCTCCCCGAGTCTGTTAGGTTGGCTGGCCAGCGATCCCCGGGATCTGCCTGTCTCCACTTCCCTAGTGCTGGGGTTTCAAGCTTGTGCTATCTGCCTTTTAAAAATGTGGGTTCTGGGGATCAAACTCGGGTCCTCATGCTTGTGCAGCAAACCCTTCACCCACTGAGCATCTCCAGAGCCCTGTGGAGACAGTTGTACCCCTCGAGTTTCACTCTAGACCTGCCTCCTGCCAGGTTACCCAAGGGAGGCTCAGCCACCCAGCCCCGGCTCATACGCCTATCTCTTCCAGGTGGGTTGTAAGCTGGTCATGATCTTCTTCCAGTACTGCATCATGGCCAACTATGCGTGGCTGCTGGTGGAAGGCCTCTACCTTCACACGCTCCTCGCCATCTCCTTCTTCTCAGAGAGGAAGTGCCTGCAGGCCTTTGTGCTCCTTGGATGGGGTATGTCTGTCCATGGTGCTGTGCGTGTGTGGTTTGCAGGAAAGGATGCTAAATTGAGAGGCAGGAGGACTCGGTTTCTAGTTGCAGCTCCATCCATCCACCCATCAATCTGTTCACCAAACCATCCACCATCTATCCACCCACATACCCACACCCACCTACCCACTCATGTATCTATCCACCCATTCACACACCCACCCACCATCCACAGATTCATCCATCCATCCATCCATCCATCCATCCATCCATTCATCCCCCTATCTACCCAACCACCAAAACATGTATCCTCTCCTCCATCTGTTCACCCATCCATCCAACCTGTAGAGTATATGAAGAAAGAAACCAGGAGTTTAGTGTCTGGTCCCAGATCCACACTGAACTAACTTGGGTAATCTTTGGCAAATTGCTGGATGGTTAACCCTCTGCCCTCGGGGTTTTTTGCCTTTCAAATGTGAAATAAGAGCTGTAATTTAGCTTCAACTGAATGCTGAGCATCCTGAGCTTTTTCCAATTATGTTCTGTCCAGCACTGGTCTCATCTTCCACAGATTATTTATGCTTGTGTCCTTTTATGGGGATCCTTGCAAGTCTGGACACAGGAGACTTCAGCAGAAAAGTAACAAGCCGGCTCACATAACTGAATAGTATAGAGATCGTCAACTTCACACTAAGCTGAATGCAGGCATTAAATGTTTTTCCTTCTGCCTTTACACTGCCATTTGTAACAGCGGCTTTATTCACACTGTTTTCCATGTTACTGCCAGAAGCATTGTGGGATGCCTGGTTCTCACTACCAGGCTCCTATAACACAAAGACAAGGAATCTCTGGTAGCACACACACACACACACACACACACACACACACACACTCACACAGTTCCACCATTCATTCTCTGAATTGCTCTGCAGTTCATTCTGGTTGAGTTACATGACTCTCACCCATGTGACTGAGATGACCACAGGGCTCTGAGAGAACTGAGTGCACCAATGGCTATAAGCCACTCAAACCACCTGGTTTCCAAAGAACGTTAAGGATTTAGTTTTTAGGAAAGAGAACAACATGACAGCGAGCCAGTTGTGCAAAGGCCCCACCACATATTTTCCTCCTCTCCTTTCCTACCTCTCCAAGAGAAGTAACTCCCATTTCTTGAACACTTACAGTATTCCAGGTGGTGGCTTGGTGCTTTACACTGGCCACTTAATCAATTCACCAACCTCCATAAGTCGTTCAGAGACTTAAGCTCAGAGACAGGATGCATATACTCAACTCACACTCTAGACAAGGGTGGATTCAGGGTTACCCGACAGTAACAAACATCCACCCATCCACTCTGTCACTATGCGCCAATATCCATCTGTCTATCCATCCAGCTACCTCCTTATGAACACAGTATATACCCACCCACCCATACTACACAATACACCTCTCCACATTTCATTCACACATCCACGCACCTCTCCGTACATCTATCTAGCCATCCATCTGTAGGTCCACCCACCTACCTATCTACCCATTCATTGTTTTGATTTATCACATAGTAAGAAACCTCAAGGTTCTCGGTTGAATAAGGCTCCTGGGAGTGGTTCCCAGTTTCATTTGGTTTCTGCCTGGCGCCTTTACCTATGAAGTGTCCCTGCAAGGGAAGCCTTCTTCTGGTGTTTCTGCTTGTCTAAATCTCTACAGGCTAGAGTCTCTTCTCTCCATCAGACCAGCAGAAAGGCAGGCAAAACACACTGTGCCCTCCTGCTCCAGAACTTTGGCCTGTTTAGCACATGACCCTTGACCAGCAGAGGCTTGCAGGGCCGTGCAGGTGTCTGCATAGGCGAGAAATCTCATGGGGCCCAGGGACTTGCCTTTGACTGCCCCTGATTTAGAAGGCAGCTTACCGAGCTCCATAGCCCTAATCTGTCAGGGTTTGAGAAATCTATAAATAAGATCAGGACCACAACTGACTCAACATTAAGCAGTTCTTTGTGCTCAGAACTCACAAAAATACAGGAATTAAGGCTGGGGGTGTGGTTCAGTTGGTAGAACATTTGTCTTCTGTTCATGAATCGGCCTGGTTGGTGGTGTACACCTGTTATCCCAGGATTGCAAATACGAGGCCACTCTCTTAGCCACACGGTGAGTTCAAGGACAGTCTGAGCTACCGGAGATGCTGTCTCCGTGTATATTTACTAAAACAACATAAAGGTTACTGACACCAGACTACCAACTCCATCACCCCCAGGACTTCAGTCAAGTAAGAGATGTAACAGTGTTCGGGGTTGGGCCAGGGTCTCCTGCTTATTACACAAATGCTCTACCACTGGGCCACACTCCCCAGCCCCGCTCTTCAGTTCTCTGATGGTTCCTCCTAATGTTTATCCTCATGTTTCTCCCTTCGTGGAAGGAGGTGCACTTGAGAGTGACATGCGTGTGCATCCCGGAGGACAACCCAGGCATCATGTCTTGGAATCCATCCACCAGGAAGATGGGTGCTGAACTTTCCAAGTGCTAGGTGAACGGGTGCTCAGGCTCCAGGACTCTGCCAGTCTCCACCTCCCCAGTGCTGGGATTACAAGCACCCATTCTAAACAACATGACAGACCACGTCCTTGGACCTGTGTTACCTCTTAAACCTTCCCTTCTGCCCTGGCTTCACTCTCTGCGGAAGCTCTGTAATCACGGGGAACAGCTTCCCTTATTCTAAGTTCCTGCTCTGCCTCCTGTGGTTCCGTTGGCTTCTTCTGCTTTCTGGGCATTTCTTGCCTTTATCTTCCAACTCTTCTACTGAATGTTTATCTTGGAAATCATATATTTGTTTCTCTACCCTCTTTTTTGTCCTCTGGGTGCTCCCAATTGGCAGCATCCTGTATCTCTTGTAGATGTTATCTTTCCTGTCTCCCTGTGATCTCCCTGGGGTTGTTTTGTTCAAGTTCCTTCTGCTCCCTGTCTGGTCTGTTTCCTCTCAATTCCTTTTCTCTGGTTGTTTTGTTTCCAGCTTTTGATGTAATCTGATGTCTGTGACCTTGGCTCTATGTTCATAGAAAAGAATAACTTAGTCCATTCTTATCCATTCCCCCAGGGGACTAAAAAGTTGCATTTATTTGTTTATCATGTACAAGTGTGTGTGTGTATGTGTGTTTGCGTGTGTTGTGCATGTACATACACATGTCACAGTACACATGTAGAGGTGAGAGAACAGTTTGCAGGAGTCAGTTCCTGAGTCCAGGGAACAAACTTAGATCAAATTTACCCAACAAGCCATCTCAGCAGTCCTGTTTCTCGGCCTTTGTCTAGGGTCATTCAGTTTATTCAGAAAAGCATCCTTTAATGCCTTTGGCTAGAGTCAGGGGAGCAGAGTGAGGTAGAGATTTGCCTACTAGACATCTAAAAATGGAGTAGTCTGGGCGCCTGACCTCTCTCCATCCATTGTGTAGGTCAGCAAACCTGTTAGAATCCCTGAATGAGCCGCAGTGAAAAACTAAGCAGGCTGGGAACAGCAGTGCACTCCTAAGAAGCTGGGCACAGTGGTGCATTCCTAAGCTGGGCACAGCGGTGCACTCCTAAGAAGCTGGGCACAGCGGTACATTCCTAAGCTGGGCACAGTGGTACACTCCTAAGCTGGGCACAGTGGTGCACTCTTAATCTGGGCACAGTGGTGCACTCCTAAGAAGCTGGGCACAGCGGTGCATTCCTAAGAAGCTGGGCACAGTGGTGCACTCCTAAGCTGGGCACAGCGGTGCACTCCTAAGCTGGGCACAGCGGTGCACTCCTAAGCTGGGCATGGTGCACTCCTGGGGCCTCAGCCCCTTGTGAGGCTGCAGCAGGAGGATGGCTTGAGTCTAGGGGTTGGAGGCAACTAGATAGCACAGTGAAACCTCGTCTCTTAAAACAGTAAGAGAGTAGGTAGAGTGCTTGCCTAGCATGCACAAAGTCCTAGGTTCGGGCTCCAGCACCGAGCATGGTGGTGCACACAACTGTAATCCCAGTTCTCAAGAAGTAGAGGCAGGAAAATCAGGAGTCCAAGGTCATCTTCAGTTACATATTGACTTCTGGGTCAGCCTGGGCTAAATGAGATTGTCTCCAAGAAAAAGCAAAGCAAATAGCCAGACCTAATGTTGTGGGTGCCAGTGCTAGCTTTTTATGTGGCTTCTGGGAATTCAGATTCAGGTGTTCATGATTGCACAGAAAGTATTCTCACCCATTGAGCCATCTCCCCAGCCCCAATGGATAAGATTTATGAGTCAATACTTTAGCAAAGTCAATGGCTTTTCCACCAGCTGGATTCTGTTACCCCATTCTGTCTGGTATATCCCATTTCAAACCAGGGCCTCACCAAACTGCATCCATGTGCCTTCTCACCCAGAAGTCCTCAGGAATCTGGCTCAGGCTCCTGGGAGCATCCTAACCCCAAGTGGCTTTCAGGTTCCATAAGAACCCACTGCAGTTCTTAGGATATTAACAGAACCCTAGTACCATGTGGCTGCACACTGATGCAAGATAAAGAGGTTTCCATGGCAATAAAACCTTGTCATCCACCTGGTGCCTGGATAAGGATAAATGCCCTTTCACTGTCCCTGGGTTCTCTCTCCCCTACATGGATTGGTTGCTTGCCTTGCTGCTGTGGGAAAATATCCGGACAGAGGCAGCTTGAGAAGGGAGTGTTTGTCCCACAGTTTGAGGGGACAGTCCGTCATGGCAATGCTGGCATGGCAGCAGGAACCTGAGGCAGCTGCTCACACAGCAAGCACAGGCAGGAAGCAGAGAGATGGACGCTGGTACTCAGCTCACTTTCTCCTTTTTATTCAGCCCAGGACCCCAGTCCATGGAACGGTGCTGCCCACATTTGGGGTGGGTCTTCCTACCTTAATTAGCCTTACCTAGATAGTTCCTTGAAGACACACCCAGAGTCCTGTCTGTTCAGTCATTCTAAATTCCATCAGGCTGACTGTCAACATTAAACATCATACTATGCCTCCCTTTTGTTTTGACCTTCAGGTTCTCCAGCCATTTTTGTTGCTTCATGGGCTATCACCAGGCACTTTCTGGAAGACATCGGGTAAGCTGGTAGGAGGAGGAGCAAGAACACAGCACAACATTTTACAGTCAGCCTCTACAGCAGCTGGTTCCACAGCTAGGAACTCAGCTAACCTCTCACTGCTGGCTCAAGAGGTAGCATGCTTGCCTAGCATGCATGAAGCTCAGAGTTTGATTCCAGCATTGCATCAACTGGATGTAGCAGAGGAGGACAGATGTATCTTTAGGATTAGAGAATGTGTTAGTTATGTGGATATGTGCAGATGTGACCATGTGAGTGCAGATGCCCATGGAAGCTGAGGACGCCTCTGGATCCCCTGGATCTGGGATTACAGTAGTTGTGAGCCGTCCTACATGGGTGCTGGGAACTGAAGTCAGGTTCTCTGCAAGAGTAGTATGTGTTCTCAACCACTGAGCCATCTCTCCAGCCCTGAGAGGAACAGATCTTAACGGCGGTGGGCACAAGTGTGATGGCTAAAGACATAAGCACAGTCTTCCTTCCGAGGGTGGCACTAGGAAACGTGTCTGCCAGTCAGTCGGTTCCCCACTCCTAATGATGCCCAACACTCTCTTCTCTTCCGTAGATGCTGGGACATCAACTCCAACCCTTCCATCTGGTGGCTCATTCGAGGGCCTGTGATTCTGTCCATCCTGGTGAGTAGCCATCCTCTCCTGAGCTGGGGACAAGTAGGGAAACACTGGAACCATGAGAAACAGAGGGTTGGAGATCTTGGAGCCTGAGTTCCCAGCAGGTACCAGGAGGGTAGAAACAGCAGGATTCCAGAGGTTGTCCCCTAAGGAGTGGAGAAGGGAGTGAGTGGGTCAGGCCTGTCAGGAGTCATTTACCTTATCTTTAGGACCTAGAACTCAGAGATTTGAGAGAAATACCCCCAAAAAAGCAACCCACCACCAACAAAACAAACAGAATCCTTCCCAAGCATGGTAAGTTCGTTGCAGCACTCAGGAGACAGAGGCAGGAGAATTGAGAGTCTGAGGCTTGTCGGAGCTCTGTTGTGGCATGCTCTATCAAGGAGAAAAGCGTGGGTTGGTATGGAGGCTCAGGGCTGTGCAAACCTCACACCACTGGGGTACCATCACCGGAACCTGCAGTTAGCCTTTGACCTCTGCAGGCATGTGTGCACATGCGCGTGTGCACGTGTGTGTGCACCACATGTGCACGCTTGCAAGTGAAAGCATGTGCAAACATAGATATCATAATAAAATAAAACCAATAAAAAATAAAATAAAATAAAATAAAATAAAAAGTGGACCCCAAGGCTCAGTCAAACCTTCACTCATGGAGATTTACAAGGGATTACAAGCCCCAAGGGTGAGTGTTCTGGCTGGCATTGTGTAGACCCGTGAGGCACTGAACCGGGACAGCAGGGTGTGTCATTTCCAGCTGTGGTCTCTGGATTTATGTGTCACTGGGACTCTGGCTGCAGGATGAACAGCACGATTTGTCATCCTGGCTGTGGGGTCTCTCCTGTCCCCAGCTCTAGGGGTCAGGGCCAGGACACCTTTAGCCTGACCTCTGCCTTGTGCCTTGCAGATCAACTTCATCTTTTTCATAAACATTCTAAGAATCCTGATGAGAAAACTTAGAACCCAAGAAACAAGAGGAAATGAAATGAACCAGTATAAGTAAGTGTAAGGCCGAAAGCTTGGCATCCTGGGACAGTCGGTGAGCATCTACTGAACACCTGCTGTTTACCCCACTATGCTAAGCAGAAAGGCAGGCCTGGGGCATACCTGTAGTTTGACTGGGATGGGTGGGAGGAAATAAGCCTGAATATGAAGCCTCAGACACTGTGGGGAGAGAAAACTATGAAACAAGACAGGAGGCCTACAAGTATAGATCTGAGCTCTGCAAGGCTGGGAGGGCAAGGAAGTGGGTAGGAGGTGTTGAGATGAGGTGGGGTAGAAAGGGCACGGCAAGGCCTTTCCTGTGTGCTCATTTGCTAAGTGCAGCAGCAATAGCACAGGCGTCTGATTTATCTGCTAGGGAAGCTGTTGAATGCTTATTGATTTATGTTACTGATAGAGCAGGGAGACCAGATGCACTGAGGCTTGGTCATGCGTCTGGCCAGTGTTGTGTCTGGGTGGTTAGCACATGGGACTTTGAAGATTTTGCAAAATAAATGAAAACATGCTGGAGATGTTGCTCTATAATGGGATACTTGCTTAGCGTGAGTGAGGGCTGGGGTTCCGCATCTAGCATTGCAAAATACACAGATTATAGATCATAGATAAGAGGGCAGATAAGTAGATGACACATAAGTATATAGATAGATGATAGATATAGATACAAACTTTCAAGGATGATAGATAGGTGATAAATAGTTGATTGATACATGATAGAAAGCAGGCACATACAAAGAAAATTGATAAATAATAAATAAATGTGATTGGTAGATACACAAATAGATGACAGATAAAGTTAGACAGGTAGATGATGGATGATAGATAGATGATAGATAGATAGATAGATAGATAGATAGATAGATAGATGATAGATAGACAGACAGACAGACAGACAGACAGACAGACAAACAGATAGATAATAGACAGACAGACAGACAGACAGACAGACAGATAGCTAGATCCAGAAAAAAAAAACCAAATTGAAAAACATATCATGAGACATTGCAGCATAACTTAAAACAGTCAGGCCCTAGAAGGGTTGAACTCTGTGTGAGAAGGGCTTGAGCAGATCAGGAGTGGCAGCGTACCCTGTGTCCCCAGGCGCCTGGCCAAGTCCACCCTCCTGCTGATCCCCCTCTTCGGCATCCACTATATCGTCTTTGCCTTCTCCCCAGAGGACGCCATGGAAATCCAGCTCTTCTTTGAATTGGCCCTGGGCTCCTTCCAGGTAAGTTTTGGGGATTGTGACTTAAAGAGGGCTCCTCAGGACTGGAGCAGTGGCTCAGTTAGGGGAGCACTGGCATTGTAAGCATGGGAGCTGAGATCAATTCCCAGATCCTACAGAAAACGTGTGGGAGTGCGTGCCTCTAATTCCCATCGATGCTGAGGTAGGAGGCAGAGACAAAGTGATCCCTGGAGTTCACCAGTGAGCCAGCCTAGCCTACTTGGAGAAGCTCCAGGTCCATGAGAGACCCCATGACAAAAAGTCAAAGGACACCTGAGACCTCCACATCTGTGTACATATATTCATCTGCACACGTGAATACACACACACACACACACACACACACACACACACACCAGCTTTCAGTTTCCTTTGAGAGAAACGAGGCTGCAGAGATAGCAAGCCTGGCAGTCCCACACAGTGCTGACCCAAGGCCACAGGAGAGGACCTCATGATGCCAACTTATTTTGAGTCTCCAACAGTAAAAGCATGGGAATGGGGGAGGTAGACTCCTGGGAGAAGGAAAGAAAAAAAATCGACTGAACATGATGGACAAAGAGTTACACAGCCACATGGGTAGCACATTCGCAACCACAATGACACACACTGTGTAAAGCCATAGGCAGACAGAGGAGCCCTCTGTTTCTCACTGGGAAGTCCAGAGGAAATGTCTAAAACTGAGAAATTGGAAACTCGCAACATCAGCACGTTATTGAAAAAAAAAAGTTAAGAGTGTTCAGGCTGTACTCAAGTTACCCCTAAGGAGCAGGAAGTGGGAGTGGGTGGCAGGAGGGTTCTGGACTTGTGTGGATGTGTGCATGCGTGTGTGCAAGTGTGTGCCAGGGGACACCATTCCTCAGGACTGTCCACCTTGTTTTTTTGCCGTTGTTTTGCTTTTTGCGTTTTAGATGGGAGCTCTCTGTAGCCTGGAACTTACCAAGTAGACTAGACCATTCTAGTGGGCCAGCTATCTCAGGGACCTGCCAATCACTGTCTCCCTGGTGTGCCACACAGTGACTGTTTTAGATGGAACCACTGAACCATCTTCCCAGCCCTGGGCTGTTGGGGTTTTAACCAGAATCTTTCGATAGGAGGTGGGGGCGGTCACCTACCTCTGATTCACCAAGATGTTGTGAAGTTAAGGCAACACTAACAGAATGGTTAAAAAGAAATCCTAATTGGAATCTCAAGCTTCACATTGTTACTTTACTTATTTGCTTGGAGCCATTTCTTTCCAAAAATAACATAAAGTCACTTTTAGCAACAGCCAATGTAGAAAAAATATGTAGATGACTTATCAGTGGAAAAAAAAAAACTATACACCCGGTGTGGTAGTGTACTTTGTAATCCAAGCACTTGGGAGGAGGAGGTGGGAGTCGAGGTCACCCTTCACTACATAGCAAGTTTGAGGTCAGCCTGAGTTTGGAGCTTTCCAGAAGCCAAAGAAAGAACAGTTTGTTTCAAGACTTATAGTATCCATTAGATGAAAGTCAGTGGATTTGGCTTGAGGCTTACTGGAAGAGCATTTGCCGGCATGCCTGAGACCCTGGGTTCCATCCCCAGTACAACCTGAGCATGCATGTGCTCATACACATACACAGACAGACAGACAGACAGACGGACCACACCACACACACACACACACACACACACACACACACCAATGAAAGCAAGCCCATTGTCTAAAGAAGCCTTGTGATCATGTTCTAGAGCTTAAGGACACCCATCCCCCAGCCCCACCCCACTCCCGCTAAGTCTTCCTTGCAGTGAGACCCTAGCACAGCCCCCCTCCCCCAATAGGGAGGTCCTATTTCAAACTCAACTGCAGGCTGTCCCTGTTCTTCCTCTGAGAAGCTTCCCTGAGCAGAGCCTCTGCCAGCACCTTGGTCCTATTGCACATTTAACAGTGGTCTCACTATGACTCATCTCATCGGGGACTCTGAGGTTCAGGCATTTGGAAGGACTTGGCTTGACCACGAAAGTAGGTAATAAACATTTAAAGAGCGTGGGACCCCAGAGCTGCTTCTCCATGAAGATGGGGACTTCCTGTCCCCAGAACTGGGAAGAAAAAAAAAACCAAGAACACTTTCCTAATGTCCCATGGACGTGCTTATAAATGAGAAGGCCATAAGAAACATGTAACTAGCTAAGCCTGGTGGTACACACATGCAATTCCAGCCTTTGAGAGGCAGAGTCGGGAAGATACTTTCACATTCTAGGCCAGCCTATGCTATATTGCAGGTTCCAAGCCAGTCAGTGGCTTGTGAGAATCTGTCCCTGCAAGTGTGTATATGTTCTTATGTATACACATGTATTAAATATGTATATGTACCCATAGATATGTATGTGTATTCATAAACAAATGTATCAAGGTTTCTCCCACATACCAAAGTGAAGAGGATAATAGGATGAACCTGCATCTACCAACCAAAGAGAGAGAGAGACAGAGACAGATAGATAGAGAGGGGGGGCATGGCCTGGAGAGATGGCTCAGCGGTTAAGAGTTCTTATTGCTCTTGCAGAGGATCTGAATTTGGTTCCCATCATCCTTATTAGGTGCTCACAATTACCTATAACTAGCTCCAGGGACTCTGGTGCTCTCTTCTGCCCCCTGCAGGTACCTGAGCACAGGTGGAACACACACATATCCACAGATATACATAACTGCACATAAATAAAAGTAAATCTCTAAGAAAAAAACCATATACACCTACAATAACAGCAGAACTCACAAGTATTGTTCTGTCTTTGTATCTCCATGGTAGAACATGAGTTTAGCATGCATGGGCCATGGGTTCAAGTCCTGTCCCCTTCAAAAACAGCCTGGGGAGATTGCTCAGTGGGCAAAGTGTTCACTGCACAAACAAGAATCTCCAGCACCCACGTAAAAAGCTGGGGTGGGGTACCAGCAAAACAACGTAGATCCTGGGAGCTCATTAGCCAGCCGCCTAGCTGTTCAGAGCCTTGGGATCAGTGAGAAATCCTGTCTCAGGAAGCTGTGGAGGCCTGATTAAGGGTCATGACCTGCGCTGACTTGTTGACTTCAGACCTTCATCAGTCAGCACATGTGTGCTTCACACACATGCACACATGCACACACACACACACACACACCCCTCACAAATCTGATATCTCCTAGCATGTGTACATATTAAGCCCACCACGGAGTGGCAGGTTCGTTGCCCTTTGGGGTCCTTCAATGCAACAAGCAGCTAAAGGCTAGAGCAGAGAGGCCAGGTCAGCTATATATGGAAGCTATATATAGCTCTTAAGCTATATATGGAAGCCTCTGGAGAAGGAAGATTATCAGGGAGGTGGAGGGCAGGCCTGTGAGAAAGGCAGGATGGTGAGGTGGGCTCTGAGGGAGGGAGGGGGCAGGTGCTCTGTGGACAGCTACTTTCCCATTGCTGTAGTCAAACACCCAAACAGGAACTGTGTAGGGAAAGGAGGGAGGGAAAGAGGCTTTGCTTTGCCTCAGAGTTCTAGGGTACAGCCCATGATGGTGGAGAAGCCTTGGTGGCAGGACCCGAGGCAGCGGGTGGCATTATGGTACTCAGTTGACTTTCTCTCTACTGGATGGATCCCGTGTTTAGGGAGAGTCTTCCACCTTAGTTAATCTAGAAAACTCCTAAAGGAATGCTCAGAGATTCTCCTCTAGGTGATACTAGCCTCTGCCAAGTTGACAGTCAGTAGCAACCAACACACATCACTCAATCACTCACGGCTCTGCAGGCATTGCAGACTGACAACCCAGGGAATATTATCAGGAAAACAGGAGCTCTGAGAAAAGGTCCAGATAAACTCAACCCCTCCAAGTCAGGAGACACAGCCTGGACCCCAGAGCTGCCTGCACCTGCTACAGACCTGCACTGGACCCCGGAGCTGCCTGCACCTGCTAGCACACCTGCACCCGACGTCAGAGCTTCCCTCATCTACTACAAACCTGCACTCAACTCCAGAGCTGCCAGCACCTGCTACAGACCTGCACTCGACTCCAGAGCTGCCTGCACCTGCTAGCACACCTGCACCCAACCCAGAGCTGCCCGCACCTGCTAGCACACCTACACCCGACTCCAGAGCTGCCTGCACCTGCTACAGACCTGCACTCACGCATACTTTGCTCTCACCACACGTCTGTTCTCCAGCAGGAATTTATCACCTTTCTAGTGAGCCCAGAATCTCCCACTGGCATGACCCTGCCCCTCGTAAGGGGATGGGGTGATTCTTCAGGGGCCTCCTGTCTCTGCTATCCTGGATGGAACTCTTCACCAGTTCCAGAGACCTGAATGGTCCCTTTAGTCAGGGCCCAAGTCAGAAGCTCTTCCCTTATCATCCCTGACACAGGAGTTGGAGGTCATATGTTAGGTCTCGGGGTCAATAAATGAAAATGACTTCTGCCTGTGTTGAATGCAGGCAGGCAGGCAGGCAGGCAGATCAGTGTACTGCGTGCCCCAAAGTAGGGAATTCTCCAAGGCTGAAAGGTCCTAAGAAGAGAGGGTGGGGGAGGTGGTGTGTGTGTGTGTGTGTGTGTGTGTGTGCGTGTGTGTGTGTGTTGCGCGTGCGTGTGCTCACTCAAGGATTCAGGCAGGAGCAGGTGGGAGGGATAAGTCTATAACCACAGACTAACACAGTTCCTTCTTTAGGGGCTGGTGGTAGCCATCCTCTACTGCTTCCTCAATGGAGAGGTGAGTGTCCTGGGAAACCACAGAATTTCAGAACAGGAGCTCCCCGATGACCAGCCAAGGAGAGTGAGAAGGGGGCTGAGGCAGGTCTGCTTGCTTGGCAGAGTCGCCTGGTGGTATGATAGGTCACATCTTGGGCAATGTCCTCAGGACAGAACCAGCAGAAATAGATTCCGTGGGTCTGGACTGGGCCTATGAAGCGTTCCTTACCAAACTCCATGAGCAAGCTCAGCAAACCCAGACGAGCCAAGACCCCACTCAATCCCAAGTTCCCGACAGCTCTGCTGCCAGCTCTGGGAGTGACCTGAGTCACTTCCCACCCCAGAGCTCAGGCTTCTCATGAGTGAAGTGGGTCACTTGGAACTGCCCCAGCCTTGGGCAGTGACTAAGGGTTCAGGATATGAAGCTCCAGTCACTGACCCTGGCTACATTGGTAGTGCACACAGGCCAAGTGTCTCTGTGGCTATTGACCAATCTGTCTGGTTTACACTTGAATGGGAGTGACCCCAGATGTTTCCCAAAAATCAAACAACAAAGCTGGCTTCAGAGGTTCAAGTGTTCTCTTGAGGACCATAGAGGAAATAAATGTCTAAGAGCAAACCCTCAGATTGTGGATGGATTCCAGACTGGGGTGAGGGGGTTATGGGAACAAGCGTGCAGGTTTGGACACCCGACTCTGCAGTTTGTGGAACAATTCTCAGACCTTTTCTGAGGAACGCAGTGTTAGAAGATGGCAGGTACATTCCAGAACTGATGTGGAAGGAGAGCTCAAGGTGTCCCCTGACCTCCACAAGAATGCCACGGCATGCACGTGTGTTCACATCTCTTGCTCTCTAAATAAATAAAGTAAGAAATAATTTTAAAATTTAAAGATGCCATGTGCCCAGAGTAGAGAAGGCCCTCAGTACCTTTTCTATACATGGGGCAGGAATGGTCAGTCAGAGACCAATAGGGAAGGGGGCACAGCAGGGCCATGAGAGTAAGGACAGCTTGGCTCATCAGTGAGCCAGGGTCTAGGCAGAGGCCTGAGCTACCTTCTCAAGCAGTTGCTGCAGCTGATAGCTGGTTTTGGGCAGGTGCAGCTAGAAGTTCAGAAAAAATGGCACCAGTGGCACCTCCAAGAGTTCCCGCTACGCCCTGTGGCCCTCAGCAACTCCTTCAGCAATGCCACCAGTGGTGCCACCCACGGCACTAAAGCCAGCACCTCGGAGCAGAGCCGGAGCACCCCCAGGGCCAGTATCATCTGAGGCCGCAGCAGGAGTGGCAGTGGACACAGAGCTGGACACTCAATAGGACGGTTCTCTTCTAATGGCTCTTCTGTGTTTGAGTGGCTGAGAGGCCTTCCTCCAGGTCTGAGCTTCCTTAGAACTGAGGCTGGAGCAAGAAACAGGTCTGTGATTTGGTCTTTCTTATTCTTTTGAGAGAGTAATTCAGTGGCCCCAGAGGAGGCAAGGGAATAAATGGCATCCAGAACACCCTAGTCTCTGTGTGTCGATCTTTTGCTTATGTTCTAAACTGCTTCCCTGCCTCCAGATTCCAGCTCAGTTTTAAGGACAAGCCTAGAAGCTTGGAAAATATGAGGAATCAAGACCCTGGGTCTTAGACTGATTTTGTCTGTCCTAGAGTTCTCATCGAGCATTCAGGACAGCAGCTAAATTAAGCTGACAAAGCCATGGGGCTTCTGAATCCCCCTTTTTCATTATCCCTGATGTTTTATGAGGACTTGGTGGAAAACAGGTACACCAGGAAGTAAGCCATCCTCCCTATAAATGGCAGACAGCTCCTTGAAGGCCCAAGACTTGCCCAAGATACTTGGCAATGATATGAAAGTCTTGTTTCTCTTTTGAGACAGTGTCTTCTATAGCCCAGGCTAGTTTACTAATCCCTAGGTAGCTGAAGATGGCCTTGAACTTGATCCTCCTGCCTGTATTTCCAAGTGCTAGGATTGCAGGTGTGCACCACCAAGCCTGGTTTATGTGGTCCTGGGAATCAGACTCATAGCTTCATGCACAACAGGCAAGCACTTTACCAGCTATGCTACATCTCCATGGACTGCTAATGCACAGTCTTTTAACTATCTGAGCTTCAAGGCAGGTGGTGATTTCCCAACTCTCAAACAGGCAGAGGCCCATCTCCCTGCACTGTTAGCTTCCATGACTCTGGCTGTCCATGCCAGCACATTGGTGCTCCCTGGCTCCCTAAGAGGATGAAAGAGGATGAAGTGTTTGAATCTCCTTCCAAAACACAACCTAGCAGGGAAACCTAAATAGAAATGGGGACCTGGCCTCCAATTTGCATCTTACAGCCTGCTGCAGGACCGCTTCCCAGGTTGAGACCCAGGATGAGTGGTCAATGAGTTCTGGTTTTGGTAAAACCCAACCGTCCCCATGAACTCCGCAGATAGAGATAGCAAAGTGGCTCAGAGAGAGAGAGCACCTGCCCAGGTGCACAGGCCTTGGATGTGAGTGACCCTCAGCTCTGCAAAACAAAACAACCAGTTCTGGGGGCTCCAAGGTCCCTGAGTAGTGGTGGTTCCAATGTCACATCTGTAGTCTCATGACTCTCAACTGGGATAAAGATGTCTAAAAATCAGGGCTAGAGAAGCGGCTCGGCGATGAAAGCTCATGCTGACCGAGCATGACGGCTTCAGCTGGATCCTGGGAACCCACATCAAGGTAGAAAGAAAGGACCATCTCCACAAACTGTTCTCCAACCCCCACATGAGCACATGATGTGTACATTCCCATACGTGCATGCACAATAGTAAGTAAGGTGAAGATATGTAAGCTCACTGTAGAAGGGGCTGGAGGTAAAGTGGAGGACGATGTGGGTTCAGTTCCTGGAGCCTGTGTAAAAGCCTGGTGCGGTTGTGCAGGCCTCTGATCCCGGTGCTGGGCAGACAGAGGCAGGAAGTCCCTGGGGCCCACTGGCCATCCAGGAAAGCACAAGTGGTGAGTTCTAGGCCAGGGAAGGACACTGTCTCAAAAGCAAGGTATGTGGTCTCCTGGAGAAGGACACATAAGACTGGTCCCACGTGCCTGTGTACTCTCACACATATATGTGTATACACATGAACATGTATTTATACATATACAAAATCACAATAGAAGCTACTTGGGGAGGTTAGGGCAGAAAGATCACTTGAGCTCACAAAGAAGAGACCAGCTTGGGCAACATCTTGTCTCAAAATAAAATGGGCCCTCAGTGAAGTATTTGGTGAGTGAATAGAAGGCTTCTGGGTTTGGTCCCAGAAGCATCACAGGTGTGTTCACCTAGCCCTGGAAGGGACCCTTCTGACAGGATCAGGGCAAAGTCCAAAAGCCCACTCGGGGCTGGAGGGGAAAAGAACCTTACAGGATATATAAGAACACATTCCACCTGTTTCTGGGTGGCAAAAACTGGAAATGGGGCAACAGGATGGGCAAACAGATCTGGGGGCTGCAGCGATGGCTCAGCTAGTGGATCAACTGCCTTGCAAGCACCTGAGTTCAATCCTCAGAACCAACATAGAAAAAAAAAGCTGGGCACGGTTGCATGTGCTTGTAATCCCAGCTCTGGTGAGATGAGAGCCAGAGGTCTCTGGAGCTCACTGGCCAGCCAACCCAGCCTGCCTGGCAAATTCCAGACCAGAAAGAGACCATCTTGAACAAAATGGGGCCAGGTGATGTTCAGAGGGTAAAAACGCTTGCTATGCAAAGCTGACCACCCGTGTTGGGATTCCCAGCAATCACACAAAGCTGGATGCAGTAGTGACCACATCTGTAATCCCAGTGCTCACAGGCCGACAAAAGAGAGACAGGAAATCCCTGGAAGCTCCCAGGCTGAGACCAGCAAAGAGACCCGGTCGCAAACCAAAGGGAAGGTGAAGACCAGTAGGGAGTACTGACCTCTAAACTCCACCTGTGTGCCATGGTGTGCGCATGCCTACACCCACACACAAAGATTTAAAAAAAAAAAGTGGATGGCATCTAGAAACAACATAGGCAAGGTTGTCCTCTGGCCTCCATACACTGGTGCTCACACATGCACCTGAACACACATGCACACATGTGCACACACGTACACACACAGGGAGGATGAAAGAGAGAAAGAGAGCAGTTCTTCCAGGGAGTGTGGAAATCTCCACAGGCTCTTGGCCCCGTTCACCTCCACCTATCCCCTGCAAGCTGTTAATTATTACTCCACATCTGTTTGTCCCCTCACCCGCTGTGGCGTTCAGCGGTGCACGCATGTGCTCTTTGAAATGTGTTCCAGGATCAGAAACGGACGCTGAGGTCACCTGACCCTTACAAATGAGAGTCTCACAAACAGTCCTGCCCTCCTGCCCGAGTCGAAACTGGCCTCAGGGAAGACTATGTTAGAGCACTCTTGCAGGGACTTGGCTCAAGGAAGATTTCAAACTATGCCCAGAGAGAGGGCAGCTAGCCTCTAGAAACTGGGGTGTGCCAGAACCTGTGGGTCCACACAAAGGTTGGGGGGACTTTAAGTCAGCAACTAGTCAAAGGGCTTTCTGGGGGAATCCTGCTAAGCCAGGAAAATGCGTGCAAGGCTCCCTTGAGCCAATGGGAGATGGTCCTAGCCACTGACTGGTCCTGTAGGTGGAGGACTCGGCCATTCTTAGAAACCTCGAGTCCTGGGAGATCACTCAGCAGTTAAAGCTCATGCCATGCAAGCAGGAAGACCAGAGTTTGGATCCCCAGTATCCATATACATGTTGGATGGTGTGGTGTCACCTGGAATTCCAGCCTGGGAGGCAGATGGGGCATCTCCAGAGCAAGCTGGTTGGTGAGACTGGTCTTAGAGGTGAGCTCTGGGTTTGACTGAGACCCTGCTTCAATGAATAAGGCAGAAAAGCAATTAAGGATGAGACCAGACATCAACCTCAGATCTCCATATGCACACCCTTACATTGCATGTACACCCACACATACATGAACCCATGCACATGTTAAGACATGTACACACACACACACAGCACATGCATATACAGAAGAAAAAAAGTGTCCCAGGGCCCCTCTAGCCCACATCCCAGTGCTATCCATGAAACAGGTGTGAACCTTGCTTAGCTGGGCAGCTAGCCTGGAACCAACTGCTGGTGTCTTTCAAAGTCTCCTCCAGTCCAGGGAAGAAAACACCCAAGGAAGAAGTTTTAGAACATTCTTCTTATTTTAGAATTGACATCTTAAAAGCTTGGCTAACCTCTACGGCTTGTGTCCTGTGGTACTGAGGCACTCTTCTGGCCTCTAGCCTGGGGGGCAGTTGAAGAGCCCCCCCCCCAGCCCAGGGCCATTTGTAGAGCTTCTTGTCTAAGAGGCAGCTTCAAGGTCATTGTCCCACTCAATTCCAGCCAGAGGTCCTACGTCAGAGAAGTCCTGTCATGACCACACTTTCTTATAGAAGCTAGGGCTCCCCCTGGCCGGGTCTTAGACTTTTCTTAGCTGGTCCCAGGGCTCCGTGAGGCTGTTAATATGAAGGCCGCTGGTGGCATTGAGGAAGAAGAGGAAGGAGGCGGTGAACCCACACCAAAACATCAGGGTGAAGCCCATGAAGGTGATCTGACTCTTGAGGAGAATGATGAAGGTGAGGAGGCCCCCAGAGGAGAGGACGAAGGCGATCAGCAGGAGGTAGGAACCGACGGCCCACTTGCGCCGTGAGCGGACATCCTCACACACCTGGGACACCATGAGCAGCTCCAAGCCAAAGATGGCAGCCACCACAGCCATGGCAGCCACAGTGCGTGCTAGACCCATGCCCACTGCCAGCCCGGGCACATGAGCCTGGTTCAGGTCTCTCAGGCAGTGTGGACCGCTGTGGTTACTGATGGTGCAGAAGTACCACAGCCCAAAGAGCTGGTCCTCCACCAGGAGCCAGTGGCCGTCGCAGACAGACACTGAAGAGAGGACCACAGCCAGGGCCGTGCACGCGATGATGAGTGTCCGGATGAAGGACTCAAAGAAGGACCGGTGGGGCCTCTTAGGGCCCAGCAGCCTCTGGGTCTGGAAGACATCACACAACCTAGTGAGTTGACAAGGGCTTTAAAATCCCAGAATGCAATCCCACTTACTCCAGCCCTGTGGTTTTGCTCTGATATCGTGGGAAGCCAAGAACTGACCCTCCTAGCTTCCCATTCGACCCACCCCCATTGGGGGCCCTTCTGCTGTCTACCTGTCCTCCCTCCACTGCCAGAGCCTGGCCAAGTGTTTGCCAATTGCAAACTAATCCCGTACTGTTCTCAGGATCTCTACCCAGAATGAAAAGCCAAAACTGGAGCTGGGAAGACGGCCTTGTGGGTAAAGTGCTTTCTTGCTTTAAACCACGAGGGCCACAGTTTGATCCCAAGAACCCACGTTTTAAAAAGGACAAGCATGGTGGTAAGTTTGTATAATCCCAGAGCTGGGCAGGCAGAGAAGGGCAGATCCCTGGGACTTGCTGGCCAGCTAACCAAGTCGGTGAGCACCAAGCTAGAGAGAGAGAGAGACAGAAAGACACACACACACATAGAGAAGTTGGTGCCTAAATAACAATATTAGAGGTTGGCCTCTGGTCTCCTAATGAGAATATGTACACACATACACACACACACACACACACACACACACACACACACACACCATGGCAGCTGTTTAATATAGTTCCATGCCTAAGATATTCTTTTTTCAGGCCTCTTGGGCTCCTGTCTAGCAGCTCCTGGGCAGCTCTCTCACCCCAAGAATGATACCTTGTCTCTTCCTCTCATTCTCTTCTGAGAGGTCCTTCCTACCCAGCCAGTCCCCTGGGTCCTCTACTGCTCTTCTCCGGCAGGTGCCCCGTTTTGCTCTTTGCTCTATTCTGGTGGTATTTTGGAGTGACATGCCATTGGCCATCCACCTGGACATCGCATTCCCCTCGGAGGGCAAGGCCACGTGTCAAGAGACCGTGGTATTTGCAGTATCCGGCACACTGTTAGACCTGCGCACTTGGTAGGTGCTTGAGGAAGACCAATGCTGGAAGTTCCTGATAGACTGAGCCTCCTGCCCAGACGTAAGCTAACTGACTCATTTATAGGATGCACAGAAGCAGGTTACGTCACTGTTTGGGAGGTAGGAAGAACAGATAACACAGAAAGATTACTGCTGGGAAGTGAGGGGACTGAAGGAAAGGGAAGTGCAGCGGGCATCCTATGGCAGCTGTGAGTAAGATTCCAAAGGCAAGCATGAGCTGCACCTCTCTCAGGTACAGCTGAGCCTGGTTCCCGGGAGACTGCGGGCAGAGCCCTTATGAGGCTGTCTGCTAGGGCTGGGGAGACGGGAGACTCATTAAAGTGCTTGCCATGCAAGCGTGAGGACCTGAGTTCCGATCTCCAGGACCCACATAACAAGTCAGGCGTGGTAGCGAGCCATATTTGTAGCTCCGGTGCTGGATGGGCGGGGGTAGATGGGTGGATTTCTAGAGCTCATTGACCTGTGTAGCTTAATTAGTGAGCTTCAGATTCAGTGAGAGACCTGTCTCAAACATGTATGCGCTCTCTCTCTCTCTCTCTCTCTCTCTCTCTCTCTCTCTCTCTCTCTCTCTCTCTCTCTCTCTCTCTCTCTCTCGTTTCTCTTTCTCCCTGTATTTTGAGCCAGCGTTGTTTAATACATTCAGGCCTGGCCTTGATTCACTACATAGCCAAGGATGATGTTGAACTTCTAACCTTCCTCCTTCCTGGGATGACAGGCGAGCAGCCCCCATTTGTTTATTTGGTGCTAGGGTTTGAAACCGGGGCTTCACACGCACTGGGTAAGCATTTCGCCAGCTGAGCCACATCTCCAATCAGTGCCCTTGTTTTCTTCTTGTCTGCCCAGTGAAGCTGGCGATCCCCACAGGAAAGCACCTGGCAAGGTTATGAAATCCCTAGAGGCTAATACGGTCACAGGATGGGGCAGCTACAGATGCAGAGAACGAATCACAAGACACGCAGGCCAGCTCAGACACCTTTTGACCCTAGGCCTCATGCTGTCTGGAAAACAGGCACATTCAGTCCCTTCCTCGGCCCCGCCTGTCCCAGGCCCATACTGGACTTTAATCTTCAGGCCCTAAGATGCCACACTGGGATCAGACAGAGGTGACAGGGAGATCTGGTGTCGCCTTTCCTTCTGTGGACTTGAAGTCGGCTTTATTTAAACTCTCTGACCACCAGTAAGACTGCAAGGATTAAAGGCTCATGAAGTAAAGACATGTGGGGCTGGAAAGACGGCTCAGTCTGTAAAGTGCTTGCAAGTATGAGGACCTGAGTTCGATTCCCAGAACCCATGAAAAAAAGCTGGGTGTGTTGGTGCACACTTAAAATCCTAGTACTGGGAAGGGAGAAATGGGTGGATCACTGGGGTTTAATGGCCAATCAGTCTCCCCAACTTGTTGAGTTCCAGGCCACACCAAAGTAGTCAGTAAAATGCCCTCCTTGCAAGCACAAAGATATGAATTCCATCCCTAAAACCCAAGTTTAAAAAACAAAAATAGAAGAAACAAAAAACCTGAGTATAGTGGATGTTAGTAATCTCAGCATTGGGAAGACAGGCCAGTCACAAGGAATGGCTGGTTTTCCAGCTTAGCCTAGCGGATGAGTTCTAGGTCCGTGCAAGACCCTGTCTCAGAAAACAAGGTAGACAGAGCAGGAGGAGAATTGGTACTTCAGGTTGTCCCATCCCCCAGACACATACAAAATGTGTGGCCATAGGTGGTTCCTGAGAGTGGTCTATAACACCAGCAAGGATCATGTATACGTTAGCCTTCATCCTGAACCACTGTGTGTGCCTCAGCCCATACTGCTGGTATCTCCACCAGCTTCCAGTGACCCTGGGGGCTGGAAACTTCTGGAAGCTGGGGCAGGGTCCGGGGGCTGGGATGGGGTGGGGGGGGGGCTGGGGTGGGGTGGGAGGGGATGGGGCAGGGCGGGGTGGGGGCTGGGGTGAGGTGGGGGCTGGGGCGGGGTTGGGAAGGCTGGGGCGGGGTGGCATGAAGGGTTGTGCCACTGAGTGGTAGCAGTCAGTGGAAGAGCCGGCCTGAAAAGAGGAAGTGGGCAGCCAGTCCTGCCCCTGCCCCTGCCCCTGCCCCTTCCCCATAAGTTTATCTCTGTAGCTTAAGGCTGTCCCTTCAACCAGGGCCTTGGACTCCTCTGCTAAACAACACTTCTCATTCTCTTTTTATTCTCTCTTTTACCCTGAGACCCTGACGGGTTCCAGCTGACCTGTTGCCTGAGGTTAAGGGCTACTGAGGCCACCCCCAAAGCCATGTCATATCATCCTCTGCTCCCCAAGACCAACAGCACCCCAAGTATGCATACTGGATTCACACTCATTTCTCACATCCCTGTATCCACTACTCTGCAAGGTGTGCTCTGTCCAGGCCTGGGCCAGGCCACCATCCCCGCATTGACCACCCCCAACACACTGACATTTCTTCAGCAGCCTGCTCAGGAGCCAACCTAACTGTTCCTTTCAGCTCCACCGCTAGCATGATCCAGGCCATGTGCACACCCTTGCTACTGGGTATAGACCCTCATTCATGCTAGGCAAGTGCTCTGCGCCAGACTCACACACACACATGCGTGAGCACACATACATGCACACATGTGCGCGCATACACACACACACACACACATTTTTTAGTGTCTTTTATTCAGAGACAGCCTGATCATACTCTAGTCTTTGAACCTGCGATCTTCCTGCCCCAGTCTCTCAAGAAGACGGAACAAAGACCTGCACTAACAGGTCCTGCTTTTTAGCTGTCACTCATTCCCCCTTCCACCTCCTCTCCACTGAAGGGCAATAACAGTACCTAACTCTTAAAGTTGCTAAGGGGGCGAAGTTGTTGGCCAAGTCATCCTCAAAGTAGGGACAAGTGCACTCCGTACCCTGCACTAACATGGGTGTAGCTCATGGTCCTGACTGCCAGACACAGCTGAGCCTGGGGCAAACATGCCTGTGCCGTCCTCCCTTCTCCCTCTCTACCTTCCCTCTTTTCTTCCTCCTCCCCCTCTCTTCCTCTGCCTTCTTTTCTCCCCCTCCTCCTCTTCTCTCTATCCTTCATCCTCCTCCCTTCCTCTCCTCCCATCACTTCCTTTCCTTGTCTCTCTCCTCTTCCTCCCCTTGCTTTACCCCCTCCTCCCCTCTCCTCCTCCCTCTTCCCTTCTCCTCCTCCTCCCTTAGAAAGGGGCTCCTATCTATGATTTTGTACCTCTTAGCCTAGCTCCTCCCACACCTCACACTGGTTTCTGGGCATCTCCTTGCCCAAACCACCTGTTTGGGGGTGTCCCTGTGCCTTTCTCCCTGTGCCTTCCTCCCAAGGTCTCTCCCTGAAGATGGTCTGGAAATATGCCCAGGAACAAAAACAAAACAAACAAACAAACAAACAAACAAAAAGAAGCCACCTAATCAGAGTCCCTATCTGTTGTACCCTAGCAACTGAGTTCTGGTTAAAAGGGTTTGGGGGTGGCCTACATTCTGTCACCTGGCTACCCACTGTAGGCAGGTCACTTCTGAGCCTCAATTATCTCTCTGTAAAATGGGTAGAACTGTAGGGGTGGCCTATGTCTATAATGCCAGTTATTCAGGAGACTGAGGAAGGAGGATAGATAGATAGATAGATAGATAGATAGATAGATAGATAGATAGCCCAGGGGTCTGAGACCATCCTGAACAACAAAGCAAGATACTGTCTGTCTTAAGCAGTATCGATAATGATAAAAATAAGGACTGCTAATAGCGGGACCCTACCAACATTATCAGTGTCATGGGGCCTGAGCATCTGAAGGCAGAGTCAACTGACATATCTACTCCTCGGGACAAGACTAGACAGTGGACAGTCTGGAGGACAGCCAGACACCGGGATGCCTGGGTGAGCAGGAAGCAAGCCCCAGGGTAGTGGACACTTCCCTACCGCCCTTTGAATGGGGTAGGAATGTCGAGATTCTCAGCCAACACAAACACTCTCGGCACTGCCCCAAAAGAAGCCAGATCTTAAAGGAAGCAGAGGCTCCTGTCCCAGGAGCCTTTTTCCTGGGATGTGGGGGTCCCTGGTGAGTACACTTCCACCTCGGTTCTACCTAGCTCCCCAAAGGCCTTTAAGAGAAGATTATCTTTGCAGTCCTGACTCCCAGAAAGTTCTGACTTTGCAAGCAACTAGTCCACCGTTACATAAACCAAGTCTAGCCTTTTGCAAATCCATTCTGTTGGTCCTCCACTCCAGACGCCCAGTTTTTAAAAACTCCCAACGACCCCTGAGAAAAGGCTTACTCACAGGTCATTCACTGATGACCCCGCAGAAAGTTTGGTGGCCTCTGGTGCCCTCAGGGGCCAAGAAGACTGCAGAGAGCCAGCTGCACTGGGGAGCAGGTACCCCCAGGTCACTCTCAGAGAAACCTTCCCGGGGGCGGGGGGAGGTTTCCAGCAAGAACTGGGCATTTGGGGAGTTGTCACCCTGACCCAAGGCTTCAGTCACTGCGGGTCCCCAGTCCTCCCCATGGTCGGCTATACCCCGGCTCTGAGCCCCGCGGGCCCCTCGGGCTACCTGTGCGCCGATGGCCGTCATGCTGCACCCTGGGCAGCCGCGCTGTTGCCTGGCCTAGCTGTCGCACTCCGGCTGCTGCGCTCGGCTGCCGGGCTGGCTCTCTCCTGGGGCGGGGCGCAAGTCAGGGGGCGGGGGCATAGCGCTCACTAGGCTGCTCGGGTTACGCTGACTCAGCGCTCTTGGTCCCAGAGAAGGGGTACCCGGTGACCCCGCTCGCGATCCTCGCCTAGATACAGATTCTTCGAGGGCTGGGAAATTTGGTTCCGGTCCAAACTTGAAGGGCCGCGTGTCCCGAAGGAGCACCTGGGTGCAAAAGGCGAAGGATCCCGCCTGGATTCTGGCTTCTACACCCACTGGTGACCTTGGACTGCTAGTTTAAAGTCGCTGAGCCCTGGTTAATAAGTGAGATAATGTGCGATTGACTGGGCTTTTGCAAGGCTTTTGTGACACGTGAGTGGGCCAGAACCCTCTGGGGGCTATCACTTGCCTTAGTTTGCCTTTTAAGGAGGAGCGACAGGATCCTTGTCTCCTGATCCCCTCAGGGACTATTAGCAAATATTAGGCTGGTTGTTGGGGCAGACTCCTGTAATCCCAGCATTTGAAGGGCTGAGGCAGAGGGATTGCCTCCAGTTAGAGGCTAGCCTGGGTTACATAGTAAGTTCCAGAGCACTCTGGTATAGAGTGAGACCCTGTGGTCACAGAAAGAGGAGGGAGGAGGGGGATGTGAAGAAGGAAGAGGGGAGGAAGAACCGGGGGTGGGGGAACAAGAGGAAGGGAAGGAGGAGGGAGGTGAAGGTCCAGCATGCTCAAGGACCTGGTTTCATGTTCCAACAGCATGAGAAAATGGGGGGGGGGGGGGGGAAGAATGGGTATACTAAAATATTTCTAGCTTCAAAAGGATGTATGGTCAGGACCAAAGGCAAGGGTTTCCACTAGTTCTGTCTTACCTCCTGCATCCTTGTGGGGAAGAGGGTAGGTGGGATCCTGATTAAGGTAAAACAAGATGCTGGCTAAGGAATAGATTAGATGGACTGATTCATCTAGTTTATTCTGGCCAGTGGACAGCTCTCTTTTTATCTAAGGACATTGGACACTGAAAGCACTGCACAGTAGTGGTGGCGCACGCCTTTAATCCCAGCACTCGGGAGGCAGAGGCAGGCGGATCTCTGTGAGTTCGAGACCAGCCTGGTCTACAAGAGCTAGTTCCGGAACAACTGGGACTGTTACACAGAGAAACCACGTCCTGTGGGAAAAAAAATAATAAAGCACTGCATGTATGTCTCCCTGGAAGAGTCCTGAGGACAAATGGAAAGACAGTCATGCAAGCATCTTCTGTTTCCATGTTCATCTGGTCCCTTCACCATCAGAGAAATGCTTGGCCAGTTCTGGGACAGGCAGATGAGGTGCGTAGGCCTCTCTTTGCCTTCTCTTGCCTTTCTGTTCAGAGCAAGCACCACCCAAGAGACTGGAAAGCACACTGCTGGGCCCCTCCCCAAAACTTGTGACCCTTGGGACTGGGGTGAGACCTGTAGTGAGAGACATTGGTGCTGCCAGCTCTGGGGCTAGAGACCTGAGCTAAGGCCAAGGGCAGGAGGCCAACTCCAGCGCTGGGCTGGGTGCGCCCCCCGCCCCCCAGCCTCAGGACTCCTCTCCCCAGACCAGGAGTCTAGAAGCCAGATATTCATTCCTCTGAAGCTCTGGACTCCAGTGGAAGATCTCACAGAGAAGGAGGAACAACTCCAAACAGGGCAGTGGGAGGGGAGTTTAGGGGGGAAGGAAGAGGGAAGGAATGGCCATCCCTGCAAGCAGCTCTGGAATTTTCTGCCAAGGGGGCCTGGGCTACTCTTTTCCACCTGACCTGAGGTTGGCTGCTGCCTGGAGAGCTCAGATGGTAGGGAACTTGCCTGGCCTGAAGCAGGCCCTGGGTTCCATCCTCAGCACCACATGCCGGGTGTTAGGCTATAGGTACCTGTAATCACAGCACTTGGGAGGTAGAGGCAGGAGGATCAGAAGTTTAGCCATTTTTTGACCTCACAAAAAGCTTAAGGCCAGCTTGGGTCACATGAAACCTTGTCTCAAAAAGGAAAAAAAAAAAAAAAAGGAGTCGTTGGGTTTCATAATCTGCACCCATCTCGTGCCTTCTGAGATTGCTAGACGGGCTGCGCATGTCTGCGGGTAGGGTGCCTGTTCGCTGACGTTTATAAGAATAGAAAAGTCTTGAATCAGTTGAATTTACTGCCGCACGCCTTGTCAGCAAGAAGCTCTAAGAAGCAGAAATGAGGAAGTATCTGTCCAGTTCCCAAAAGGAGCACAGAACAGAGGCCTGGAGTCTGGGTGGGGCTTGTGCCAAGATCTGACACCCTTGGCTTGAAGCATCCATGACACTCCCTCGGCACACCCTCCCGCAGTGACACAGCAGAGTTAAACACTGTCCTGGCAGAAAGGCAACTATTCCAAAGAGCGACCCCTGTGCTGTGAGCTAGTGCACACCTCTAAGCCCCAATGCTCGCTCTCCGTGCGGAGGCAGGTATCCCCGGTGAGATCTACAGAGTGAGTTCCCACTAGCCAGGGCTAAACTGTTTGGCCCTGTCTCAAAAACTCAGGGGGAGGGTAAAAAAGCCTGAAGCCTTTCTCCCTTTGGCTGTCAGACATGAACCCCAAGGAATTGGAATTTCCCAAGGAAGCCCAGACTGGGGAAGGAAAGACTACCCAACATCAGAGAGAAATGGAGATTTGTCTCCAGGAAGAGATTTTGCACAACCGTAGCAACTGGTTAGACCACCTTGCAGGAGAAACTGAAGCAGAGACAATGATGGGGTCAGTGGTAGATGGACCACAGCTGGACTGCTTAGCTATGTACACCTCTTGCCCTCTGTTTAAACCTGAACTTCACATGGGGACCCTCAGGCTGGACTCGGGGGTCATGACCTCTCTATTTGCCTGTTTCTTGCACTCCCACTTGAGGGCCAGTGGCAGAGTCAACTTGTCGGGTTGCTAGGGTCCAGGCTATGAGCCTTATAACCACAGCAGCAGCAGGAGTGTCCGTGTAATGGAGTCCGTGGTGGACAGGGATGGCAGGGTAGGATAGGACCCCAGGCGGTAGAGCCAGAGGCAGCATGAACACGCATGAACCTCTTTTCCTTGATATTCCCTGCCTTTTCTCCAGATGGTCTGACAGGTTGAGCCTCTGCCCCCTCTTCCTAGTCATAAACTTGGTCAGGCTTAGAGAAAAATGAATGTCAAAAAAAGAGGAAGTCAGCAGAGCAGCGGTGGCACATGCCTTCAATCCCAGCACTCGGGAGGCAGAGGCAGGCTGATCTCTGTGAGTTCGAGGCCAACCTGGTCTACAAAGTGAGTTCCAGGACAGCCAAAGCTATTACACAGAAAAACCCTGTCTCAAAAAACAAATAAATAAATAGAAAATAGAGAAAATCCTGCTCCCTGGCCCACCCCCTCATCTGACAAGACCCAGACCCAGGTCCCTAAAGTTCCCAGGTGAACGGATGCTAATCGGTGACTCCACATGCACTGACGTCATTGGTCAGTCAGCAAGCACTGCCCACAGCTCTCCCACTCAGCTTGATCTTTACACACTTTCTTCTGTCTGGAACACTCTTCTTTAAGATAGCAGACCTGAGCAAGAAGTGCCTCAGTGGGAGAGGGCTTGCCTGTCACGGACACACGTGTGTGCAAGTCCCGAGGTTCGACTGCCAGCACCACAAATAAAAAGAAATAGGGCTGGAGAGATGGTTCTGTTGGTAAAAATGCTTGCTTTGCAAGCACAGGGACATGAGTTCAACACCCAGAACCTATATAAGGCAAGCTACGCCCTATGGCATGCTTGTAATCCCAGCACCAGGGAGGCAGAGACAGGCATCCACCCTCATCAGCCTAGCCTACTTTGGTGAGTTGCAGGAGAATGAAAGACCATGCCTCAAAGGACAAGGTGGATGTGCCTGGGGGATGATAGGTTGGACTGTCCTCTCTCTCTCTCTCTCTCTCTCTCTCTCTCTCTCTCTCTCTCTCTCTCTCTCTGTGTATCTCTGTGTGTGTTCATTCATCTGTCTCTCTCTCACACACACCAATCCACCATATAATACTTACACAAAGAAAAGAGAGACAGCAAGGAAGGAAGGGAGGGAGGGAAGGAGCCAGTGAGAGGGTTTATAAGGCTAAGACACCGGCTGCCAAGTCTGAGTTTGATTCCCAGACTCACATGGTGAAAGGAGAGAATCAACTCCTACAAGCTGTCTTCTGTTCTGGCTAAAGCATGTGTGCACACACGCATAGATGCACATGTTTGTGCTTGCACACAGACACACACAAAACAAAATGTAAGAGAGGAAGGAAGGAGAGAAGGAAAAGAAAAGAAATATAAGCTTTTAATACCTAGTATGCCACTCGCCCTTTTGAGTTCCGAGCTCGGGCGATGCCTGAGAAAGGCCTAGGTGAGCGCATCTACAACAGCTCCCCGTTCTCTCCGCTTTCCCCTTCCTTTTCATCCTCTCTTTTCCTTCACAGCATCAGCTCTGTCCAAAAACAGAAGTACATAAATCAGGACAGCCGTCCAGTAAGAGAGGACACAGACTCCAATTAAGCTGAGCAGGGGAGGTTGATTTTATAGACCAAAGTGGGGCTTGAAGAAAACAGAAACTTGAAACAAAAAGGCAGGTTGGCATTTCAAAGTTTCTCTTTCTTGTTAGATGGGGACAGCAGAAAAACACTGGCATCAATTTAGCTTCAGATTGCTCCAGCCTACCTTTTGAGCGAAAGGATTAAGGCAGGGAGAAGCCTCATTATCAGGACGGAAGTTGCCCTGTTTGGGGAGTTGGGTTGTTTCTCTAATCCTTATTTCTCAGAATGCTGATAATGGGTTCATTGCAGGCAATGACAATTCATTGATTCACTTGGACAATGAATCAATCAATTAATTAATTAAGGCTGGGAGATGCCTCTGGCAATAATGTCTGAGCCAATGCCTTGTTGCAAGCATGAAGATCTTTGTTTTTGTAATCCCAAGAACTGAGAGGAAGAGAGATCTTGGGGTTTGCAGGTCACTCAGTCCTTGCGTACTAAGTGATCTCCAGCCAGTGAGAGATTTTTTTAAAAAAAAAGAAAAATGGGGGGGGGGGCAAAAATGGCTCAGTGGATAAAGCATTTACTTGCCTTGCAAGACTGAGTTCAATTCCCAGAACCCATATGAAGCATGAAGCAAAGAGCAGCCTCCGTGAAGTTGTCCATATGCATGCTACCACACGAGTGCCCCCCAATACACACACACACACACACACACACACACACACACACCACACCACATGACAACAACAAAATGGATAGCTTCAGAGGAACAAGATTTGAGTCCTCTGTATATCAAGTCACATGAACACACATAGGCAATCACACTTCAGAGACGGATCTCATTGTGCTGCCCAAGTTGATCTGGAGCTCAGCTCCATCAATTGGCCATTCTGCCTCAGCCTTCCGAGAGGCTGGATATGATGGCTTTGTGTCTCTCCGCCTAGAGCTAGGATTTTTAACAGCTCAGAGAGGCCAAGGGACTTTGCAAGACCGTTACGGAGTCAGGCACACAGTGAATACCAAACAAACATTAGCTGAATAATTGGGTTGATCCAAGTAAACAGAGTGGAAGGGAAAAGTCCAGCTTCCATGGAAAAAGTGTTTGGGTTTAGGGGTAAATTCTCCCCGGGGCTGGGGAGATGGCTTGGTGTGTAAAGGCACTTCCTGTGTGAGATGAGGAACAGGGTTCAGATCCTCTCTGCGTATGTAACTGCTCTCTAAATATTTACCTCATGCCCGGATACGAGTGCAGCTCTTACCCCTCATCAAAGAAGCTACTCTTTATGACAGACAGAGACCATAATAGAAAACCATGGCCAGACAAAATAAAGAGAACAAATGATCGTGAGTTGTCCAGTACCAGCACATCCATCTGCCCCACAATTCCTGTACTGAAGGCTCAGGGAACACCATGGAAAGGGTGGGGTAAGACCATAAGAGCCTGAGGCCGGGAAGTCTGCTGTGAGACTGTCTCCTAGAAGTGACAGAGAAGCTTCACCCATGACACTAACAACATGGCTGCCTAAACAGACCTGAAGGAATCTAACACCAATAAACACGCTAACATGGAAGGGGGAAATCTCATGGGACCCCATCCATAAAAAAGAGGTACAGACCACCAAGGAATGCTGAGAACAGGGGAAAGAGCCTTCCCCAGGGATGAGACCCCTAACTGGTTATCCAATACCAAATAGCCCTGGAATCATATACATACAAGTAACGCTGAACCTAGACCGAGCAGGGTGTATCTGTGTTTGAGGCGTATATGTGTAACAATACAAAGAAAGAGATGGAGCAAGGTGGAAGAGGGTAGCTGGGAGGGGGTGGAAGGAGGAAAGGGGGAGAACGACTCAATTATATTTTAGCTTAAAATATTTTTTTTAAAAGTTGGAGGGAGTGATATAGGAAGACAGCTGGTGTCCTCCTCTGGCTTCTTGCTTGTACATGGACATGAATGCACTCAGATCACACTCATGCACACACACACACATACACACACACACACACACACACCATTTCCTGAACTATACAAATGATCCTTGAAAGTATCTTCTCCCTTTCATTTCTATTCCCGTCCCAGCCTCCCCCGTTGTGCTGGTGAGTTTTATGTCAACTTGACACAAGCTAGAATCCTCAAAGAGGGAGCCTCAGTTGAGAAATAGCCTCCATAAGATAATGCTGTGGGCAAGCTTGTGGGGCATTTTCTTAATTAGTGATTGATGGGAGAGAGCCCAGTCCATTGTGGGTGGTGCCATCCTGGGCTGGTGGTCCTGCGTTCTATAAAAAGCAGGTTGAGCAAGTCAGGGGAAACAAGCCAGTAAGCAGCACTCCTCTGTGGCCTTTGCACCAGCTCCTGCCTCCAGGTGATTGCCCTGTTTGAGTTCCTACCCTCACTGCTTTTGATGGTGAACTGCTATATAAAAAAATTTCCTTCCCAAGTTGCTTTCGGTCATGTATTTATCACAGCAATAGTAACCCTATCTAAGACACCAATCTAGCCCCATATTTTCCTTGTCTTTCTCTTACCCTCTCCTCTCTGGCCTTCCAGTTGCCCAGCCTCTGCCCACTGCGGGACCCTCATCTCTCTAACAAGCCTGTGAAGCACCTGCTATTATACCCTCTGGGCATCTTCATTTCCTCTTCCCCAGGCCCAGGAGACTGGAGGAACCTTCCCCTCAGCCATCTGCCCCATATCTGGTCCCAGTTCCTCATGTTCAAGGCTCTAACTCCACCTGCCTGCTCAAACATGGACAGAGCTCTGCCTGCTCTCAGAGGCTCTGGACTGATGGTTCTCTGGGGGACAGGCTTTCCTGGGGTGGCTATGGGGCTGTGGGGGCCTCCTTGACCTCTCCAGCCTGAACAGTGCCTCCCCATCCCCAATCTTGCTACTCTACTACCTTTGTATATCAGTGTGTGTGTGTGTGTGTGTGTGTGTGTGTGTGTGTGTGTGTGTGTGTCTGTCTGTCTGTCTGTCTGTCTGTGTCTGTGTGTTCTTGGGAGGGTCAAACCCAGGACCTTGTTACATACTAAGAAAGTACTCTACCCTGAGCTCCACCCCCAGCCACCTCTGGATACTCTTGACCACCAGTTAAATAATCAGTTTCCTTTATTTTCCTTCCTTTCCTATTTGCTTCCCTCCCTTCTCCCGTTCCTGCCCTTTGTCTCTCTTCCTTTTATTTTCTTCCCCCTCCTCTTTCCTTTTCTTCCCCTTCCTTTTCCTCCCCTTCCTTCCCATTCTCTTCCCTCTTCCTTCTCTCCTTCTTCTCTTGTCCTCATAGAGCCCAGACTGATCTCACCAGTCCTCCTGCCCCAGCCCCATAACTAGCTGGGATTACAGGAGTACACCATAACACTTTCTCTTGCCTTCTCTAACCACACTGAGATCCCTGAGTGATAGGACTTTGTCCCTGCTCTGTGCCAGGCCCCTGGAGAAGAGCCCGAGTGAAAGGCTTGCTGATGGACCAACCAAACAGCAAATGTGTTCTGGACAAATACTTCCCTCTGCGAGCCTCAGTTTCCTGTCCAGTGGTTTGTGTTTTGTTTTGTTTGTTTTTGAAAACAGGGTTTCTCTGTAAGGCCCTGGCTGTCTTAGAATTCCCTCTGTAGATCAGGCTGGCCTTGAACTCAGAGATCATCTGCCTCTGCCTCCCGAGTACTGGGACTAAAGGCATGTGCCACCACTGCAGGACCATGTATAAGGACCCCAGGAGACAATGCATAAGAACTGTCAACAGTTCCTTCCATCCCTGTAGGTAGGGGCCTTATGATCTTAGTCATCCCTGCCCAGGGTACCCAGGATGGTCTTTGTTTGGGTTAAGGCTTCACCCCAGCCCCTAGCACCCCTATACTCAAAGAGTTTAGAATGTTTGGGTTAAGGCATCACCCCAGCCCCTGGCATCCATATATCCAAAAAGTCTGGATTGTTGGGTGGAAAGTCCCATCCTGAGCCACCTACCTCTCCTGGGAGTTGCCTCAGTCCAAAGTCCACCTCAGAGAAAGCCAGCCAAAGGGTGATTCCCTCCTTAGAGATGCTCAAGACCACTCCCACAGGGTATTTAAACTGCACACCCCCCCCCTTCAACAAACACGTGGTTTTCTGGTCTCCTCTCTGCGGGCTGGAAGGCCACCGGGGAGCGTTAGTATCCATTAAACGTGGGCTTTTTCTAATTCGGTTTGATTTGGTCTGATTTGGATTATTGCATCGACAGAGAGGTTTACTGGGATGCAAAAACTTTTTAGTCTTGTTCCCCAGAAACCTCGAAGTAGAGAGTTGGGCCCAGCTGCATTGAACATTAGTTTGGGGAGGCCATCTGGTCCCTGGAGGGTTCCCCTTTAAGAAGTGGGGTGCACAAACTGAAATTCTCTAAAGAAGCTTCTCTACTTGAATTTGGCTGACTAGAGCGTCACGACTGTGGAGCCCGTATCAGCCAAGATGAGGGGCGTTTAATCCAAGCAACTGGAGTCTGAGGCAGGAGGATGAATACTTGGAGGGCAGTTGGAGGAAACCATCTCAGAGTTGTAGGGCGAGGGGGAAAAAGGAGAGAGGAGAGAAGGGCGGGGAAGGGGAGAGCCAATGTTTGAATCTCTTTAGTCCCTTTCTGTAGCCACTTGCTGAGCTGACAATGGGGATCAGCTGGCCGCGAGTTTGCCGTGCACATATAAAGTCCGGATCCCACCGTCTGGTCCCAGTTCCAGCACTGCATAAACTGTGCGCAGAACACCCCAGAGTGCTTGATTACAGGCATACACCACCTGATGAGATTTAAAGTCGAGCTGTTATTTTGTGTAGACAGAGGTAGAGAGGGGAGCCAAAGGCATCCGGGTGAGATGGGTCAGGCACACACCGGAGGCCCAGGGGTCAGAACACAGGAACTTCTAGGAATTCATGAGATTATTCGGAGACCTGCGGGTGCCCAGCTTACCAACCCTCACTCCCACCTGGCCTTGGGCTCCTGGTCGCTTCCCAGGTCACTTTAGTGCGTGCCCCGTGGGGAGGGAGAGTGGCGCACAACTTCTTGCCCCCACCCCCCACCGCCCTACCCGCTCCAGGTTGCTCTCTTCTCCCAACCCCTGCTCCTGGTAGGCAGGTCCCTCCCCCGCACCTCCACCCGGTGCCTCCTGGTGCCCTTTGCCTCTGCTACTTTGACCTCCAGCTGCGCGTGCTGATCTCAATCTTCCTGCAGGTAACTTATTGCAACACAGGCACTTTCCGCTGCTTTCTAGTGCTGCTGGGCGGCCAGAGCCTTCCTTTCAGAGCAGCAGGCGCTAGCAGGTGGGGTCATGCACGTGATGTTGGCCCTGTTCCCCCCTCCCCGCCCCCTTTTTTAAAGTGAGTGTCTGTGTGAGGGGGATGGGGTTATACATTGTGTGTGCACGTGCAAGGAGGCTGGAAGACATTGCTGAATGTCACCCTCAGGAATACTGTCGACTTCCTTTGAAACACCGTCTCTCATTGGCCTTCAGCTCATTAATTAGGTCAGGCTGGCTGGCCAGTGAGCCCCATTATCTACCTGTCCCCACCTCCCCATCCTTGCTGTCACAAGCACATACCACCAAACCCTGCTTTCTAACACAGGGTCTGGGGCTCAAACTCCAGTCCTCATTCACAGCCAGGACTTTACACACTGACAATCTCCCCAGGCCCTATCACTTTTTTTTCCTATGTAGACTTAGAACACTTCCCTTTCCAGTCCGTTCTGAAACACCCTGTGTCTTGCGGGATGGGGTTGGGGGCAATAGACAAATGCGAGGGCTATCCCACAGGGCAGACTGCCTGTTTATCACTCCCAGGAATGTGTCAGCTGTCTTCCTTACCAGGAGCCCTGCAGGGTCAAAGGGCCCAGGAAGCAAAGCCAGGCACCAAGAGTTGGCCAATGAGAGCGATGTGTTGGCCGGGCTTTGTCTGGGCTCTGAGGAAGCCTGGGATGCACTCCCACCCAACCTGTTCTAGCTGTGCTTTACAAGGGAAGCATGCCAGGTCCTACAACCTAAGAGGAAGAGACAGGGCTTTTCAGACACTTCACTTCGGGAGGTGGGGCGAGGTGCTCTTGGAAGGGTGGGGCAGCCTCTGGACCTTGGACTAGGTGTTTTGATTCCTGGTGCTGGTGCCTACTCTCTTCTGGGCTGGGGATCAAACCCTTGTTTAATTAGCCTTATGCATGCTAGGCAAGTCTTTCACAACTGAGATACAATCTCAGACCTTCCTTTATGTAAATATGGATGGATAGACAGATGAATGGGTGGTTGGATTCAGGCGCGCGCGTGCATGCGTTTGTGCGTTTGTGTGTGTGTGTGTGTGTGTGTGTGTGTGTGTGTGTGTGTGCTGGTGTCAAACCTATGACCTCTTCCATGCAGGCAAGTGTTATTCCACTAAAACTAATCCCCCACCACATAAACATGTATACATGTGATGTGGGATTCCCCTCTGTATGCTGTGAATATCATCAGTTAATAAAGGAACTGCTTTGGGCCTATGGCAGAGCTATAGGGGAACAGAGCTGGGTGGGGAAAACTAAGCTGCATGCTGGGAGAAAAGAGGATGGAGTAGAGAGAAGCTATGTAGCCTCACCAGAGACAGACGCCCGAACTTTTGCTACAGCCATGTGGCGATACACAGATTAATAGAAACGGGTTAAATTAATATGTAAGAGTTAGCCAATAAGAAGCTAGAGCTAATGAGCCAAGCAGTAATTTAATTAATAGTTTCTGTGTGATTATTTTAGGGCTAAGCAACTGGAAACTAACTAGTGCCCTCCGACAACAAATTGGCGTTCCAACGTGGCCAACTATATCCATGTAAAACCTGAGAAATTTTTAAAAGGAACTCTAGACACACAAAAAAAACAAAGTTTAGCTGCATTTTTTTCAGCTGGTGGCATGCTGCAGTTCCTTTAAGAGAGGTTGTCCTGATTCAGTGATAGTAGCCAAAACAACAACAACAACAACAAAAACCCAACAACAACAAAAGAGTGCGGGAGCAGATTCTGAATACTTGAATGGCTTTGTGACCCCAGGTGCTTGTGTACCCACTCAGAGTCAGGAGCAAAGCAGCTGAGACCATGCCCACAGCTCAGCACTTCCTGCCTGGGCAGACAGTAGAATCAGGTCTACTAGGCGTGTACAGGCAGGAGAGCATGGCAGATTCCTGCCACCATATACAGAGATATTTCCAGACTGCACATTGCACTACATGGCAGATTTAGCTATTGCTCAGATAAAAAGGGTTTATGAGCTGCGCGCTCCTTCTCAGAGGTGGTCCCAGAGCTGGTGGTAATGGTACTTCTGCCATTTTGAAAAGCAGAGAGAGGCAGAGCCAGCACCTAGGGCCTCTGCAACCAAGCTGCTTACCATTTTAAAAGCTCTCTAGGACAGAAAAGGATTACAGATACACAATAGGACAGATTCAGACATAAAAGACCTCTAAAGGAGACAGCATGTGTTTAAAAAATGTACGTAGGCTTGGGAGAGAGAAGAAATAGAGAGTCATAGTGGCAGAATTAATTGATTTAATGTAGCTCAGGTTTGCCCAAACTCCTGGTTCACAAACCATCCAATTTCAGCCCTCCTCCCCACCCCACCCCCGAGTAGCTGGGACATGGGTGTGCCCCACCATGCCTAACCACAAAGTGCCTTTAATACAAGTGTGAAAACTCATTAGCTCAGAGGCGCTGATGCATTTTAAACTTCTCTTTAGATCTTCTGGAAGCTTGAGGCTCACTTCTCTATTTTAGACAAATCCTGCCTTGAGAGGCCACTAGTCTTCCCTCAGGTTCTGTCTACTTCCCTGGTTGCTGGCCTGATGCTAAAGACACACTATTGTGTATATCCCAGAAGTACTAGGGATCAAACACTGGCCGCTGTACTAAACCTTCAGTCCTTCCATGTTTGATTTCTAGATAGGGCCTCATTAAATTGACAGGATGTTTTTGTCTTGTTTTGTTTTTAACTCAGAATCCTCCTGCCTCAGGCCAGGTTTACATGTGTGCTCAGGCATGAACTGTGTTAGCCCAGTTCAGTGAAAAGGATGTAAGATGGCCAGGCCTTGCTTCCCTGACTTCAGGTGCCGCCCCTTCCCATATTACTGCTGGCTGCTTCCCCTGTTAGGCTGTAGTTTCTTTTTCTTGACTGGTCTTGGAGCCACTCCCCTCCCCGACCCTCCAGGCCCAACTCTGCCTCCCAAATTTGTAGAGATATTTTATTTGTGTTCTAATAAATAAAGCTTGCCTGAAGATCAGATTGCAGAGCTAAGCCACTAGAGGTCAGGGAGTGGTGGCGCACACCTTTAATCCCAGAACTCAAGGCCACCCTGGGCTACGTGAGTTCGAATCTGTCTAAAAATAGAAACAGTGTTCACGCCTTTAATTCCAGCACTAGAGAAGAATATAAGGCAGGAGGAATTCAGTGCAGTCTCTGTGGAGTCTGAGGTTTGGGAGAGAGCATTGCAGTCTGCAGTCACACCGAGGACAGGATCACCCCTTTGTTTGTCTGAGCCTTTGTAGACGTACGAACTCTTCTTGATTGGCTGCTTTGCTTTTCTGATCTTCAGCTTGAACCCCAACATCTGTCTCTGGGTTTTTATTATTCATGTTACACACATTTTCCACAGGCACCCTTACCCCTGCTGGCAGGTACTCTTTGCTTCAGGGTTCCTTGGGGCTTCTCCAAGTCAGAGTAAGTGACTGTCTTCATGTTAGCCCCATCTTAGTGACTCTCAAATTTCATCTCCAAAGGTTGCTAAGAAACACCCGCTCGTGTTAAGGGCAGTGTGGTGAGTGGCTTCAGACACGGATGGGTCGATGGCCTGACAAAATAAAAGCAGCAGCCAGTGGCACTGAACAGGGGGTTAGCCATGTTTTTTCTCTGTAACTGGAGCTTCCGGTACACCTTCTAGGAAACTTCAGGGCCGTGGTTGGGAAGGAAGAGGGCAGAAGCAGTTGGTAATTTTGCTAGGATTTTGACCGTGCTGCTGCTGAGAGCCTTCAAGCAGATGCTTGGTGAGAGCCTCCTGGCTTCTCTGTTGTGTCAAGTTTCCCCGTCTTCCCATCCCGCCCCATTGCCGCTCGCTTGTGTTCCTAGTGCTGTGGACATGAAGACGGATGATCAGAAGTTCAATCCTGTCATCCTCTGCTGGGCAGCTAGTCTGATGACAGAGTGGGCGTTTGTGGTAAGAGCTTTTACCTGCGGAGTCATCTTGCCAGCCCCAGCGAATGCCTTCATCTGTGTCTGTCTCATGGGGACATGCTGCAAGCTTCTGAGTATACTTCCCAGGCAGGTGGATCCAGAGGTCAGGACATAGAAACAGACTCAATGCCTGTGATGGCGATTGGTGACTGTCAACTTGACAGGGTCTAGCATCCCTTTGGAAACAACCCTTTGGGCCCCTAGGTCTATCTGTGAAGGTAGTTGGACGGTAGAGTCCCGGTGGTGGGGAGGTGGAGGGAGGAGGAGCTGGAAGAGGCAGCTTGCTACACTGTATGTACAATGGGGAAGCAGGGAGCCATGGATGCTGGCACTCCACTCAAGTTGTGTTCATTAAGTCCAGGATGCCAGCTCGCAGCTGGTGCTGCCCAGGGCTATATGGGTCTTCCCACTCTTAGGAATGGAATCTGGAAACTCCTTCACAGATATGCCCTGGGGTTTGTTCCTGTAGTGAGTTAAATCCCATCAAGTTGGTAACAAGGTTTGCTATCATAGCCCCTTACCCCGAAACTGACACATAAATTCCAAATCCTAGCCGCCGTGTGTGCATGTGCGCGCGTGTGTGTGTGTGTGCGTGCGCGTGTGAATCCACGTGTATATAACAAAAATCAAACTTTTCTCTTGTCCACCAGTCTCTTTGTCATTCTAATTCCAAGATTCCCCAATAGCTGAGAGGGGAGAGGAAAAGCTTCCTTGCCAATGGTGGATGGAAGTTTTCTATCGTCTTTCCCACATTCTGTTTCTGGGTGGCTGTCCCCTCTGACCTACGGTTCCCAGGCCAGGCTCTCCACGAAGTCCCATGGAGTACTTTTAAAAGCATGCAATCCTGGGCCCCACTGTAGAGGTTTAGATGCACTGGTTTGGGCTTGAGTTACAGCTGGGGCACAGCCAGCCCCAGAACCCTACGCTACTCAACGTTCTGCAGCTTTCTTCCACTGACCTGAAACTCAGCTGGATGTTGAAACTATGACCATTAAGTTGTTAGTGGCCAATTTAACCCTTCTAGTGAGTAAGAGTTTTGCTTCTTCTCCCCCACCCCACCTCTGAGTTGAACCCAGGGCCTCACACCACACACGAAGAAGATCCATTTTACGGCCGGCCGCACTACACCCCGGCCCAGGATCATCCAGTGTGTAAAAACCTGCTGAGTAAGCCATGGAAATGACTCAGTAGTTAAAGCACCCACCGACAGGAGTTAGGGCAGGAGTTTCCATGCCCAGAACCATGTGAGACACCAGTGAGTGTGTCAGCCCTCCTAGAATTCCAGCCTTGCAAAACAGAGACAGAGCAAGCCAGCAAGCCTAGGGAGACCAGCCTATCAGCAAGCTGTGGTTTGGTTGAGAGGTCCAGTCTCTATGAATCAACACGACATCCCCAGCACCCTCTGTGGGAGGAGGACTTTAGACCACGCTCCTCTGCAGGGTGGGTCCCCTGCTTCATAGCCACGTTCTTCACTTACCCTATTGGATGTCGGTGCTTCTGAGAGACGGTTCAGAATGTTTTTCTCCAGGTGAGCAGAGAACCAGGAAACGTGCGCCGTAGGGAAAATCCCGGTGAACAGAGCAGACCAGACAATCCTATGTCCATGACCTCGCAGCCTCCTGGCCCCACAGCCCTAGGCAGGATGTCAGGCCTGGGCCACTCTTCCCTCAGCATTTCCCTCTCCCTCCCTGCTCCCTACAGAAGGGTGTCAGCTGAGAGCAAAGTTGTGTGTGGGCAAAGGACCTGGCACATCTCAGCAAATATCAACACCTCTTTCTGCTGTTCCCTCCCTGAGACTGCAGTCAATCAATTCTACCAGGGAGGCCAGGCAAATGCTTAGCTAACAGTCAAATGTATCCCTGGGACGGGTGGGGTGGGGAGGGGAGGTCGTCGTGGTTCAGGCTATAAAGTGCTTGCCCACAGACATGAGAACTTGAGTTCGATCCCCTACACCCATATAAAAAAAAAAAGCCAGGCTTGAGGGGAGACGAGGAAGCAGAGAGGGGAAAATCTTTGAGGCTCATAGTCCCCCGAGTCAGGAAACTCCATGTTTAGTGAGACACCTTGTCTTAAAAAGTAAAGCCTATACCGATTATGGAAGACACTGACATACCAAATGTAACATATACCCACACATGTGTAGAGGCCAACCCACCTACATGCAAAATAATAATAATAGTAATAGTAACAGCAATAATAATGGAAGCGGCCTGGCCTGGTGACCTCTTCTTCCAGGACCCTGCGCCATCCTCTGTGAAGATATACGTGCGTTGGAGAGTTGTTTGTCAACCCCATACAAGCTAGAGACATTTGAGAAGAGGGAAGCTGAGGGACATTTTCTCGATTGGTGATTGATGTAGAAGAGACCAGCATAGGGTGGGCAGTGTCATTCCTGGGCAGGGGATCCTGGAGTGTGTAAGAAAGCAAACCGAAGAGGCCAGAGAGTACAAGGCAGTAAAGTGTTCTCCCATGGCCTTCAGGCTCCTAGCGTTCCTGTCCCGACTTCCGTTAAGGATGGACTGGAAGCTGGAAGCCAAATAAACCCTTTCCTTCCCAAGCTGGTGTTGGTCAGGGTTTTATGGGAGCCATGGAAAGCAGACGCAGACAGTGTGTGTGTCAGTTAGCTCTCTATTGCTGTAACAAGGCCGTGTAACTCCTGCTACATGTCTCCCATCCTCACTGAGTGCAGGGAAGGCACTGAGCCCTTCTGATGCTGTCTAGGGTGCTGGAGGAGTTGGCTGCTGCTGATGGCTTAAGGAATTACAAGGCATAAAAGGAGTGTTCCCAGAATCTTGGGAGTCTTGGTGGAACCATCAGGGGAAATTGAGGAATCCTCTTAGGGTTCTAAGTCTCACTAATGAAAAAAAAAAAAGAACTGATTCAAATGAAATTCAAATTCCAGGGCAATTTGGTAGAGTTTAAAGAAAAACACAGGGCAGGTAAGCTACCTGTCACAGTTTCTCAGAGGGGAAGGGAGACAGAAAGTCAGCATAGAGGTCTCCACATGCTGACAGGCAGCCACACAGGGAGGAAACTTTGGGAAAAGAGTCAGGAAGCCCAAAGGACCAGGGACTTTAAAGAATCTGTAGGCTCTGGCCAACAAAGGACAAGAAGAAGGAGCCATTATGCCCTTCTGACTCCACAAGGTAGGAGACCCAGCTGAACCAAGTGGCCTCTTGAAAGGACTTCACTAGGAGGTAGGATGCTGGGTAACAAAAAGCTCATTATCTGAAGGTGAACCTGCCTTCCTAGGGGTTCCCGACCTGTCCCACCCAGAGTCAGAGTCCATCCGTATCTTTGCTCAGCTCTCCAGCCACCCTTATGCTCATTTGTTCTCAGCCCCAGCTGAGCCCCTCATTCACCTGCAGAGACAAACCTGCCATTTCACCTGCAGCCCTGGTCTCCTATTTTAAGGTTGGAAAGCCATCAGGCCAAGCGACATGCTGAAAGTCAACATGGTAGGAGCACACTATCTTGCCACAGCCCCTCTCTGATGACACTGGGTCCTGTAGGATGTCCCCTTGTAGAACGGGACAATTGACAGTGTTTTGAGCATTGTTTCCACTCCAGGGACGGCAGAGTCACTGAGGTCATTTGAGAGAGTGAGCTGGGCACTGGGTTGAGGTTCAGTGGAAGAACACTGGTAGAAACTGGGAGGTCCTAGGTTCCACACCCAGTACAAAGGCCTACGAAGTACAAATTTTATAAAATTGCCTTTTTAGGGAAGTCTGGTTTTAGGGCAAGCATCAAGGACAAACACTTAAAAATCCT
This sequence comes from Arvicola amphibius, assembly GCF_903992535.2. Classification (NCBI taxonomy): domain Eukaryota; kingdom Metazoa; phylum Chordata; class Mammalia; order Rodentia; family Cricetidae; genus Arvicola; species Arvicola amphibius. The sequence goes on along the minus strand of NC_052058.2, from coordinate 99,972,871 downwards.
CCCTCCCCCAAAAATGTCTTTTATTAGATTACAGAGGTTGAGCCAATGTTGAACTGATTTTTCCTACATGGCTATCCGATGTTTTCATGTGTGTGTGTGCCTGCATGCATGTGTGTGTGCAGGCACACGTGTATATGGGTGCTCCTGTATATGTGTATGTGTTCAGAACAAGGCTGTAGTGAAGTCACAAAGGGGAACATGAGGGAGGCTGCTAGGACACCTCGGATCTGGTATATACTTGATTTTGAATTTAGTTTTGGTAGCTGTATATTCAGAAACATTTTACTGTTGTGCATTTTTTGCTATCTTCGCATTCAGATAAGTGACCCTGTATGGAGTTGCAACGCACAGTTTTAAGAAGTCGGGTTTTTAAAACATGATATATAGTAGCCACCACTCAGAGAACACACCAGAGATAACCCCTGACTCTTCCCCCAGAGTGCCCCAATCCTGCCAGACTCTATCAGATTGCATCACTCCTTAGGGACCAGTTCCCAAGTGTTGCTCCATTCTGCTCCCTCCCTCTCTTCCCTTCTGCTGGTGCAGACCATAGTATCTATTGGTGCGGGACAATTCTATATTCTGTCAATTATGTTTTAAATAAACGCTGATTGGCCAGTAGCCAGGCAAGAAGTATAGACAAGACAACCAGACAGGGAGTAGAGGCGGGTCAATGAGAACAGGAGAATTCTGGGAAGGAGGAAGCCCATTCCTTTCCAGTCCTGTCCAGACACCAAAGAAGAAAGATGTGACCTGTCCTGCCAAAAAAGGTACCTAGCCATGTGGTTAACATATACTAAAATAATGGGCTATATAAGTTATAAGCGTTAATAAGAAGCCTGAGCTAGTGGGCCAATCAGTTTCTAACTTATGTAGACCTCTGTGTTATTTTCTTTGGGGCTAATTGACTGCAGGAACTGGGCAGGGCAGAAACTCCAACAACAAGCTACAGCTTGATGAGCTTGTGGACTCTCGGACTCTGAGTCTTGTCTGGTGGCCTCCTCCGTGGGATAACCTTTTCTTTGGACCATACAGTCTATCTGCTGCTCCTTCCTTTCCCTGCACCTCCCAGCTAAAAGCCCAGGGTCCTGCTTCTTCCTGTCTCACTTTAGCCTTGATCCTTTGTACCTGGGTGCTGGGAACCCCTCCAAGGAGGAGTTTAGGAGATGCCTAGAGGAATGGGGGAACTGTACCAAAAGCCATTGGATCTCACTGCTAATCTTTGTGCTCCAGTGCGGGACTGGGTGTGTGGTACACAGCAGTATTCAGGAAGGGTTCTATGAACCAACAAATGAAAGTGGATGAATGAATGAATGAAGAGTGATGAGCGGAAAAATACCTGGAAAGAAGAAGGAGAAATACCTCAGCCCTCCTCAGGGTTAGTCTCCGGGTCCCTCTATCACACGCTGAGGGGAAAGTCCTCCAGAGGCTCCTGTACAGAAGAGTATGGCAGGAGGGTCACAAACTAGAGACAAGAACACTGCCATGTCATATCTCTCCTGCCCTCTCTCTGTCCTGGGCCTAGGGAGTTGTAGGTCTAAAGTGCTTGGCTTCCTCTCGTGGTGTAGTTGTGAGGACAGAAACTAAGCTAGCTTATGGGGACATGGGAAGGACAGGAGCCCCTCATGAGGACTCTTCTTGAATCCTCTTGTCATCTGGGAAGGAGGCCAACACAACTGGTATCTGATTCAGGTCTTTTCCCTGCCTGCTATGAAGCTGTGTGGTGCTACAATGTGTGGTAGCAGATACGTCGGAAGCCTCGTGTGCAACCTCTTGATTCCTTGTCACCTCTGGAGCTACCTGTAGTCCCAGTTATCAAGCAAAATTGGTGTAGGACAATTCTATATTCTGTCAATTATGTTTTAAATAAATGCTGATTGGCCATTAGCCAGGGAGGATGTATAGGTGGGACAATCAGACAGGAAGTAGAGGCGGATCAATGAGAACAGGAGAATTCTGGGAAGAAGGAAGTTCTTTCCCAGTCCTGCCCAGATCACTGAAGAAGCAAGATGTGACCTACCCTGCTGAAAAAGGTACCGAGCTATGGGGATAACATAGATCAGAATAATGGGTTAATATATGTGATAAGAGCTAATAAGAAGCCTGAGGGAATGTGCCAATCAGTTTATAACTTATGGACACCTCTGTGTGATTTTCTTTGGGACTTGCTGGCTGTGGGAACAGGTCAGGACAGAAACCCCAACAAGCCCGGCCCTCACATACTACACAAAATAAAAGAAAACAAGGGGAAGGAGAGGAATAGAGACAGAGGAGAGTCCCTTGGGATCCCCATAAGCAATGGGATTCTGAAAGTTTCCAAAACTCCTGCATACTGTCATGGCTAAGACACTTAACTGTGACTCTGAGAAGCCTAGGCTCATACTCAGTCCCTCCCTCTATGCCTCACCTCTTCTTCCCCCTCCCATCCCCATCTGTCTGTCTTGTATGTTATTTGTGTACATGTACACATATGTGTGGTTTGTGTGCACTTGTGGATACAGAGGCCAAAGGCTGATGACAAGTGTCTTTGTTAATTAAGTTTTGACCTTAGTTTTCTGAAACAGGGACCCTGGTGAGTCTCCCGTCTCCTCCCTACTGCACGAGCAGCCCAGCTATTTTTTAGGAGCTGGAGATCCAGACTCAGGTTGTTGTGTATGTGCAGGGAACTCTTTACCAGCCGAGCCGCTGCTGCTGGTGTCTTTCTATCTGCTCCTAATAGATTTTATCTCCACGCTATACTGGCTCATTCTGGAATCCTTGTCTGCACCAAAGCAGAGCTTTGCACCAAGACTGGCTTCACATGAGGGGTGCTCCTTAAAAGATTACCTCCCCAGGCTGCTGAGAGTGGTAGCATTAGCTATGCCTCACACTTGTTACTGATGGCAGTGTCTGTGGGACAGAGATCTGAAAAAGTGACAGAACACACAACATGGAGCTGCAAACTTCAGTGTGCATCAGAATCCCCAGGAGGGCTGTTCAGACCTAGACATGCAGCTGGAGAGACGGCTCAGTGGTAAAAGAACTTGCTGCTCGTGCAAAGGACCTGACTTCAGTTCCCAGCGTCCGCAGTGGATAGCTCACGACCACGTGTAGTTTCAGTGCCAGCCACCCTGCACACATGTACAAACCCATATGCACACACATGTAATTAAAAATAATAAAATAGGCTGGGTGTGCTAGTGCACGCCTTTAATCTTGGAAGCAGAGGCAAGCGGATCTCTGTGAGTTTGAGGACAGTCTGGTCTACAGAGTGAGTTCTAAGACAGCCAGGGCTACACAGAGAAACCCTGTCTCAAAAAAAAAAAAAAAACCCAAATAAAACAAACAACAGTAATAATTAAAGTAAGTATTAAAAACAACAGCAACAAAGCCCCCACAACACCGGACTCATTCCCCCTGTGTTGGGTTCCAAAGGTCTGGACTGAGACTAGAGAATATGCCTTTGCTCAAGTTCCCAGGTGAAGAGATGGCTGCTGGAGGGGGTTGGGGTGGAGAGGACTCACCTTTCTTTAAGGGGCTGACTACCCATGGCCACCATGCTCCAGTGACTATGTGGACAAGACAAACTGCAAACTGAACTTGGTTTTTGTTTGTTTGTTGTTGTTTTGTTTTGTTTAGCTTTTATGCAGGGGGCACACAAGGGTAGGGAGCAGACCTGGGAGGACTTGGGAAGTAAGAAGTAGGAGTGATAGGGTGCATTATGTGAAATTCCCAAATAATCAATAAAAATATTATGTTTTTAAAAAAAATTCCCAAGTGAAGCTGAGCCTGTGGGTTTGGGCAGCACTGACAATCTCTGGTGTAGAGCAATGGACCAAGAACAGGGAAATTGCTATTCTGTTCTGATGTCCGTGCGTGGCCCAGGTAACCTGCGATGCTCTTTCCGCCTTGCTTTTCTCATCTGTGAAATAACAGAGCTGAGTCTGGTCATCTGTAGCGCCTGCGCTACGGGCAGGTACGCAAGCCGGGAACTGGGCTGGAGACTTAAAAACATACAGGCAAATACAGAGACAGAGACATGGGGACCCAGGTCATACTTCATACTGAACGCCAAGTTTATTGTGCTCCAGGGAAGCTTATATAGGGATCTTTAACTGTTAGCCACGCCCAAGTCTCAGGATCTTTCAGCTGCATCAGAACCCACTCTCCCACAATCAAGGTGTTTTGCTCAGTTCACTCCATCAGGCAAAGGGTCTGAGGCAGGCAAAGCAAGTCAAGGGGCCAGGGGTCTGCAGCCCCAACAGTCATCGTAAGAATTGGACATGCATACATACATATACATATACATATACATATACATATACATATACATACATGCATACACACACACACCATACACAAACATAAATGTGTATGTGTGTGTATGGTGTGTGTGTGTGTGTGTGTGTGTGTGTGTGTGTAGCACTTGTTAACAGTAATTGACCTACAGTCTTAGTACTGGGAGCTTGAGGCAGCTCCTCACATTGCGTCCACTATCACAAAGCAAGGAGGTTAAAGCTCTGCTTGTTTGCTGATCTTAACCATCACAGCTCACAAACGAGACCATTTTCTTTACCAGCTGGGAAGAGCCACAGTTTCATGGTAGAAAGAATGGAAGGCATGCTGCCAGGCCGACCTGGCTTTAGACATCCCTTAGGTGTGAGCTGAGAGGTCACTTATCCAGGATTTCACAGACAAATGACTTACACTGCTAACACCAGGAAAGCCCTAAGCAAACCTCGCTTGCCTACGTGATGGTTTATCTGCTGTATCCATGTGAAGGATGGAGATACTTGCTATGGAATGTCCCTCACAGGCTTCTGTGGGGGTCTGGTAGCCCTTGGATAGGCTTTTGGGAAGTCACTGGATCTGAGGGCTCTGATCTAAATGGATTGATACCATGATACGATCTGGGGGCACTATGGTAAATGGTGAGACCGGAAGTATGGTCTATTGGAGGAAATAGGTCACTGCGGGCACACCCTTTGGGACTGTATCTTGCTCTGGCTCCTTCCTTTATTCCAGCTTTCTCTCCGTTGTCTTTAAGCTGTAATGCGAACTGTTCTGCCATCCCCTGTCTGCCTTGACAAACTGAGACCAGATACCACGAGCCAAAATAAAATCTTCCTCACTTGCTTTTCTCGGGGTCTGCTCACTATGGAATGAAACCATCTAGCACAGCAGCAACCACTAAGACCTCACTCACCGTTAGGAACCGGGAGGAGAACCCAGAGTTTGGGAACTCAGAGGTCATCTGTGCTCTGCACAACCCATTAAGGAATAACCCGCTCTGACTTTCCTGCGCACGTGCATAGGGATAGGGGACCCTTGGGTGGGGTGAGACATGCGTGTTCACAAATCATATCAAATTACAGAATTTACATTTAGAAAAGGACGACTCGCCCCGCCAGCTCCCACCCCCACCCCCAGCCCTGAAGTGCAACACAGATTGCAAAAGAAAAGCCTGATAGAAGGTGCTGACTAACGAAGCTGGACTAGGCACCAGCGACTGGGTAACCAAAGCGAGCGCGCGCCTTCTAGCGGCCAGGCGTCCAAAGTGCAGCGTGGGCCGTACGACTTGCAGTCTTGCTTCCGCCAAGGATGCAATGATGAAGGGTGGAGGATTAGACCGGTAACGGCACTCTGGTATCTTCTGGATTAAGAGAGATTTCTGTAAAGATCTAGTCTCTCCAGAGTCAAGACGTTTGAACTCCCTCTCTCACCTCTCTTAGTAAGGAGGGCAGTGGCAGAGGGAGACTCCCCGCACTATCCAGCCCTTCCAGAAATCCCTTACTGATATGTAGGGGGCTTCAGAGTTCTGACCTGCTAAGGCTTCTCTGGAGTCAACATTAAGTGCTAAGCATTAGAGGGCAGGAGAACCGGCTGAAAGGAAGGGGATACCGAAAAAGCAGAAGCTCTGGGCTGCTTGCCTCACCCTTACCCTCGCTGAATATCCCTTTCGCAGCCCTGTGCTTTGCACAGCCCTGGCTTTGCGTTCCTGCAGCTGCTTCTTCTGGAAGCCCTTCTTCATCAGACGAGGCTGGCTCCCAAGGTAGCTAGCTCTCTCTGTACCCCACCATATCAGATCTTGATGAGGCAGGAACCCTTGATGCCCCTCCATCCTGTTCTCAGCAAGGATCTTTAAATCTCCCTGAGGCCCAAGCAGGTATCCAGAAGCAGGAAATGGGCAATCTATTTAGCCCGCCCCTCCCCCCTTTCCCCAACCACCCTAATGGTTCACCCTAAGATGCTGAGGGCTTGCTCCTGGCCTCATCCCCACCCCTACCTGATGCCCTCTGGGTCTCTGTACAGACTCCTTTTGGCTGTGGCCTGAAAACACTCCTTAGAGAAGACTGTAAATATAGCTATCATCTTTTAAATTAAAATTTTGATGAAACATTTATGTCTTGTGTGTGTGCGGGGCAGAGGGGGTGCCCACACATGTGGAAGTCTGAGCACAATTTACAGGGGTCAGCTCTCCCCTTATGCCACGTGAGTCTGCGGAATTGATTTGGGGGAGTCAGGCTTGGTAGCAGGTGCCTTTATCCACTAAGCTACCTACCTAGATGCTCCCTAAATGTATCCTTTTTATGTTCTGGCTCTCAATGATGTTTTGTCCTTATTCTTTCAAGTTTCTGTTCTTTCTTTCCCCGGTGCTGCCAATGGAACCCTAGGGCTGTATGCAAGTGTTCTACCAACGAACTATGCTCTAAACCTGAGACTTCTGATCCTCCTGCCTCCACCTCCCTAGTGCTGGGAGTATAGGTATCATATGGCCTCCTATTTAGTTTATATGGTGTTAGGGGTTTGTGTGAGTGTGTCTAAGTGTTAATAAAACTTTATTTATAAAAGCAGGCAGTGCACTCTAGTTTCTGATTCCCGGACTAGCACATTGAAATTTCAAAGAATTATTCAGTAGAACCCACACTTCCATTTTTGGAATTTGATCTTTAGCTGGGCACTGTAACCCTGCAATCAACTACATCATCATTATTGTAAATACAGACAGTCCACGGTGTGCTGGATACTTAGCTGTGACGTTATAAGATATAGCCATATTTTTATATGATACTTTCATCTTTTGAGGGGGGCCTCGACCTCAGACTCGCCATCTAAGTGAGGATGATATTGAACTTTTGGTTCTCCTGCCTTCACTTCCCGAGTCCTGGGACTGCCGGTATGCACCGCTACACTTGATATATTGTTAGGGACTGAATCTGGGGCTTTGCGAATGATAGACAAGCCACATCACTATGCTGGATTCTTAGGTCGGGAGCATGTGTCTTTTGAAGAAGTCAAGGAAATGGAATTTTGATAGCCATCCATCTATTTGCCTTCTATTTCTTAGGGATTGATGTAGCTGTTGTCTGAGGATGCATGCAGTAATAGGGAAGGTAGGCTGCCGTCTCCAAGGGCCTCAAACTGACTTGTTCTTTAAGAGAGAGTAGTCCTCTGTGTTGCCCTTTGATATTTAGATAGAGCTCCATGACATAAAAGTGTCCATAGGGGTGTGTACAATAGGAGGGACATCTATGTAGTGAGGGGGAGCTGAGAACAGTCCTCAAGAATGCAGGGTTTAGGTGGAGCAGGAAGAGGTGAACCGGAGGAGCCCCTGGTGTGTCTCCTCAGCAGTTGGTGGAGTCTCAGATTAAGATCTACCTGAAGTTCTCAGGACTCAGCAGGAATCTGTTTTCACATTACGTTTTAGAGATAGCAAAAGAAGAGGTTCTGCATTTTAGCCTGGCCGCAGGAATTTGAGTGAGCTTCTTGTACTGGACTGGAACCGTTAGACAGCAGTGGTTTTCTTCCTTTGACCTCCTGAGGGCGCTCCAATGCTTCCCTTAAAGGTTTTTGGTTTTGTAAAAGCAGATAAAAGTCATTTCCCTCTGGTTCTTGTTTTCTCTTTTCCTTTGCTGGCACAACCAGAGGGACTTTAACTCACAGTTTCAGACACTTCCATTCACGGTTGTTTGGTCCTGTTGCGTTCTGGCCTTATCAGACTGGAGGAGAGGAAAGAGAGCAGAAGAGAAAAGGGAAGGGGAAGGAAAAGGAGGGAAGGGGAGGGCAAAGAGAAGAAGCTGGAATCTCCATAGCCTCTCCAGAGGTATATCCCTAGATGGCCTGATATTCTCCCATGAGGTCCCACATTCCTAAGGCTCCATTGGTTCCTAACAGAGAGTGTGCTGACCAAGCCTTCAACATGTTGTATGTAAATTTTGTCCCAAAGAAACAATAGACATGTACATAAATATAAGCACTGATTAATAATGTACACACTTAAGATTATGGGGAAGTACACTGGTGTCCATATTACTTTGGAATGTATGCAGGTGTATTCAGCCTGCTGGCAGAGCACTGGGACAGATAGTTCTCAAGATAAAATGCTGAGATAGGCATCCACGGAGTGGGCTCATGACTGCTCACTGCGGAGCTATTCTACTTTCCTGGGTGTTTGAAATATCTTATAATAAAATGGTCCCAAATAGGGCTGGGGAGATGGCTCTGCTGGGAAAGCGCCTTGCTGTGTGAGCCTGAAGACCCAAGCTGGATCCTCCGGAGCCCATGTTAAAAGCTGTGTGTGGCGGTTTTCAGAGCAGCTACAGGAAGGCTTTCCCTTCTGGACCCTACTCAGCTCCCCATCTCTGGCAACTCCCCAGACCCCTTATGGCCTTCTGCTGAAACAGGGCTTTCTCTCCTCAGAGCTCTGAATACGCTCCCAGATGGCTCATAGTCTGCCCACAGGAGCCCTTCCAGTTCCTTTCTAAACATCTGAGTCCTGATGGTGTGCCCTGAAGGCCTGCTTCCTCAAACACTGACTTATTTTTTTTTTTTTTGGTTCACTGAGTGCCACATTTACCCCTGAAGGTGGGGTGACTGTGGGGACAAGGAAGGCCCAGTCCACAACACACCCACACATACATGCATACACCCCTGTGCGTGCGCGCACGCGCGCACACACACACACACACACACACACACACACACACACAGGACCTTGGTGACTGGAAGACATCTGGCTTGCTGCTCCTGAGCGCACAGTTATAATTGAGAGCAAGACTAGACCTAAGAGTGCAGAGGGAGGACAGGAGGGAGGTGTCCGCAGTGAGGGAGAGGTGGGGGAAGCGAGCCCCATAAAAAAGGCAACTGTCAAACTTTAATTTTCTAGGAAGCCTGAAGTAGCCAAATACCACCATCCTTGTCTGCTAAGCTATGGAGATAAAATCATTCTAAAAATGATAACTCGAGTTAGCAAAGACTCATTGACCTTTAATACATTTTAGAGGGCCTGGGGGTGTGTCTCAGTTGGAAGCACACTTGCCCAGCATGCAAGGAACTCTGGGTAGAGTCCCCAGCACTGAGTAAACTAAGCGTAGTGACACATGTTCTTAATCCCAGCACTCAGGAGGTAAGGGCAGATCAGAAATTCAAAGTCATCCTCAGCTACATAGTAAGTTGGCGGCCAGCCTAGGCTACATCAGACTCTGTCTCAAAACCCCAAACAAGCAACTAATCCTTTGCGAGACCTTCTGTTTATTAAAAAACAACAATAAAAACAAATAGGCCCTAGTTCAGAATCTTGATGATGGAAATGTTAAAGGCTGGCAGGAAGGGGTGGGGGCAGAATTCTGTCCACGCCAGGCTGGAGAAAACACACCATGAAACGAAAGTCATTGTGAGGCTATGGACTATCCCAAGTGGCAAAGGCTGCTGCCGCTGTTCTATTGCAGCACGGATGGCAAGAGCAGTACATTTCCACCAACCACAGGGAAGTGAAGGGTCACTGGGAGAGAGAGAAGACATGTGCTGCACATGTGTGCAGCCAAAATATATCATAAAATAAATAGTTTTTTAAAACAACAACAACAACAACTGGAAATAGTGGCCCAAGCTTGTAACCCTGGTGTTTGATGGCTGGATTCATGTCAACTTGACACCAGCTATTGTCGTTTTAGAAGAGGGACGTTCATTGAGAAAATGTGTACACCAGGTTGGCCTATTTTCTTGATTTATGATTGATGTGGGAGTGCCCAACCCAGAATGGGTGGTGCCATCCCTGGGCTGGTCCGGGATGCAATAAGAAAACAGGCTGAGCAAATCAACAGGAACAAGCTCACAAGCAGCGCTTCCCCACGGCTGCTGCATCAGCTCCTGCCTCCAGGTTCCAGCCTTGCTTGAGTTCTTGTCCTGATTTCCTTCCGTGATGGACATGCAAGCCAAATAAACCCTTTACTCCCCAACTTCTCTTATCACAGCAATAGAAACTCGAAGTAAGAGAGTTGAGGGGGAGGGGCAGAGATGATTGGGTAACAGGGCTGCAGATCCTGTCAGCCTAGCTGAATCACTGCCTTCCAGGCCAGTGAGGGACCCTGTCTCAAAGCACAAGGTGGACAGTGTCCTGAAGAATGACACCTGAAGCTGGCTTCTGGCCTCCATGTGCACACACACACACATGTGGACATGGACATCCATGTACACACACATCCGCACCCTCCACACAGAGATGATGCCTGGATCTCTGGGACCGCTACATGGGAACTCAGCCACCACACTGTGAGGAAGCTCAAGTCATGAGACTTGACATGGGCAGTGTCGGTCTGATGAGCAGGGAAAAGGACATGATTCCAGCCTGGGCCATCCCCTTACCACAGCCACGTGTACCCCTCGCTGAGACAGGAACAATCCGAGATCCAAGTGGACAAGAAAATGTCAGCATTTGAAGACACTAATTCTAGGGATGTTTAATTCCACGTAGATAAGTGAGACCCTCCATCTTTTTGAGACAGGATCTCATGCAGCTCAAGTTGACCTCAAACTCACTATGTTGCCAAGGACAACCTTGAAGTTCTGTACCTCCTACCCCTACCCCACACCGTGTTGGGTTTACACAAACACTGACTCTTCTGCAGGGTGGAAGTGTGTCGCAGGTCCCTGTAGGTGAATGTCTAGGTATAACAGGACCATTTTCCTTCGGGCATCTCCAGGGAAGACTGTTTCCTTGGCCTCCCTCATCCCTAGGAACTTCCGTGTCCCTTGTCATGTTCTGCCTTCTAAGCCAGTGGGGGATCTCATGCGGACACTGATTTATTTGTCTTTGCCTGCCATGTCCATACCTTGTGGCCACACTGGGCTCCTCTGAACTACTTTTGAAAACATGGTGAGTTAATGACCTTATTTCTGTCTGTACCCTCAGTCTGGGGATGAGGACAGAGGTCTCTCTTTAGGAACACCATTATCTTGCTGACCATGGGACTTTGAAAAGGAAGCCCTGTTTGTTTTCTCTCCCTCCTTCCTTCTTCCTTCAGAGGACTTGTGGTATCCCATGTCTGTGCTTAGTTACAGTGAGGGGCAGCCTCCCAGAACCTCCTTTTGCCAGGGTCATGCAAGTATGAGGACCCGAGCTGCGCTGCCCAAAGCGGGGTTATGCTGATATGAGCTTCTAATCCCAGTGCTGGAGAGGCCGAGACGGAGGATGCTGGAGTTCACGGCCAGCTTGTCTAGCTCGATCTGTGAGAGACCCTGACTCAGAAAAGGTGGAGGGTGTCTGAGAAAGACACCGAGGCTGACCCTTGGCTTCCATATGCATATACACATACACACATGAACACCCATATGAAACAAATACAAAATATGTGTTTTTGCAAAATGTTCCTATATATTATATATATATGTAATATATATTACACATATTAAAAAAGAATCGTTAGGAGTGATGTGCACTAAAGGATGGATGCAAACTTGAGAAATGTTGGGTGCCTGCACCAAGCACTTGGGACAATGGTGCTTGTCTTACTTTTCCTGTTGCTGTGATAAAAACACTTGGCAATCTGCAGTGGATGAGAGACCTGTTGCTTCTCCTCACCAGATGCAGAACTAGGGAGAGTTGGCCCTGAACCTTGCCTGGGGCAATACAGTACAGCTGACCCTCTTGGTGGAGGTGTGATGAGCTGGCACTGAGAACGTGAGTGTGAGAAACACAGTCCTGCCTCTCATTTGCTACACGGTGGTGTGGGCGAGGGCGAGAAACACCCACCATGCCCCTAGACGTCTATGGTGGGTGGGAGAGCTGGTTCTGAGTTACTGGAGCAAGAGAGCTGGCCCTGCCTCTCACCAGCTGTAGCCCTAGGCAGAATGGCCCCTACATATCGACTAGGCAACACAGTAGAGCTGGCCCTGTTGGTATAGGTGTAGATGAGCCAACCTGAGGGCACGAGAGCAGAAGAATCGACCCCAACCCTTGCCGCTTACTACATAGGGTGAGTTATCGCTGGGGCAGTACTGGAGAGCACACCCTGGTGTTGAGGATGAGGGAAAGCTGATGGGCTGACCAACCCAGCAACCATCCAGACCCAGAACCAGGGCTATGAGTTGGTCCATCCCATCATCCAAACCATCTATGATCTGCTGGAACAGGTGAAGGGGCTGGTCCTGCAGACACAGTTTTACAGGGTCTCCATGACACAGGACAATGACAGGATATCCAATAGGAGCCCCCCTGAGGGCCCAGCATTGATGATGTAGCAAAAACCAGAGATCTCAGATCAGAACAAAGAGGCAACACAATAAACAATGGGAGTCACAACACATGAACGAGAGGACTGGGGGACTCCCTGTGTCACACTACAGCTTCCACAGCCAGGTTTTTCTTTACTTTTCTTTTAAATTTTATCTTGTTTTATCCTGGTGGGGGGGGGTGAGGTTGCAAGGGCAGAGGGCAGATGGGGAGGGATGAGGAGCTGAGCAGCATCAAGACGCATGATCCACAAAGAATCAACAAAAAGTTAAATTTGAAAAAAACAAAAACCCCAAACAAACAAACAGCGCCTGGCAGAAGCACTTACAGGAGAAAGGCTTTTTGGCTCACAGTAACAGGTTATGAGAGGAAGTTGAGGCAGCAGGGACTGAAGCTGTCAGTCGCATTGCATCCACAGTAAAGAGCAGGTAGCAATAATGAGCGCACGTTTGCACTCAGCTCACTTCCCTGGGCAATCCAGTCTCTCAGCCACGGTGCCACCTACAGTGGGCAATTAACATAGATCAATTAACATAATGAAGATACACCTCCTCAGAAAGGCCCGGCCCAGTCTAGAGTCTCTTTGCCCGTGACTCTAGACAATTAAACCATCACAGCGCCGCGATGTGGCCAGCTCTGAAGACACACTCGTTTAGGAGTACACGGGTCCACCTGTCTGCAGCTCACGGTGTCTAGCTGCCGGTGGCTGTGTCAGGCATGGGATCAGCCAGGGTGGAAGACACCGCAGCTCAGTTTCTGGTGCATTCTCCCTCGTGTACCCAGCCGCAGCTGTTAGCACACGCTCTCACTATGAATGCCCGTCACTGTGCCTCTCCAATCTGTGCCCATTTTCACATGGTCTTTGTATTCCTGTCTCTCCCCGCAAGTTCTCTGGTGACTGAGCCAGGCCCCACCTTGTGTCCAGGCTGGTCTTCCCTCAATAAATATCCTTTGTACCTGCAAAGACCCCAGAGCAATCCCTTCCTCATCCATGCCTCACTTCCGTGAGTTCGGTTGTCTGCACACAATTGCAGTCCCAAAGCGTCAAATGAAAAAAAACCACAGAGATCACGTAAGTGCACTTGCATGGGTAGCAAGGCAAAGTCTCATGCAGTCCCATTCAGATTATAGCGCCTGACCCAGAGCCCAAAGGCAAAGCTCTAGGAAAGCCTGCCTCATTGGTGACCTCTCTGGCCTCATCCTCAACTTTAGTACCTGTAATTTAAGAACCTATAATCATCCGACTGTTTAAGACATCTATTTACAATATTCTAACCTGACTTTAGTAACCCAGCCGCCCCCGGGAGCTTCTCTTTGCCCTTCTGTGGCTTTAATGGGATGCTAACTTCCTTAGCACCGCTAAAAAAATAATTTCTAACATTTAAAAAATTTGTGTGTGTGTGTGTGTGTGTGTGTGTGTGTGTGTGTGTGTGTGTATGAACATGTCAGCACAAGTGTCGAGAGACCAGAGACATTTGATCCCCCTGGATCTGGAATTACAGGTGGTTGTGAGCCACCTGACATGGGTGCTGGGAATCAAACTCGGGTCCTCTGCAAGACCAGTGAGTGCTTTTAACTGCTAAGCCATCTTTCTGGTCCTCGGCTCTTTGTGTGGTGTAGTGTGTGGAGAGTGTGTGTGTGTGTTCCTGTGCAGATGCCACCGCACAGGTTGAGGTCAGAGAACGACTGTAGGTGGTAACCTTTCACCTTGTCTGGGGCAGAGCCTCTTGTTTTCACAGTGTACTCTAGGCTGGCTGGCTCCCAGAGATGCTCCTGTCTCTGTTTCCCTGAATGAGCAGTTTGATTGCAGAAGTGTGCTACAACCCCAGCTTTATGTGTGTTCTGGGGAGCAGAACTCAGGGTCCTATGCTTGCTCAGAAAGTACTTACCTACTGATATCTCCCCATGTCCCAGCCCCCGGTTCCATCTTGTTGCTGAAGAAACTGAGGCTCCCTGAAATGACATAATTGTCCCATGTCTCATTAACTTGAGTGACTGCCGATTGAAGACCCCTGACCTGCAGTTCAGTGACGGGTCCATGTTTCTTGGCAATGCTTGTCTCCAGACTTCTGGATCTTGGAACCACTTTAGTGCACGGAGGACGACTTTGAGCAACCTACATTTGTTTGTTCTGGAGCTCTACCAAAGTGAGGCATGGCGCCCAGCCTGGACCTGTGCTCCTGCGGAAGCCCAGAAGAGCCCCTGAGGGGAAGCTATTGCTGACACCTTAGAATGCCAGGTAAATACCAGTAGGACTGCTCTCTAGTGTGTGCGTAGTGGGGCAGCGGGGAGCGGGGTGGAGGGGAGGTGGTGGGGGCAGGACGATGGCTGACACACCTGCTCAGCCTGGGAATCACCTTAAAAAGCGCGCTCACCGGCGCCCCCTCCAGGTGGAGATGGAACTGCTTTTGCAAGCGCGTTTTCAGGAATGGATCCCAGGACTTTGAGCTCCTGGGAGCACAAGAAGCTGTCGTTCTTGTCCTCGGACAGTCAGTGGAGATGCAACTCTGAGAGGGAACATGACAGAAGGAAAGAAGCGGGGTTTTCTAAACCATTTCTATCTCCTCAGCCTTTAACCTCTTATTTGGATGATGAGCACAGCCATCCCATCGCCAGCCAGGCCATCTGTACCTGCTCATCTGTGTTTTGCTTTCTGTAGTTTCAGGACCTGTGATAAACAAGTTCAAAAATATTGAATGGGAGTGGGGCATGGTGGCGCGTACCTCAGGAGGCTAGGACAGGAAGATCCTGGGTTTGGGACCGACCTGGGCTACGCATGCGGTGAGACTGTCTGAAACAATGGGAAATGTGCGGTCTTAGCGCAGTGTTTCTGTGCTGAGAGGGGAGACGGGGAGGAGGCAGGAACGTGTACTGTGTAGGTGTGAGGACCTGAGTGTGACCCAGGAATGACACAAACACCTGGGTAGCATGTCTGTAATCACAACACTCCCACAGAGGGATGGAGGCAGAGGATCCCAAAAGCCTGAGGGCTACCTCGTCTGCCAGACAGTAGAAGGGAAAACAAAAGACACACCATCCCAAACTTGTGCTGATGGACACAAGAAGCTTCTCTGAATCCCACGCACGGCCTAAGTGTACCACAAGCCTGAATGCACACACGAATGCATGTGTGCACACACACAATAAATAAGCCAAAGTTTCAAAACGTTTTTAAAAGAGCAGGTCACTGAGTAAAATGTTTGCTGCGTGGGCACGAGAATCCACATTTAAGCAGCCCTGTGTGGCAGTGCTGGGAAGCAGGGACAGGTGGACTCTGGGAACTCAGTGGCCAGCTAGTGTAGCTGGGAAAGGTAGATTCCAGGTTCACCGAGAGACCCTGTCTCAAAATATGAGGTAGAGACAGGGGAGGGCACCTCCTCCCCTCCCCCGCCTACCACTGGGTAGGTCATGGGGGGTGGAAAACTCCACAAGTAAGCAACTCGTCATTTTGAAGTTAGCTAGTGTATGCTTATCCTTTTCTGTTTCGTTATTGTTAATATTTTAATGCATGTGATTCATAGATTAAGCCACAGATGTGCACATAAAGGAAAAATAGTGTGCATACAGTTTGGTATTCATTGGCCTTGGGCATATATACAGCATCTTAGAATGTGTTCCCCATGAACTAGTTCACTGTAATGAGGTGTACTCTCCACACCAAAAGGAGGACTGTGAATGACAGCTCTATCAGGTCCTTCTAAACAAAGCAAAGGCCACCGATAGGAGGCCATGAAAATGGTGACCCCAAAAGACTTTGCTTTTTTGTTTTGTTTTTCGGGAAAGGGTTCCTCTGTGTAACAACCCTAGCTGTCCTAAAATTTGCTTTATTGTAGACCAGGTTGGCCTCAAACTCACAGATCGGCCTGCCTCTGCCACCCAAGTGCTGGGATTAAAGGTGTGCGCCACCACCTCCTGACGCCGCTGACTTTTCATTTCCACAGAATGGTTCCTTCCCATCCCCAGAGAGAAGCACTGCCAAGGGGTCAGAAGACAGTCCTAGAGCCGAGTGACTGTAGCGTGTCAGGCCTGGAGGTGCCCTGCAGGCCCAGCTCCTCACAAAGCCACAAGCCAGTCAGAAGGCTGCCCAGGGCTTCTTATCCACTCACGCCTGCTACCAGCTGAACCGTCTGAGCTCCAGGCCTAAGGCCTCCTGGATTCCCGCAACTATAGACTGGGGAGGTGGCTAGTAAGGGTGGGTAAAGGCTAGTGGGACAAGATTCCAATAAAGGAGTTTGGTGACAGCCCGTGTTGGAAGCCTCTTGCAGTCTCATAAAGGTTCACCACTGCCCCCAGGGGAGTTTGCTGAGTTGAGCCTTGAGCCACATCTGAATGGAGAGGGAATTTCCCCCCTAACTTCCTCTGTGTGCGTCTCCCTCCTTCCTTGTTAGGCTCACCTTCTACTAATGCAGTTTACCCTCAGTGTATTTTGATATTGATTTTTTTTTTGAGATGGCATCTCGCTGGGGAGGGGTCTCTGCAAACCGCCATGGCCAGCAGGGGGTCAGTCTGAGAGAAGCTAGAAGTTGAAGTCCGGTTCAACTCGACTCAGGAGCCAGTGTTGGTTCAAACTCCAAGACTCTAAAACCAGCTTGTTTATTTTAGGCTTATTTAAACGCAGTGCAATTTGGAAAAAAAAGTTTCCTGGGGATAATTAACTCAATGCTAAGTGCACAACAGAGCTTAGGAGATGATTATATCACAGCTCCAACAAAATATGAGCGACATCTTCCATCAAGATTAAGCAAGGAAGCAGGCTCAAGTAAACAACGCTCATGATGGTCTGGAGAGGAGAGCGCTACAGAGCCGGAAATAAACAGGCTCTGGAGAACAGTCGGAGCAGCCCGGCCATACAGATAGGACAGAGGTCACCAGGCTATTAGCCACCTCAGCTCCCTGCCTTACGGGTGGAAAGTATGATGCATCTCTCCCTTTGGAGACAACCTGTGTGTTTAGCATTCCTGGTTTCCCTAGTACTTATCCAAGAGCACAAAGGCCTCTGTGCCTTCTGCAGGGTTTTGCCCAGCTTGGTCTCTAATGTGTGATCCTCCCACCTTGGCTTTGGAGGTAGCTGGGACTCCAGGGGTGCATCCGCCAGTGCCTGCCTCTTTCGGTGCACCCCCTCTGGTAGTGTTTCAGGCCTGTTTACTTTTGGAGCATTAACAGAGCAAGCAAATGATTGAGTTGAGTGGTCTTGATGGAGCTAGAAAGGGCAGAATAATACAGTAGGTGCCCTGCCTCAAACACGCTGTTACATTAACAACCAGAAAAAACACACTTCCTCATAAATGACCCTGCCACTTAGGAAGTCACATCCTCTGGGTGCGTGAGTGGACTTTTAATCTTGGCCTCTTGCTTTGTTAAAGCAACCTCCCAGCTGTTCATATGGTGTGTGCTCACACGTGCTTGTATGTGTGTGTGTGTGTGTGTGTGTGTAGGCCAGAGAACAACTCTGAGTGTCATTGCTCGGGCATTGTCCACCTTTTAGAAAAGATTTGTTTTATGTGTACGGGTATTTTGTCTGCCTGTCTATGTACCACATGTGTGTCTGGTGTCTATGGAAGCTGGAAGAGTGTGTTGGATCCCCTAGAACTGGAATTACAGGTAGTTGTGAGCCATCTTGAGTCCTCTGTAAGAGCAGTAAATGTCTTGTCCATCTTGTTTAAAAGACAGGCTCTTACTGGCCTAAAACTCGCCAGGTAGGCTAGGCTGGTTTCCCAGGGAGCCCTAGGGAATTGCCTGCTTGTCTCTCTGGTGCTAGGCTTACAAGCGCATGCTACCACGCCCAGCTTTTTATGAGTTCTGGGGACTGAACTCAAGTCCTACAGACAGCACCAACCCCTCAGCCCTCGGACAGCTTCTGTGCTCCAACTACCCAGCACAGATTTGGGCACATTTAAGCCTGCTCTCTCCTGTCTTGTGGTACAGAGGGTACCACACCCAACTGTGGATGCTACTTGCCTCCTTCTTGTTTCTCTGCAGGCTTTGACTTTAGAACCAGGGTAACGACCTGCACTTTAAAAGCTGATTCTCCATTTATTTACCAGTGGAGGGAGCAGACACGAGTTATTCTCAGGCCTTGGCGCTGTTCTGAGAGTGAGACTGAACTGTGGCTATGGACCTGGGCTTTGGAAGAGGAAAGCTGAGAGAGCTACTTGTTCTTGGAGTATTCTTGAGACCCTTTCAGATTTAACATCCTCACCCATGAGATGGAAAAGCACTACAGTATCCCATGTTCAGGGCACAGAGGCGCCCAGCTGCAGCATGCCTCTGCAGGCTGTCTCTTTTCTTCTTCTGAAGAGCAATCCGTCTGTAGGAGTCCAGCTTGCTTTTCTGTGATCTCCCCAAGCCCTGCTCTCCCTTCTTCCCACTGAGGAAGTTCTTGGCACACTGGCGAATGGCCTTCCTGCTCCCACTGTGGCCCAGTTTTGAAAGGAACCCTGGGAGACCTCAGGCCAGGAGCATCCTGTTCCCAAGGGTGCTCCCACTCTTGCTCAATTGCTCTGGATCCAGACAAATTCAAACACTGTCAATCCCGCCTTCCTTAGAACCTGAGGGCAGCCCTACGATGGGGCTCTTAGAACATCTGGAGGCGCAGGTCCCACTGCTCACCTGATCTGAGATGGCTGGGAGCAGGGGAAGAAATGCCACTTCTACAACCCTGTTGTCCCTCACTGTGGCTGTCCACATAGGGGAATGAGCGTGACCACCCCTCACATTCCATCCAGGTAGAGAAAGAGGGCAGAAGGGCTTCAAAAACACATCTTCGTTTATTTTTTATTTTATTTGGTTTTTATGACTCAGGGCCTCATGTAGTCCAGACTGGTCTCAAATACGGCTTTGAACTTCTGATAGGCCTGACTCTAACTCCTGCGTGCTGGGTGTGCACAACCATGCCTGATTTTTTGGTGCAGTGCTGGGGAACTGAACCCATGGGTTTGTACATGCTAGGCGGCACTCTCCCAAACTGAGCTACACCCCCAGCTCCAAAGCACATCTTTGGAAGGAAGCAGAGAGGAGAGCCTGGAGCAAGGCCAGTCATTCCAGGAACCTGGGTGGTGGGCTGGTGAGATCCTCAGTGGGTAAAATGCCTGAGAACCTGAGTTTGATCCCTGGGACGTACTCGGTAGGAGGAGAGAACCAACTCTAGCAATTTCCTCTGACCTACACGTGTGTGCCGTTGCGCTCCCACCCACCCATACACACAGAAGACAAACACAACTAATATAATATAAAAGAGTCCAGGCACCCAAAGATATAAAGTAACAAATGTACTTTTAATTGATTTCAGGTAAAAACTACACAGGGAGGAGGATCAGAGATTAATTCTGGCCCTAATTTATCAGAACCGTATCATCTACATTAGAAAAAAAACAAGGCATTATGTTGTCACAGGTCACACGTGTGGCTGGCCACCAAATCTGGTCTTCTATATCCCGTATTTCTTCTTTAGCTCTTCCACTTTTTCCACGTAGGTTTTCATGGCGCTTTCCTTGGAAGTTCCTGGAAGGAACCGGTGAGAGATCACA
Organism: Arvicola amphibius; assembly: GCF_903992535.2. Classification (NCBI taxonomy): domain Eukaryota; kingdom Metazoa; phylum Chordata; class Mammalia; order Rodentia; family Cricetidae; genus Arvicola; species Arvicola amphibius. The sequence continues at coordinate 99,952,855 of NC_052058.2, read as the reverse complement.
TCAGGGAAGCAGTCTGTTAGAAAGACACTGAGCTGGCGGGGGTGTCTGGCCTTTTTAAAAACTCATGCGTGCCATATTTGTGCAGGTGGATGTAATATGCATGTATGTGTCTGCGTATTTGCCAGCGAATGTGCATGTGTACAAAGTGGAGGTCACGGTTACATGTCATGTGTCTTCTCCACAGTTCTCTATTTACTTAAAAAAATCCTTCTATCATTTATTAATTAGTATGCATATGTCTCTGACTATATATATGTACGTGCACCAAATGCACGCAGGTGCCTGAGGAAGTGAGATGAGGGAGTCGGATCTCTTAGAACTGGAGTTATAGGTGGTTGTGAGCCACTTGTGGTTTGGGGGATTCAAATCCAAATCCTCTGTAAGAGGCAGCAAATGCTCTTAATCAATTAACCGTCTCTACATGATCTCCACATGTGTTGGGCCACAGGCTGGACACACTTGCTGAGATCCCAGTTTCATATTTGGAAGTTATTTCTTACACACACAGCACAATTCTTATATCTCAGAGATGGCCTGAGGACTAGACACACAGCACTCCAGGGGATGCGGTCTGCTTCATGATGCAACAAGCTCTTGCACGATGGGGCTGCAGGCAGCGAGGACCTTAGCCTTCTAGACAGGCAGGAAAGTATCCCTGCAGTGATTTTTCTGGTGCTGCTGTTTTACTGTTTGACTTCAGCTTTACGGATGATCTGTTTTGGATTCATATCTCCCAGGGCTACGCTGCTGGCTTTCTGAGCCAGTCCCTCTCTAACCCCCTGCCCCCACAAAGAGAAGCTGGGAGAAGAGGTGAAGACTGAGGAAAAGCAGTTGGTTCTTGGAAAGGAATGAAGCAAATCTTTGTCTCCTGGTCACGGCATAAAGGACAATGGACACACCCTGAGGGACGGCCATACTGGGTTTCCTAGATTCCCCCAGGGTAATGAGAAGTCCTTGGGGACTGAGAAAGCTTGTTGTGAAGCACCAGGGTTTCCAGGGCCTGAAAATGGTGTGGAAGATGGACGTCCAGACCCACGCGGGCCTGGCAGTGCATTTCAGTGTGCTGGGCCCTTCCTGAGTTCATGCCTCTCTCTTGCGAGGACAGTGGCCTATTCAGCAACTGGCTGGTGAGGGTATAAAAGCTGCCACAACTCTGGTGCCAGCTTTTGGGGCTTGCTGCCATTGGAACACATGATTTAGTGGAGCCTGAACACCTCTTAGATGCCTGTGCTCTCAGCAAATAATAGTTCCATTCACTGGCCACGCATTACCTCATCCCCTTTTCTCATGTGCCCTTCTAGTTGAAAGGGAACTGGGGAATGGCCACTCGGCTAAGGGGTCACTGCCTGGCCTTGTTGGGGAGACAGAGGCGTGGACGAGAGAACTCTCTTTACTGTATAGACTTCCAAAGACCATGGCAACAATGTCACTCCCTGGCCTATTTCTCAGTGGCTGGTCCCCAAGTTCTTTCCCTCCAGATAACACCTCTGCTCAGAGATGAAGCTCTTAGAAAAGGAGGGAGAGGAGGTGGCCTAGTTTCCCCCAAGCTAGGCTTGTCTGGGCTGGCTTCCAATGTGTGCCTCCTGACTTTTGCCCTCCCCTCTCCAGAACTGAGAATATTCAACGGCCAGCCTTACAAGGGAGGGAGGTCGATCACAACAAGTTACCTTTCAGTTTATTCCAGGAATCCCACTTGGCCTTGCCTTTGAGGTCCAAAAGCCCTGGCCGATCTGCAACAAGAAAGGGCAGACAGGAGATTTGTTACAAGTTCTAATGGAGAGCTTTATCAACTTCTTTCCCAGGCAAAGCAAGACATCTTTCCCGCTCCGCCCCCTCCCCTCATAGGGCTTCCCCAGCTCTGGCTGTGCTGCAACTCACTCTGTAGACCAGGCTGGACTTGAACTCACAGATCTACCTACTTCTGCCTCCCGTGTGCTGGGATTAAAGTTGGTGCTATCACTTCCCAGGACTAAGATATTCCTTTGATGCATATACTCCCAGTGTCTCACACAGAGGGTTCTAGCATAAGAAACCCAGATGGGCTATGTGAGAACTTAAACACTAGAATATAATACCATAGAAAAAAATTGATCGGCCTGGTGGTGCACACTTGTGATACCTGCTGGGGCAGGAGGATCAGAAGTTCAAGGCCTACCTGGTCTACAGAGAGAGCTTAAAGCCAGACTGGGTGGCATAGTGAGATTCTGTTTCAAAACCAGAAAAATATTAGATAGTAAAAAGGCCAGGGATATGGCTCCATTGGCAGAGTGCTTGCCTGGCATGACCCAAACCCTGGTCTCCCCATCCCCAGACCTGGTGATTCACATCTGTAAGGTGGAAGCCAGAAGATCAAAACTTCAAGGTCATTTTATTTTGGCTACATAGTGAATTTGGTTCAGCCTGGGCTACATGAGACTCTGTCTTAAACAAAACAGAGGGGGAGAAAAAAAAAAGAGACCAAAAAATTCTCAAACCAAACTACACCTGTACTTTAATCAAATCAAACAAACACCCATTCACATGGTTCAGAATTCAAAAACTCTGAAAAAAAAAAATGGGGCTGGAGAGATAGCTCGGTGTTTAAAGAGAACCCAGCACCCACATGGCGGCTCACAGCTGTCTGTAATCCCAGGTCCAGAGGACCTGGCACCCTCACACAGACAGACATGCCGGTAATATACCAATGCACATGACGATAAAGCAACAACAACAAACCCCAAAGACAATTCTGAAAAGAAACACTATTAGATCCCACCTGTTGCTCAGTGGCTTTAGCACCTGGCCCTATTTCCCCACCACATCGCTCAACTCTTTGTTGTTTGTAGGGTTTTTTTTTTTTGTTTTGTTTTTTTTTTTTTTAAATGAAGACCAGGCTTCTTCCAAGCATCTGGGTTTGGGAGAGAAGACCTCCCACCACCCTTCCTGGGGAGCAATTTCATTGATAAGATCAGAAACTGCAGAGCATAGGGCTTGGGGCACTGAGTCTGAGGAAAAAGTCCCGGGAACCTTACAGGAAGACTGTGCCTATGAAGGTACCCTCACAACCCCAGAGGAAGATGCCCTAGGTGGACATGCCTATTGGCCACATTCAGTTAGTGCATGTGTACACTGGGGTGCACGTGTGTGCAATGCCGGAGGAGAACTAGTGGGAGTTAGTTCTTTCACCAAGTGCGTCCCATAGTCAGCCAGGTGCGGCGGCAAGAGCCTTTACCTGCTAGCCATTTCGCTGGTCCTTGCAACATTTCATTCAGAAGCCACTTGCCCCACGTGGCCACTGAGCCCTTGAAACACAGCTCATGCAGCTGTAGACTGTTTTGCAAATTGCTTAGGTAAAACCATTTGCAACTTAAACTTAGATAGCCACAAGTGGCTAGTCTTTGCCGAAAAAGAGACAACAGTTTCCTGTTCAGGGAGTGATAGATTCCAAGTCAGTCTACTGATGCTCAAGTACCTCTAGCCTTGGCCAGAGGCCAGGCTGTGACAAAATACTATCTGGCAGCAAAGCATACCTGCCTACCCGTTACCTTCTTCTCCCTGGGTGTTTATAAGCCCTCTGCTCTGACCTGCTTGGCCTGCCACTCCAGCCCAGTGGAATTGGAGGCCACACTTGGTGGGTGGCTGAGGGGTACATTTCCTTCTATCTATGCTGTCATGAGTTCTTCTTGCTAGAACACACTGTATTGCTGTCTCAGGATACAGCCACTGCACAAGGCAGCGGCAGAAACAGTATTATAGACCAAGGTAATCCACAGCATAGCTTCAAAATCTGTACCAAAGGGCTAGAGAGATAGTCAGCACAAAGTGCTTACCTTGCAAGTATAAGGATCTGAGTTCTGGTCCCAGAACTCTTGTGGAAAAAAAAATGGGGCATGGTGGGGGGGGCACAGGGCTGCCTGTGCTTATAATCTCAGTGCTGGAGAGGTAGAGACAGGCAGATCCCTGGGGGAGGTGGATGGTACTCGTGGAAACAATACTCCAGGCTGTCCTCTGGCCCCCACATACACATGCTCTGGCCGCTTCACAAAAGTCTGCACCAAGATCTTTAGAGGGGGAAATGTCATCTGGAAGGTGCAGATTTTGGCCAGTACCACTTCCAACTGGCCTCAATAGATGAGATGTCCTTTCTCATCTATTAGGCTTGGGACGGCTGCCAAGTGCTCTCGATGACCCTGTTCATCTAATGGGAACAGGAGGCTCAACAAAGCCACTACTGAGCAACAGGGCTCAGAGCAAGCTTGCTCTCTGGACCTTTGCTTCCTTCAGCAAATGCTGAGATAATCGGTAAAGTCCTTCTAAAACCAGACTGAATCTGCTCCCAGGGTCACACAAAGAATTTTGGAAGATGGTCTTGCTGGTGAAACCTCCCAGCTTTGATCTGTCACCATACCTGCCTGAACCTTAGGGCCCGGGGCAGTTGGAAAGTGAGATTCTCAGACTCCTGGGCTGCCAAGCCAACTCGGCAGGAGAAGCTGGGCATACCTGTATTTACGTCGCCCACGGTGGCTTGTTTGAAGTGGCTATAGATGAAGAGCATCTCTTCATCACTTGGCTGAGTCTTGAGGCGCTTCACCTCCTCGGCAGCTTTGTCGAATTCAGCCTGGGTGAGAGGGAGAGGAACGGGATGGGGTGGATATCTGAGTGGGAGCGGTCCAGGAGAGGATGGGAAGGGAAGGCAGCACTCCTCGCAAACTCTGCTCGCACCAAGATTCGGCAAGGGCCCACCTGTCCGCTTGTGCAGTTACAGCACTGTGTCAAGTGTCGGGAATAGACTTGACTTACAGTGGAAGTACACACCCTTAAATTTTTCTCTGCCCAACTGCCTGACCACCGCTGGCTCAAATCCAGCAATTGCTGAGGGTTTCAGCAAGGCCCTGACCTATGATCAGCGGAGATAGACGGGGCAGTGAGGGGAAACGTGGAGTGATGAAGACAGTCGATCAGGGTTCAGGCCATGAATGCAGTGGAATCCAGGGTCAGGCGCCCACTGGTCCCTTCCTACTGGGGCCTGGAGTTCAGCGGTGACCTCTGTCCCAGTGCCCAGATTAGGGACAAGCAAGTGGGAGGAGCCAGGAATCACGCTACAGGGAATCGGTCCCGGACAGGGGTCCCAATACAGGGAAGGAAAAGGCTTCCGGGCCACCTCATCTAGTCGCATCTCTTCTGTAGAAGGGCAAGCCAGGCACAAGGCTAATTACTCCTCTCCCCCTCCCCCCGACCTCCAGGCTCCCCAGCCAGGGCCTCTAAGAGTGCCCCACTGTTCCACTTCGGTCCTTCCCAGTATGGGATTCAATCTTTTCTGCCCTTCATCCTCTTATTCCCCCATCTTTCTTTCGAGGACCCTGTGCCTGCTTCACCCGGGAGTCCAGCCCACCCGCAACTCTCCAGCAGTTCCGGCGTGGGTGGCAGTTCCAGAAATCTGCAAGGGAAAAAGTTCCGCTCCCCAGGCTATGAGCTGGGCTCGGATCCCAGAGCAGAAGCCTAGCATCCGGGAGGCGGGTGGTTGGGGGAAAGATACCCCGCGGGGTTCCCGCGAACTGATTTCCCCAAACCCATTGCACCTTCGCAGCCCGGCAGGGCACGCGCAGTACCTGAGACATGCTGGCGAGGTGACCTGGATGGCAAAAGCGCGGGAGCAAGTGCAGGCAGACGGAACTCAAGTTCCTGAGTGCACCGGGTAGCGCCTTTAAAAGCAAGGTCCCTGCGTTCCAACCGAGCTCGTGCGAGCGCCTGCAGCCAATCAGAAGTCAGATCTGCTTTCGGAGGCGTGTCCCTCCTAGGCCGGAGCTCCAGCCCCTCCCGGACCCAAGAGGGAGTTTATTGCGCACGCGTGGGGAGGAACCGCGGGGCACGCCGGGAGCAGGTGGGAAGCGTTGCGGGATTTTGGGCTGGGGCGGCGTGGGGAGCAGTCGGGGTGAGGGCAGTTGGGCGGAGGTTGCGTGGAATGGGGTGCTGCTGCAGGAAAGCAGAAATTAGTATGATTCTTCCTCTTTAAATATCAAGACGGTTGGGAAGAGGCATTTGCATCTCTGGCCTGTTAACTTCTCCGCCTGGAAAGTGGAATGTCGCGGCACCTTTAAGGGAATCTAGGAAAAAACCCTTGGCGCTCTGCGCGTCAGTGACCCGTTGGATCAAGCCCATGCCCAAGCCTTTTCTTCTGAACGGTTGGCACATTCTTTGACCTGTGCACATTGTCCGTAGTTTTCAGTCCTGCACCCCTAACACGATCCAGTGCCCTCTCAGTGCTTTCTAAAGGCGGAGGCAGTGTGATGTCTTTTGCAGGGGAAGAGGTGCCCAACAAGCCCTTGTTAAGTGAATAACTTTTCTTCTCAAATGTTTTTTAAACACTTGGCCTGATGAGTTTAGGCTTCTAGACATTGGGCATGCAGTAGAGGGCAGATAAATCTCTGCAACCTTGGAGCTTCTTATAGTGGGTTAATAGTTGGCATAGTAAATTATAGACTTTTTAAAAAAAGAGTTGGAAGTTTTAACTGGTGTGTTTGGGGCGGAGGGCAGCGGAGAGAAGATACTGTATGAGCAAGCCTTGCAAGTGAGGGCAGGGACATTCTAGCAGAGAGCAGGGGTCAACAGCGGGCTCCCTTTGAGTTCTCAGTCTCATTAACAACAATTTACAACTGACTCAGAAGGAAGCTTGAGGGCAATTTCATTGAGGATTGAGATAAGACACCAGCTGAAAATGCTGACATCCCCTAGAAGGAAAGGAGATAGAGGAAAAGTGCCTTTTAACTAGGCTTGGAGGTTCGAGAAACAGTGGGGAAGTCCTCAGTAGGGCCCTCCCTGCGTTCAGAGGGCGTTCAGTGCCGAGCATAGATGTCTGGGGATGCAGGGATCATTCTGATGGAGAGGGAAGCGATGGAGTGCGAGTGCGCAGGCGTCTTCCGCAAACTTGTTATGGGAAACTTAGCTCCGCGGGAGTGGGAGGAGGGGAGGCAGCACAGTGGGTGGGAGAATTTTAGTAGGCCAAAAGGAGAATTTTCTGGCATTGAATACCAAGGTGAAAGAGAGAGGTGATAGAAAACTCCCTAGAGGGCGTCACAAAAGGGAGATTGTTCCTCATCAAGGCAAGGGGCCTAAACCACCCTTTCTGCCCCCCATTATAACTGTAGTTATGTACACTGGGAGGGCTCGGGCTGTTGTTCACTGCTGGATAGTGTCTGCCTAGAGTATTTGAGGTTGTGTGTCGGATTCCCAGCCCTGCAGAATAGAAAACTTAAGCCCAAGCTTTCAGGTGTTTCCAACAACATCAGCCAGGTTTGTGTGGAATGTTTGGGAAGGAGATTTTTTTTTTTTTTTTTTTTTTTGAGACAGGATTTTTCTGTAACTTTATAGAGTCTGTCCTGGAACTCACTTTGTAGACCAAATAGGCTTCTAATTCACAGAGCTCCACCTGCCTTTTGCCTCCTGAGTGCTGGTATTAAAGGCATTCTCTACCACCACCTGGTCGAGATTTATTATGTATACAGTTTTCTGCCTGTGCACCAGAAGAGGGCACCAGATCTCATTATAGATGGTTGTGAGCCACAGTGTGGTTGCTGGGAATTGAACTCAGGACCTCTGGAAGAGCAGCCAGTGCTCTTAGCTTCTGAGTCATCTTCTGGGAAGGAGAAACTAAATTGCAGGGAAGGCATCCAGGTTTGTCAGTTTGTGCAACAAAAATTTTGGAGTTAAATTTGGAGAAATTGCCTGTGACGGATAAAGAATGCGTGGTGATTTAGGGGACCCCACCCCATTAAGGCTCAGGTGAATAGCTATGGTAGACTTGTATTCCTAACCGTGAGTTTTCTTGCCACCTTTGAAAGCTCAGTTGGCACCATGGAGCTTTGCATGGGCTCAGATGCAGGCAGGAGATCAGTAGAAGTGCTGCCGTCATCGTGACAGTCCGCAGTTCAAGACTATTTGTTGGTTGCTTGTTAGGGACATGATTCACTTTCTTAATTCCATGTCATGGTTCCAGAGGAGGGTACAACAACAGTTTCCAGTTGGTGGCAGACCTGCTGAAGGGCTGTGGGTACAAAGCCATCTGGAGCCAGAGAAGAAAGGATGCTCCTCCTCGTTGTAGAGTCTCCCTAGGCCATGTTTCAGGGTAACCGAGGGCATGCTTTTCCACATCTTTCTGACCCTTGCCTTGCTGCTCAGTGACTTTGTGTTGGTGGATCATCTGTGGACATGCCACCGAAAGCCCCGCCCTTAGTGCTTCTGCCCCAGGGAGTTGGGGTAGCATTTGGAGGCCATAGAAAAACTGACTGTAGTTCCTCAGGTGCCTCCCAGTTGGTTTTGAGAAAGTGTCCTGTCTCTCCTTGTCCTGGAACTCACCAAGCAGGTTAGACTGGCTGGGCCAGGGAGCCCTAGGGGTCCTTCTGTTCTGTCTCCCCAGCACAGGGATTATAGGTGGTAGGATTCTGAGGGTGAGTCCAAACCCCGGGGGTGAGAGGCAAATATGCTATATGGACAGATTTTAAGTTGGAGAGTTTTATTGAGATAAAGGGGCGGGGGAGGAAAGGGAGAGAGAAAGAGAGGTGCAGAGAGAGGATGAGAAGTAGGCGGAGTTTCGCCTTTTAAAGAGACAGGGTACTGCTTGCCCTGCACACAGGTGTGAAGCAGGGCATGTCACACTCTGGAAGTTCTCATGGGCGCAGGGCCAGGTTCGTCTGGATGCTATAAATAAGCACATGCCACCATGCCTACATGTTTTACATGGTTTGTGGAACTTGAACTCAAGGTTCCCATGCTTGTGTGGCAAACACTTTCCTGACTGAGGCTTCTCAGCCCTTGGAATTTAATTTTAAAAAATGAGCTTCAGGAACTGGCAAGATGGCCCAGCTGGGAGAGCATTTGCCATGCAGTCCTGACAGCCTGACTCCAACCCTCAGAACCTGTATGAAGGTGGGGAGAGAACCGAGTCCACCAAATTGTCCTCAGACTGCCACATATGTGCTGTGGCATACATGGACCTGCACTCATGAACACGGTTCTTGCACACACTTACAATAATAAATACATTGAAGATAAACCACTTGATGTATTTGGGGTAAATCATGCATTTTTTTAAAATTACATATTTCTACAAAACTAGAAAACGTCATTTCTTTTCATAATGCTGAGAAATCATTGACTCCTGAGCAGCTTTCACGTTTTTATTTTTATTTTTCTGCCATCTGCTCTTGCCCGTACCTGCACTAAGGAGGGTAGAGTCACCACGCACTGGCCACTGCCTCGTCTCGATGCTTGCTCTTCTTAGGAACTGGACAAATACTTACTGATGGAGCACAGTGCCTTTTCTCTGGTGGCTGTGCTGCCTCTGGTTAGACTTAATGGCACAGACTGTCATCCCAGGACTGGGGCGGCTAACGCAGGAGCATCCATGAGAATTCTGTGAGTCTGGGCTCCACACTAAAGCCTTGTCTCAGAACGCAAACAGAAAGGACTTGGGCCATGGTTCAGTTGGTAAAGTGTCTACTTTGCAAACATAGCAACCTGAATTAAAACTTCAGCCCCCACTAATTGTTAAAATTTATTTTCCGCATTGAGGAAAGAGATAGAGGCAGATCCCAGGAGCAATCTAGGTGGCCGTTCTAGCCGATTGGTGATCTCTGGGTTCAGTGAGAGACCTTGTTTCAAAATGAAAGGTGGAGAGCAGTTGTGGAAGACACGCAATGTCAGTCTCTGCCCTCCCCCAGGAGCACGCGTACGTGCTCCCACACCCAAAGGGCTGCGTCACATAGACACACATACCAGCAAAAACTAGCAACAGCAGCAACAATAAATCAAACAGTTCCCTTTAACTAACTGCCCTCTTGGAAACAGCTGAATTCAGTAGAGCTGATGATGAGCCCATGGGCTGGAACAAAGCAGATGAACTCTGCCCCAGGCCAGGGCAGTGTTTTGGTAGCATTCCCAGCTTTGGAAGCAGAGGGCTTAGGGAGAATGAGGAACCTGTCCCAGCCAACTTGTCAGCTGGTCAATAGTGGTTGTCAACGCTGCAGCTTATTCTTGTGGATATGAATCTGTGAGGCATCATTCTGACTGTCCCAGGCCTCCCTTGCTCTCGGCTTAGATTGACCAGGTTTGCGAGGTATGAAATCCCTGCTCTGAAGAAGGCCTTGTAGCGAGGGGCTGTGGGCTGACCTGCTTTTCATCCCGCCTGGCTTCCAGCTGCCCGGCTAGCTTATGCCCCAAAATAACAACACATAAACTGTATTCATTTAAACACTGCTTGGCCCATTAGCTTCAGCCTCTTACTGGCTAACTCTCACATTTTGATTAACCCATATTTAGTAATGTGTGTAGCACCACGAGGGGAGGCTTACCAGGAAGATTCTAGTCTACGTCCATCTTGGGTTGGAGCTTCATTGCATCTCTCTCAGAGAGGAGAGGCATGACAATTGCCCAAGGCATCTGCCTCACTCCCAGCTTCCTGTTCTGTCTACTCCACCCACCTATGTTCTGACCTATCAGGCCAAGCAGTTTCTTTATTAATTAACTAATGAAATCATCAGATAGATAGAAGACACACCTACATCAACGCCTCATAGCACAGCAGAAAGCAGCTGGCTACCCTATAACTGTCATGGCGCAGTGTGACCGATGGGTGTATTTTGCCAGGCAGGCCATTGTTGCAGCATGCAGGATCCAACACTGGATAAGACCACTGAGGTCTGTCTTTTCTCACGCAGTAATTTGCCTTACACCTTCTGGCACTGCACAAACTGGCCAGCAGGGAGAGTGTCTCAGCCACTTTTGAGGTCAATTTCTCTGTTTCTGTATCCACAGGTTTCTGTAACTGTTAGTTTAAACCAGATGGGCAAGGCACATGAACAGGTTAAAATTATTCCCACCCAGTGAGTGTGAGGAGTGGTTTAAGATTAAGTTTCTTCCTACAAAGGAAACCTCTAATTTCTAGAAGTAACCCAATCATTAGAAAAAAGTTAAGAAAAAACTACTGTGGCAAGAGCTTTTGTGGAAGGCCAGGGCGATCCCACACGGCCGGTTAGCACTGTGGTTGGTTTCCATTCTCTTGAACGTGACTCCTCTGGCCAGGCTCCAGCAGAGCTGGGTGGGGAGTAGAGTGTTTTTAAAGGGACTGGGACGTGTGTCTGGGACAGGAGTGGGGAGAGATGGGTGGAGGCTGAGGAAGAGCCCAGAGAGAGGGGTGGGCAGGTGAGCGTGGCATTCCCACAGTTGCAGAAAGAGAGGCTTCCCAGCGGAGCTCTGGACCGTTCTCTCCTTTGCCTTTCCCCAGATGCGTACATTGAGAGTCACTGCGTCGAGGCGGGTGTGAGAGGAGAGTGTGTGTGGCACACGCTTGGTGTCGTTCTCTCCCATCCTCACCTCCTCTGTGTCCAGGCTGGTGTCCAGTGGTGACAGCATTGATTCCTCAAGAGGGGTTGGCGGTGGAAGACTATAGGAAGTATCCTCCCTTCGCTGGGAGAAGGGGAAGGATCACATGTTCTAAGTCATCCTCGGCTACGTATCCTGTCTTAGTGCCTTTGTGCGTACACGCATGTTTGTGTGTGCATGTGTGAAGGCCAGGGGACCACCTCAGATGGTATTCCTCAGGTACAATCTATCTTTTATTTTATTATTTTTCATTACTTTGCACATTCCTAAAAGATTATTTATTTTTAATCGTATGTATATGTGTATCTGTGTGAGCGTATGCTGTGTCTGTGTAGATGCCCATGGGGGCCAGAAGAGGATACTGGTTCACCTTGCAGCTAGAGCTGTCTGATGTGGGTGCTTGGAATCAAACCCAGAACCTCTGGAAGAGCAGCAAGTTCTCTTAACCACTGAGCCATCTCTCCAGCTCCACTTTTATTATTTATAGGTGCGCGCTCGTGTGTGTGTGTGTGTGTGTGTGTGTGTGTGTGTGAGTGTGACAGTATCTGTGTTTAAAGGACAGCTTTCATGGGTAGGTTTATCCTCCCACCTTGTTAAGGCAGTGTCTCTCTTCTATATTGCTCTATACTCCAGGCTAGCTAGCCCTCAAGCTTCTGTCTCTGCCTCTTGTCTCACCATGGGAGTGCTGGGGTTATTTTATCTGAGCTCTGGGACTTGAACCCAGGTCATCAAGCTTGCAAGGCAAGAACTTTTTCCTGCTCACTCACCTCGGTGGTCCCACCTTGTTTTCGTGACAGAATCTCTTCCTGGACTGGAGCTCCCTGTGTAGGCTGCTGCCCAGTGAATGTCAGGGATCTGCTTGGCTCTGCCTCCCCAGTGCTAGGTTACATGTGTTTGCTAACATACCCAGGGCATTTTTTAAACATGGGATCTGAGGATTTAGGTCTTTATTTAAAGTCCATGTACTTGGAAGACTTCTCCAGCCGAGACGTTTCTCTAACCCCATCTTAGTGCCTTTCTTTGATTTCCCACTCTGACAGAAGAAGGGGCTCACTGACTTAGTATTACTAGATGGAGGGGAAAGTTCTGTTCTTGGTAGCAGCTGAGGTGAGGCAGGGCATCTGGCTCTCCCAAGGACCTCTGCAGCCACCTTGCTGTCAGGGACGGGAATGCCTTGCTTCTGCTTATGGCCTGTCTTCCATGGATGTTGAGATGCGCTAGGAGGCTGGCCTTCCTGCAGTCGATGGAGGGACAGTGCTGGCCCTCCAGTAGGTCTGCCTTACACTGCCCTCTGTGGAGAGGAAGGAATGCCTGTCACCAGTGATGGGGTAAAGTTGGAGATTCCCAAGTGGCCTCATTGCCATGGGGAAGATAGAGTAGGATGTACTGTGGTCCAGCTCCCTACCTCCTCTAACAGGTGATGGGGTGCCCCACTAAGGCCTGGTGAGGATGGGACTCCTAGCATCCCTCGGGTGCTGCTGGTTCAGGTAGAGGTAGAGTCACAGTCTTTTGTGGTATCTATTGGAGCAGAGCCACATCGTTTCTTCATTGTTGACATTTCTGAGGTTGGTGAGTTGTTAAGCAATGAGTCTGAGACCCAAGAAGCCTCAGGAAACCAGTCCACACCATTGCAAAACATATGACAATACATACCTCCTTCCGACCGGTGGCCAATAGCTTCCTGTATCTACACCAGCATTCGTGAGGACTCTGGTGAGTGGGTACTGCCATCCATCCCCACAGAGATCCTAAAGATCTAAGTAAAGTGGCTTACTTAGATGCTGGAGAATTGATCACCCAGTGAGAGCTGGTCTCCAGGCAGGTGAGCGATGACCTCACAGAGCAAGCAGCAACATTTGGGCTCATCCTGAATGACATGTCCTAGGGAGGCACACTGAGCTTCGGGAAGGAGTTCACAGGAGCAGACCGAAGCAGTGGAAGTTAAACAGGTGGCTCAGCAGGAAGCGGAGAGGACCAGGTTGGTGGTGGAGAAGGCTGAGTAGCAGAAGGGGGCAGCCATCATCTCTGCTGAGGACTCTAGGCCAGAGGAGCTGACATTGCCAGCTCACTGGTTGTGGCGGGTGACGCTCTGACTGAGCTGCAGAAGCTGGGAGCTGCTGAGGACAGTGCCTTCCAGCGTCCCCGCTCTCGGAACATCACCTACCTAGGTGCCTGTGGACAGCCGGTGCTCCCCCAGCTTCCTCAGTGAGGCTGGCCCATGCCTCGATCATTCTGAATGGCGCATTCCTTCTGCCCACCCCAGAAATCACTGTGAACTTTCAAGATTGGCTTAAAGTGAAATAAATAAAAGAAAAATCACTTCAGATCTCTAATTATATATATAAAAAAAGGAAGAGTAAGAACCATTGCTCTAGAGTTGAGGTCATCCTGGCATACATAGCAAGAAGAAAGATGACTTAAGGGTGGGTCACAGTAGCCCTGTGTCTCTTGTCCAAGTTCTTCTGGAGGACTTGGGAATGGGGACTTAACAGCTCCATGGATACAGGAACCTAAGCCACCTTTCTGGCCCAGGAGGGAGAGATACATGGGCTGCCAGGAGAAAATGGCGAACCATCATAAAGGACCCTCCTCCCACAAGTTGCACAATTGGTTCCTTCTGATTCCTTGTTTAAAAAAAATGTTGTTTGTTCATTTAAGACAGGGCCTCACATAGCCCAGGCTAGCCATTGTCATATAATGAAGAGTGAACTTGAATTTCTCATCCTGCCTCCACTGTGAGTGCTGGGATATTGCAGTGTAGCACCGTGTCTCGTTTATGTTGTGCTGTGGGTGGAACTCCAGGCTCTGTACATGCCAGGAAAACACTACCAACAGAGCCCCATCTCAGCCTGTGCTTTTACAGCCCAGACACTGAAACAAGGAGAGAGGCATTTGCCTTGTTAGGGTATGGGGAGTGCCCTATTTGCTTATTTATGGTCGGAGGGGATGCCCCATTGTCTCGGTGGATTGAGGGTTGTCCTTTTGTTGTGTTACTTGAAATACTTCCAGGTCAGTTTCCCAGTTGCTTATCTGAGAACTCTGGTTATGAAAACCACTTCAGGCTAATGGCTTCGCTCCTACTTGCTTTAGCAAACTATGTTTATACCAGTTCCTTGAGTTCTGTAGTCCCAGGGAGTGGCTTCTGCGGGTACCTCTCATGATGTGGTTTTCTGTCAGAGTGGAGAACCTTACGTCTAGGTCATCTGAATCGTCTTTGTGTGTGTGTGTGTGTGTGTGTATACACGTGTCTATGGGTGTGCCTGTGCCTATATATATGTGTGTGTGTATAAGTCAGAGGACAGCCTTGGGTGTTGTTTCTTAGGCCATTTCTACTGTTCTGAGACATGGTCTCTCACCACCCTGGACCTTGCCTATAGACTGGCCAGCAAGCTCCAGCAGTCTGCCTGTTTCACCACCCAAGCTCTGCGAGTGTAAGGATACACCATCACCCTCCTGAGCTCTGCAAGTGTAAGGATACACCATCACCCTCCTGAGCTCCGCGAGTGTAAGGATACACCATCACCCTCCTGAGCTCCGCGAGTGTAAGGATACACCATCACCCTCCTGAGCTCCGCGAGTGTAAGGATACACCATCACCCTCCTGAGCTCCGCGAGTGTAAGGATACACCATCACCCTCCTGAGCTCCGCGAGTGTAAGGATACACCATCACCATCACCCTGGCCTCTTCACATGGGTTCTGGAATCGAACTCATGTCCTCAAGCTTGTAAGGCAAGTACTTTGCCAACGGACTGAGCCGTTGTTTTAGTTTTGAGTCTTGTTGCAGTGCTAGAATGCTTTGGCAAAAAAAGCTGGTGGAGAAAAGGGTTGTTTTAGATCGCAGTTCCATGTCACAGAGCATCATGCTAGTGTCCAGCTCACCTTCTCCACTCTGAGATACAGCATCCCTACCTAGGGAACGGTGTCACTCACAGTGGAATGGTCTTCCCACTTCAGTGAACATAATCTAGATAATCCCCCAGACCAATCCAGTGCTGGCAATCCTTCAATGACACTGTCTTCCCAGGTGACTCTAGATTGTGAGGAGTTGACAGTTAGAGCTAACAGACAGCCGTCTCAACAGTCCTCTCACCCCATCTCAGACAGTCTGTTGTACCCTAGGTATTCCCAGACTCCCTGTATATTGAAGTTCCGATCACCCTTCTTCCATACATGTGTTTGTGTCATAGCTGTAGAACCCTAAAATCCAAGCCTTTATAATAGGACTCCAAGCAACTCTCCTGAGGGAGATCCTGCCTTTGTCTTACCAGAGAGTAACCAGACCTGTGTGCTTTGCTGGTAGGAGACCCCGTCTGTCTTGCTGAGCGCTGGAAGCTACAGATCCCTGAAAGATGGCTGAAGACAGCAGCAGCCACCACCTCTGCTCTTAAATTAACCCATTCTATTATTTAACATTTTACCATGAGGCTTGCGGTTTGTTACCTCTTGCTTCTTGGGCAGCTACATGGGAGTCTCTCTGACTTTGCCTACTCTTTCTCTATATCTCTGTTTGAATTTTCTGCCTGGCTTTGCTCTGCTAAGCCATTGGCCAAAAGCACTTTATTCCTTAACCAGTGGTAATAAAACATATTCATAGCATACAGAGGGGAGTCCCACATCACTGGAGCTCCCGTGCCAGCTGAGTCAACCCAAGTCAGTGAGGCCTCAGTTCAGTGAGAGACCCTGCCTCATGAATACGGTGGAGAGTGATTGAGGAAGATACCCTAATAACCTTGTAGACACATAGACAGACAGATGGACAGACAGACAGACACACGAGGAAGAGAGAGACAGACATAAGAGAGACAGAAATAGTCTTTCTCTCCAGTCTGGAAAACTCAGCTGCCTTGGATCATTTCCGAAGTCTCACATGTCTCTAGCGCAGAAAACAAGTGATTGTTTTGCGCATTTGCCCAAGATGAAGGGAAGGTCATGGCCAAGGCAAGTCTGTGGAGCTGTAGGTGTTGATTCCAGCAGGTCTTAGACTTGAGAGTGAGCAGCACTCTGTGCTTATTTCCTTGTTTGGCGTCGGTGATGACCCATCCTCAGCTGCCGAGGCACATGTGACAGGTGTCAGCAGCATGGGGACGTGTGGGAGCTGTTACATTAGCTCGGGGTTATTTTGATCCTACCATGTTTCTTAAATACTGACAGCTGGAAGGTTTTATTTTTTTTTTAAACACATCTAAAAGTGGTCCAAACTTTAAAAGCATTCTTTTATTTTAGACTTTCTTATGTGTGTGTCTGTGTGTGGGTTTGTGCATATGAATGTCAACGCCCGTAGAATTCCGAAGAGGGCGTTGGATTCCTGGAAGCTGGAGTTGTAAGCTGTTCAGCATGAGTGCTGGAATCCGAACTCAGTTCTCTGCAAGGGCAATGTGCTCTTGACTAGTTAGCCATCTGTGGTGGTTTCAATAAGAATGGCCCCATAGGCTTATATATTTGAATGTTTAGTCACCATTTGATACTGTTTGAGAAAATCACAGTGTGGCCTTGTTGGAGGAGGTGTGGCCTTGTTGGAGGAGGTGTGGCCTTGTTGGAGGAGGTGTGGCCTAGTGGAGGAGGTGTGGCCTAGTGGAGGAAGTGTATCACTGGAAGTGGGCTTTCAAAAGCCCATGCCAGGCCCAGTCATTCTCTTTCCCTCCCCCTCTTCCCTGTTCCTCACCTTCTCCCTCTCCTTCCTCTTTCTCCTCCCTCACTCTCTTCCTCTCTCTCCCCCTCCCCTACCTCTGTCCTCCCTCTCTCTCCCTCCTCTCTCTCTTCCCCTCACCTTCCCTCCTTCTCTGTCTCTTGGCTTACAGATCAGGATGTAGCTCTTAGCTACTTCTCCAGCACCACACCTGCCTGCCACCATGCTCCCTGCCACCATGCTGACCATGGACAGATGCACCCCTGGAGCTATAAGCCAGCCCCCAATTAAATGCTTTCCTTTATAAGAGTTGTCACAATGTTCCTTCACAGCAATAGAAATAGAACAGTGACTAAGACACCATCTTCTCAGCTACACTCATTCTTGAATTAATGTTACAAGTGTTTTTCTTAAAAGTTTTGTCTGTAAAATATGATCACAGCAGTCTTTCTAGAACGATGGTGCTTCGGTTTGTAGTATGTAAGCAAACCAAAGAAAAAGCATGAAGTTTTCAGACGGTCATTGATTGTCATATGGTCCTAGTTTTTAAGTCCTTAGTTTTATATTATCAATTATTATTATTGGCTTTAGATTCTGATATATATATATATATGTGTGTGTGTGTGTGTGTGTATATATGTATATATATATATATATATATATATATATATTTGTGTATATGTGTGGAAGGGCACACGTACCATAGTGCGTGTGAAGGTCAGAGCACACCTTGGAGGAGTTAGTTCTCTACTTCTACTGTGTGGGGCTTAGGGGTTAAACTCAAGTCCTCATGTTTGTGTGGAAGTCACTTTTCCAACTGAGCCATCTCTCCAGTCCAGTTTTCATATTTTATACATGCTCATCTTGTGTTAGTTTTGTTGCTCTTAGTTATTTTTTTTGCTTTATTTATTCTCTGACAATTTAACACACATATACAATGTGTCTTGATGCTCCCTCATTCCCGACACATACCCCTCCCACCTTTTCACAGTTTAAAAAATGTTACAACTATTGTTTACATTCTAAAGAAACAAAATATAATAATCTAAACAGAATACTAAGGTTAAAAAAAACTCCAGTGGAGGATCTGGAAAGAGTAGGAGGAGGGCAGACCATAGCACAATATTTTATATATATATTTTAAATATCTAATTACAAAGCCAAGCACTGGTGGCCAATGCCTTTAATCCCAGCACTTGGGAGGCAGAAACAGGTGGATCTCTGTGAGTTGGAGGCCAGCTTGTTCTACAGAGTGAGTTCCAGCACAGGTTCCAAAACTACACTCTTAGTTAATTTTTTGTCGTGACTAAAATACCCAAGAAAACAAGTTCAAGGATGAAGGTTTATTGTGACTCACAGTTTCAGAGGACCTCACTCAGAGGGTGCATCAGAGAGAGGGCTCAGTCCATTCATACAGGGAGGGAGGGCTCAGTCTGTTCAAACAGGGCGAGAGGGCTCAGTCCATTCATTCAGGGAGAGAGGGCTCAGTCCGTTCATACAGGGAGAGAGGGCTCAGTCAATTCATTCAGGGAGAGAAGGCTCAGTCAATTCATACAGGGAGAGAGGGCTCAGTCCGTTCATACAGGGAGAGAGGGCTCAGTCCATAAATACAGGAGGGTACAGCAGAGGACTCAGTCCATCACAGCAAGGAGGATTTAGCTGAGTGGCTTATGTCACATGGGACAGGAAGTGGAGAAAGGGGGACTTAGAAAGAGGCCAAGGCAAACAACCTCAACAAACAAGCTCCCAGTAATCTACTTCTTCCTGCCAAGCCTCGCCTACCATTTTACCCTGCCTCCCACTGTGCATTGTCCCCTGAGTTCATCTAATCCTTTCCTCAGGTCAGAGTGCTGTGATGTAATGACCTCTTCACGTGCCTCCTAGACATACGCAGGTGTGCCGCTATCCTCCTGGGTGTTTCTTAATATACCAACAGCTGGCATTACCCATCTGGCCATGACTCAGCCCGACAATGTGAGCTCCATCCTTGAAACCCATCCCACAGTTGTCTTCTGGTCCTGACTTGTGCAGTGTGGCGTGACCCCCTACATGCATGCACTAATGATTAAAGAAAGCAAGAAGTCATGGCAGAATTGCACCTACAAGGCAAATTCATTTTCAGAGAAAACAGGTCCAGTGAGATGCCTTATAGGTAAAAGTACTTGCTGCTAAGCCTGGTGACCTTAATTCCAACCCTGACTCATGGTTAAGAGAGAATGGACTCTTGCAGGCTGTTCCCCAACCCCTACCCACCCCCAAAATAAATAAAATTCAAAAACTTAAAATAGTAAACTTTTATACTTATAATACTGATCTCTAAATATAGAGGAAACTAAGCATTTATGGTAATATGAAAATGATTTGTTTGTTTGTAGTTAAACCATCCTTCTTGGAAAGCTGTAGTTCCCCTGCAATTTTAACCTTTAAAGCAAATGGAAATTCCAAGTTTTGTAATTCTCAATTTGATGGAGTAAATGTAACTCTAAAATGATTCAGGGTTTAAAATAATTCCATCCAAATACCTGTTCAAATTCCAGTCATACCCAAAATCAGACGTCTAGACAAATGGAATAGAATAGAGGACCCAGAAGTAAAGCCACGCAGCTACAGCCACGCAGTTCTGACAGAGGCGTTAGAAACATGAATTGGCTAAAGACGGCCTTGTCAACAAACTGGACAAGCTGGATCTCACAGGAAGATAGTAAAACCAAACCCGCAGCTCTCAACCTTGCACAGACCTCAACGTAGACCTGAAACTTAGAGAATGCTAGAGGGAAACACCGTGAGATACGAGCAGGGGCGTGGGAGATGGTCGGTGAAGAGCATGTCCCCCCTCACAGAGGACCGGAGTTCAGTTCCCAGCACCTATGTCCGGCAACTCATAAAGACCTATAACTCCAGTTCCAGGGATCTGATGCCTCTGACCTTCTCTACATTGCACTTCAAAAAGATACAGGTGTTGGCATCTGATCATCCTCAGAATTGTCAGGTAAGATGAAATAAATTTTTAGTACAGCAGAGGAAATGTCAAAGGCTTCAGAATGGAAAGAAAAACCATTTTTACCAACCTCAGACAGGAGACTGATATGTCGAATATACAAACGACTAGAAAAAGTACCAGAAAAAGGAAATCACCTGGTTAATAAATGTCCTAAAAAACTGAAAAGATAGTGATCAAAAGAATAGACACACGTGACCAATACATATTTGAAAAGACTAGCAGAGGCAGAGGCAGGTGGATCTCTGTGAGTTCTAGGCCAACCTGGTCTACAAGAGCTAGTTCTAGGACAGGCTCTAAAACTGCAGTGAAACCCTATCTCGAAAAACCAAAAAGAAAAAAAAGTATTATTATATACCAGGGTCATAAATGTGTCACCGTGTGCATATAGAGGCCCATAGAATAACTTAGTAGAATTGCCCCCCCCCCCCCCCCCCCCCCCCGGACAGTTTTCCCCTTTTATCTTCTCTTGGGTTCCGGGATTGAACTGGGTCTTCAGGCTTTCATAACAAGTGCCTTTAACGGACAGAACCAAGTTGCTGGCCCTTATCTTTTGCTGTATGTCAGACCTCCAGATGTAGATCTGAATCACTGTGTGTTCATGAGTGTGAGAGGGCCATGCATACCTTACAGAGCCAACAGGTATGGTAGGCAAATTTTCCTACACATGGCCAACGTCATCATCTGTGAATTCAACGTTAACAGACATGCATGATAGAACAAGACAGTTTGTGTCTTTTATCAACTGACAAAATTTCCAGGGCCAGAGAGGTTCCTAGGAACCTGACCCTGTGTTTGTCTTAGCAGGGATTTCTGAGTTGTAACTCATTGTTGATAGCCAACTTCGTAGACACAAACTACATTAACATCCCAAATCAACTCTAGTTACATGTTTTCTTTGAGCTGATATAGATCAGTATAAAGCCCACACCCAGTGTGATGTGGACATGTGTGTTCTCCATGTTGTGGGATGTCAGCTCTGATGTTTCACATGCCATACCACTGCTCTCTCCAGGAGAGAAGGATCCAGCCTTCCTGGGCTCCTAGCTGTTCAGCTGGGAACTCTGCCCAGCGGAGAGGCACCGGCTTGGGAAGCTGTAAGTCCTGGGTGTTGTGGCAGCCTGTTGCTACTTTCCTAGTTCCTGAATTTCTGTCGCTCAGAGGACTGGAGTCTGGAAGCCTCCTGACTTTGATGATACTCAACCCCTAAGCATGCTGGAGCCTGGGCCAGTGGGGCCCTCGATTCCCAGGGAGCTTTGGAGGAGGTGTTGAGTATCTGGGCTGCAGTGATGTGGCCACCAGGGAACCTGCTGCTCCAGCAGGCACCCACCTGGACAAGTTTTGTAGAGGGGAGGTTTAAAGACCTTCCTAAGCCCCGGGCACTGTCACTTTTCAAAGCCCTGCCCAAGCCTGTACATTAAGGTGTGCCCAACCTAAGTTCAGCTGAACTGCCTGTAATACAGAGTTATTGAGTTGCTGTTGAATATTACTTTTATAGATATTTAAATATTAATTTTGCTTTTAAAATTTGTTATTGTTGGGAAACAACAAGATTTTCTGTACATCTCCTTCCTCCTTTCCTTTCCTCCTCGCTCCATCTCCTTCCTCTCTTCCCTTCTTCTTCTCCTTTATCTCCCTCTTGCCTTCCCTTCTCTTCTCTCTCCCATCCTTCCTTCCCTCCTGTATGCCCTTCCTTCACCCCTCCCTCCCTTCTTAACTCTTCCCCTCTTCCTTCCCTCTCTGATGACTTTTGGGGTGCTGGGGTTCAGCACCATGCATGCCAGGCAGGCACTGTACCTCTCCTGTGGCCCTCCTGCGTTGTTGCAGGGCGTCTGCTAGTGTGTCTTGGGGGTGCAGGTCGTCTCAGCGCTGCTCTTCCACCAGCAAGCATTGCTGGCCCCTCGGACGCACCTCAGGTAGCCCGAGTTGCCGGATCTAGAAGAAACCGAGCATGTAGTCCATTTTCCTGTGAGGAGTGGATTCTCCTTCAATGGGAGAGAGCTCCAGAGCTCAGCCCGAGGGAGGAGGCACTCAGATGGAAGGTGGCCCACGTTGGGAGTCTCTGACCTGCTTCCTGAAGGTCCCATTGTTGGAGGGTAAAGGATTGACAGTGGGAGGGTGTGGCAGGGTGTGGCACAAGCTTGGTGACTGTGTGGGAAGCCAGGAGCTGTCATTGCAGCTGGAAGGATGCAGGGAAAGTGGATTGTGATGGTGAGGGCCCAGGCTGGGCTGTGTGAGGCTCTCGGTGCTGTGCAGATGGTTCAGACTCTTTCTAGGCATGTGACCTGATTCTGTTTTTTATGGGGTTTTTTTTGTTGTTGTTTGTTTGTTTTTGTTTTTCAAGACAGCATTTCTCTGTAGTTTTAGAGCCTATCCTGGAACTCACTCTTGTAGACCAGGCTGGCCTTGAAATCATTGACATCCACCTGCCTCTGCCTCCCAAGTGCTGAGATTAAAGGCATGTGCAACCACCGTCCATTGTGGCTTGATTCTGGTGTACTAACCACTGAATGCTATTTGGATTTATTTGCTGTGGCTCAGTATGTTACTGGAATATAACACATGATGCTGGGAATTGAGCCCAGGGGCCCCCTTTATTCTGAACATGTACTCTGCCACTGGGCCCCATCTCTTTTTGAAGATCCTACCACCTTTTGAAGGTCCTACCACCCCTCCATACCACTACATGGGTGCTCAAACCCATGTCTGAACCATGCCAATCTAGATACATGGCTGTCACTCTTAGTGCACAGTTTCCTTGTATGTATGATGTGTGTATGATGTATGTATATGTGTGAGTGAAGTTGCATACGTGGAATTGTGTGCATGTGGAGGTTAGAAGACAACCTCGGGGGTTGGTTCTCACCTTCCACATTTTGCTTATTATTTTACTTTTTATTTGTTTTAAAGATTTGCTTGTATGTATGTGTATGTGAATGCCGCATGTGTACAGGTACCCAGATCGGACAGAAGTTACTGGATCCTGTGAAGCTGGAGTGACCAGTGTTTGTGAGCCTTGTGGTATGGGTATTAGGAACAGAACTCTGGTCTTTTGGAAGGAAGTGTCGAAAGTGCTCCTAACGGCTGAGCCATCTCCGCAGCCCCTGTTGCTTCCTTATTTCTAACCTATGTGCCTGTACCTGTGTCAGTGTCTCTCAGCAGTCCTCAGCCTGTGGGGCGTGAGGACTTTGGGGGTTGAATGACCCTCTCACAGTAGGGTAAAAGGATTGACAGTGGGAGGGTGTGGCAGGGTGTGGCACAAGCTTGGTGACTGTGTGGGAAGCCAGGAGCTGTCATTGCAGCTGGAAGGATGCAGGGAAAGTGGATTGTGATGGTGAGGGCCCAGGCTGGGCTGTGTGAGGCTCTCGGTGCCATGCAGATGGTTCAGACTCTTTCCAGTAGCAACATTGTAGTTATGAAGTAGCAACAAAATAACTTTACAGCTGGGGTCAGCACAGCACGAGGAACCGCGGTAAAGGGTCGCTGCATTAGGGAGGCTGAGAACCTCTACTGTACACAAATGCAGACACCCGTGGAAGCCAGAAGAGGGTGTTGGATCCCCTGGAGCTGGAATTGCAGGTGGTTGTGAGCTTCCTAACATGGGTGCTGGGAATGGAACCAGGTCCTCTGTAAGAGTAGTGAGTGTTGGGCTGGAGGGATAGCTCAGTGGTTAAGAGCATTGCCTGCTCTTCCAAAGGTCCTGAGTTCTATTCCCGGCAACCACATGGTGGCTCACAACCATCTGTAATGAGGTCTGGTGCCCTCTTCTGGCCTGTAGGCATACACACAGACAGAATATTGTATACATAATAAATAAATATTTAAAAAAAAAAGAGTAGTGAGTGTTCCTAACTGCTGGACCACCTCTCCAGCCCCTGCCCCACCTTGTTATTGATCCAGAGGTCCTTGCTGTTCCCTCTCTGTATGCCAGGCCAGCTGACTTGCAAGCGTCTAGGATTCTCATGTCTCTAGTTTCCACGGCTTCACAGAAGCCCTGGAATTACAGGTGTTCACTACCAAGCCCGGCTTTATATGCGTTCTGAGGAGCTAAAGGTTCTCACACTTGAACAGTAAGTATTTTACCCCTGACCAGTCTCCTAGACTGCCTTCTTTATTGTTTGGGAGATTGCTGAAGAAACCAGGCCATGCTTCCAGTAGACTCCCTTAGCTTCTGACCTTGGCTGCTACCTCTGTGTCACTGATCCTGCCTCTGTCAGTAAATACACTGGACGCTCTGGGCTTGATGCGTTCATTAGGTTGGCTGGTGCATTTAGGTGCTGACAGCCAAAGGCTGCTGTGTCTCCACTCTAAGGTCTCTGCCGGGCTCTTCCCTGAGGTTTTGGTGCTGTGTTGTTCAGTGCGGTCCCTCCATTCATCATGGCAGCAGGCTTGTCTGAATGTCTTACTTAGAGAAGAGACACCCAAACCACAGCAACTCATGTAAAGGAAAGACATTTAACTGGGCTGGCTTACATTTTCAGGGATTTAGTCCATTATCATGGTGGGACATGGCAGCGGGCAGGCAGACATGGTGCTGGAGAAGTTGCTGGGTGTCTTACATCTTGACCTGCAGGCAATAGGAAGTGATCTCAGTGTCACACAGAGCAAAGCTAGAACAAGAGACCTCAAAGCCCGCCCCCACAGTGACGTACTTCCTCCAGCAAGGCCATACCTCCTAATAATGCCATTCCCTATGGGTCAATTTCTTTCAAGCCACCACACTGAATGATGAGTTTTAGAAACCTTTTTGAGATAGTTGTAGTTCTCCATGAAATCCTAAGAAAGAATGCAGGTAAGAGTTGTTATACCTCTAACCCAGTGTCCCCCTGGTGGTGGGCCTGGCTTGAATGTAGTCTCTTTTCATGGCTAGACAGCTGCTGTTGGCACAACCCATGGTTTCAATTCAGATTTCACTGTTGTACATGCATGTGTGTGTGTATGTCTAGTCCACTGTTGTACATGCACGTGTGTGTGTGTGTGTGTATATCTAGGCGTGTCTGTGTGTCCATATGTTTATTTTATGCATTTTTAACACATGTGCAGATATATATAACTAACATCACAATCTAGAGCCAGAGCATGTGGTTGGACAGGTGGCTTAGAGGTCCTGAGTCCAGAGGTCCAGAGGTCCCAGCAACCACATGGTGGTTCACAACTATCTATAATGAGATCTAGTGCCCTCTTAAGGATTATAGGCACACATGCAAGCAGAACACTGTATACATAATAAATCTTTAAAAGAAAGAAAGGAAGGAAGAAAGAGAACCAGAGCATGGGCTGGAGGACCAGCATATTGGGTAAAGGGGCTTGCTGTACAAACTGCATTCAGTCCACATCGTGGAATTACCCCCGCCAGTTGTCCTCTGACCTCCACATGGGTACCATGGCACAGTGCACCTGAATATGCACACACAATAGACAGACAGACGAACAGATAGATAGACAGATAGATGAGAGAGGGAGACAGAGAGACAGAGAGACACACAGAGAGAGGAATAAATAGATGTAGTCAGAATGAAAACCTGGGCGCGCGAGATGGGCAGTCAGAAGCACTTGCCTTGTAAACAGAGGACATGAGTGTGGGATTAAACAGCTGCAGTTGGTGCTGTAGTCAGAGACAGCTGGGTCCCCGGCAGCTCACTGGCCAGCTGCTGTGACCATCAGTAAGATTCCAGGCCAGTGAGAACCAGTGCGTCAGACAAAAGTAGAAGGCCTCTGTCTTATTCAGAATCCTCTGCTATGAAGACACCACAACCACTGCAGCTCTTACGAAGGAAAGCATTTCACTGGGGCTGGTTTACAGTTCAGAGGTTTAGTCCATTGTCGTCACTGTGCAAAGCATGGCAGCGTGCAGCAGACATGGTCTGGAGAAGTAGCTTGAGAATTCTACATTTAGATCCTCAGGCAGTGGGAAGAGAGACACTGGGCCTCTCTTGAGCACTTGAAACCTCAAAGCCTACCCCTAGTGACACACTTCCTCCAACAAGGCCACAACTACCCCAGCAAGGCCACACCTCCTAATAGTGCCACTTCCTAAAGACCAAACATTCAAATATGTGAGCCTATGGGGGCCACCACCACAGCACCCAGGGAACAACACATGAGATTGTCTTCTGACCTCCACCCATACATACAACATACATGCACCTGTGCACTCACATGTCATGAACACAGAGAAGACACTCAGGGCTGAGTGGGGAGCAGCTCAGGAGAAAAGTGCTGACGGAGGATATGCCAAGCTCTGAGTCTATGCCCCAGCATGCAAAGGAGATTTAGAATATTTGATCATAAGATCCCTGAAACCATGGATTGTGCCAATAATACTTAATGCATCAGTATACTGAAAATTTTTGTTTTGTAGATGTTGAACTATTGTTTGGTAGCTTTTAGGACCATGTGTTTCTGAGGTATGGGTAATGCTATAATCACCAATATTGGAATTACCAAAAGATTTATTAGGTTTATTAACCATGAGGCAGATTAGATGAACCCTTACTTTATTTTATGAGGAAAATTTATTTCAGGTTTTATAGAAGTCATTTTATTATAGCTAATATGCTAATTTTAATTATAAATTATTTGATGCATTCAAATAGTAAACTCCCTGGTTTTTCATGCTTAATATGCTGTATCTTTTCCCAAACTTAGTAAAACAGTTGGACAGAGCTCAGTTATTCAGAGAGACTTTTAAAGCCAAGTTTATATGACTTACTTGTGGTTATGAACTATTTCAGACAAATTGAAAGGCATAAAAATAACACACTGTCCCTATGTTTAGTGTCTTGCTTAAGACACAGAATGTTGGGGACTGGAGAGATGGCTCAGTGGTTAAGAGCATTGCCTGCTCTTCCAAAGGTCCTGAGTTCAAATCCCAGCAACCACATGGTAGCTCACAATCATCTGTAATGAGGTCTGGTGCCCTCTTCTGGCCTGCAGGCATACATGCAGACAGAATATTGTATACATAATAAATAAATAAATATAAAAAAGACACAGAATGTTGCCAATTATTAAAGTCCCTGCCACTGACTAAGAAATAACTTTTATTTGAATTTTATTTATTTTAATGTGTGTATGTATGTGTACTGTGTGTGCAGTGTATTTGGGTGCACATGTGTGCATGTGGAGGAGGCCTGAGGTTGACAATGGATGTCTTCCTTAGTCAGTCTCCACTTTGTTTACTGAGGCAGGGCACCAGTATGGCTAGTCTTGCCAGCCAGCTTGCTCCAGGAGTCTCTTGACTCTGATTGCCAAGCACTGGGATTGCAGAAGGCCCCCATAGGTGCTCAGCTCGATCCAAATGCTTGCTCTTCCGCAGCCGTGCCTTGATCCACTTTATCATGTGTCTTTACCACAGGTTTCTCTCCACATGGCTGCCAAGGAAGTAACTGTCACGGTTCGCCTCATCCGTTCCTTTGAACATCGAAATTTCAGACCTATAGTATATCATGGAGTTAATTTGGACCAAACTGTGAAGGAATTTATACTTTTTCTAAAGCAAGGTATGAAAAATAGAGGTGCTTTGTTTCATTTGTGTTTTGACAGTGAAAAACATCTGACTACGTGTTAATAATAATCGTTGGAAAGTACAAAGTTAGTTTGGGTCTAGTGATGCACACCTGTAATCCCAGCACTCAGGACGTAGAGCCAGGGGAATCATGATTTCAAAGCTAGCTTGGGCTATCTAGCAAGTTTTAGGCCAGCCTAGACTATATAGTGACTTGTAGGCTAGCCTAGGCTATTTAGTAATGTTTATGCTTAAATTTAAAAAAAAAATATCAACCAAGAGAAGCCCTGAAGTGGGTCTTCCCCAGTCCAAAAGTACTTTGGAAGCTGGTGCTAACAGGGCTAAGCGGGCCCGTGTCCTGGGCCTGTCACTAGCTGCCCTGGTTTGTTAGTGAGTAGTATGAACATACTCACCAGGAGTTAGAACCATCATGTTTAGCCTCAAACAGACTAGGGTCTAGGACAGGGAAGGGGACTGGCAAGTGCTTGCCACACGAGTGTGAGGAGAATATGTGTTTGCTCCCCCAGAACCCATGTAATACGGAATGGAGGTGTATGCCTGTAATCCCAATGGGGAGACGGAGACAGAGTATCCCTGAGGCTCACTGTCTGACCAGCCTGCCTCATCCCACACAGCCCGGGTCCCAGAACCCTGGCTAGGGATGGCAAGGGAATGAAGGAGGATAGACACACAGGCAGTGAAGCTGGGATCGGGTGGGATTCTGGTACCTCTGCTGTCTGAAACCTCAGCATGTTTATTAGTTAAGGCACAGGATGGGGTGGGTGTTGCTAGTCTTGGTAGGAGGTCTCTGGAGACCAGCTGTCCCAGGGTGTAAGCTCAGGGAGGAGGAAACTGCAGTTGCTAATCTTTGCACGCTGATCCATAATCTCTCGTAATTGTGTTGAATTACCTCGGGTTGAGAAATAACCAGGCTAGCTAAAAGATAAAACAGGTATATTTTTATTTATTATAAGGGGCAAACTCACGAAACAGGAACGAGAAGTCCAAGCTCAGCTGTGCTGTCAGGGAACCACAGAGAGAGTGCACCTGGGCTGTGCCCTGTTTTCCTCTGGGTCCCAGAAGGCCACACCCTAACTTGGTCCCACCTCTTAAAGATAATTGGTTGACAAAGATTCCCCATCATACTTGGATGCCCAAGCTTTGCCATCCCTTTTGAGTCTGGCCCATATGGGTAATGGTTTTGCCAATTTACCATGGACCAATTAGTCTTGGAATCCTTAAGAGGCCTTGCTTCTGTCAGATATTCAGGATTTTGCTCCCTCCGGGCTTCCTTTGTGTCTTGCACCTGTCTACCAGAACTGGTGAGTTCCAGGTTCAGCAAGAAGACTGTCTTAAAGTGAGGTGGAGGGAGACTGAGAAAGACCTCCAGTGTTGACGTCTGGTCTCCACACGCACATACACATACATAAACATGTACTTACACACAGAGAAAGTCAAGTCTGCCTGTAGTGAATCTTTAATCTTTGGAGACTGAATGGAATTGGAGTGAGATGTAGCTGAGTATCATTTTATAGCACACCAGAGCCTTCCCCGGGGAGTGTGGATGTGGCAGCAGGACGCTGAAGAAATCAGAGATGACACTTTACATATTCATATTTATTTACTGTGTGTGTGTCTGTATACGTGATGTGTGTGTGTGGGGGGGCGTCCTTGTGCCACAGTGTGGAAGCCAGAGGACAGTTTACGGGGTCAGGGTCTCTCCTTCCACTGAGAGAGGCTGGGGTTCAAGCTCAGGTCATCAGGCTTGGCAGCAGGTGCTTTCACCAGCTGAGCCGTCTCTCTGGCTCGGAGATGGACGTGTTGTGGTGGTGCTCATTTATCATTCTGGACGTGCAGAGGTAGAAGTGCAGCCCTGTCCTGGCGGCCTTACTACTCTTCACTGCTGAAGTGTTCCACAGGCGTCGGTACAGCCTCTAGCATGTGTTTTTATTCTTTTAAGTGAAGCGAAATTGATATAGAGTACAGTTCATAGCTTTTAATATATAGTTCCATGATTTGTAACCTGTGTGACTTTTTACTTTTACTGTTTTATTTTTCTATTTTCACATGCAAGCTTGTGTCTCTGTGCATGTGTGTGTGTACGCATGTGTGTGTATGTGTGTGCATGCATGCATGAGGAAGCCTGAGGTTGGTTTCAGGGATCATTCTCTGTTGTTCTCCCACCGTATTCATTGAGGTGCACAGTCTCTCAGTGAAACCCAGAGTTCACTGACAAGGCTGGTTTTGTTAGTCTGCCTTCTGAGGTTGGACTTATAAACAACATCCATGCCCACTGTCTTACTTATGGTTTCTACTGCTGTGAAAGACACCATGACCACAGCAACTCTTATAAACGAAAACATTTAATTGGGGAAGGCTTACAGTTTCAGAGGTTTAGTCCATTATCAAGGAGCATGGCATCATGTAGGCAGACATGGTGCTGGAGGAGTAGCTCAGAGTTCTACGTCTTGATCCACAGGCAACAGGAAGTGAACTGTCTCCCACACTAGGCATAGCTTGAGCATATGAGACCTCAAAGTCTGCCCTACAGTGACATACTTCATCCAACAAGGTCACACCCCTAATATTGCCACTCCCTATAGTCCAACCATTCAGACACATGAGTCCATGGGGTTCATATCTTTCAAACCCCCACCCCCACCCACGGGGCTCTTGGGATCTGAATTCTGGTCATCATATTTATGTGGCAAGTGTTTTAACCACTAAGTTATCTCCCAGCCTGTGTGTGTGTGCATGTGTATGAGGACTGTGTGTGTCATGATAATGAAGGTTGCCAGGGTTACTTTCCAGGGATTTGAAAACCACTTTTGTTTAAATCCCTCACTGTTGCCTTGGGTCTTTGTAGGTGTCTTCTCGGTGACATTTCTGTATGCATGTCGTGTCTGCCCCTTTGCTGCCCTGCCTTTTGGGTCAGTTCGTGCAGACATGCCAATCACTTAATGTGTTCTTAGGAGGTGGTAAATAAAGACTGTCACTAAGCTCATCCACTCTTTCTTATCTCTTCAAACCAAAAGGCGTCAAGATAGGAGTGGCTGAGATTTTCCAGGTTTCAAGCAGGTGTGTCTAACCTGTGGCCCGAGGGCCACGTGTGCTCTAGGAATGAACCCAACACAAAACAATGAAGTTACTTAGGAAGCTGGATAAGTGGCTCAGTGGCTGA
The DNA here is from genome assembly GCF_903992535.2 of Arvicola amphibius. NCBI lineage: Eukaryota > Metazoa > Chordata > Mammalia > Rodentia > Cricetidae > Arvicola > Arvicola amphibius. Next base: position 99,922,186 of record NC_052058.2, on the reverse strand, counting down.
GTGCTTGCAGAGGGCCTGGTTTGGTTCTTATCAATACAGCTCAGGAGATCTGAGGCTCTTTTGGCCCCTGTGGGTACTGTACACATGTGGTGCACACACAGACAAGGAGATGCACATATACACACACAAATAATTTTTAAAACCTTACTAAAATCATATTTTTATACTCTTTTTTTTGAACTTGAATGTCATAGATGACATATCTGTTGCAGTGAGCACCGTGGTGTTATGATTACATGTGTACTGACCACCGATTTCACAACCCCGTCCCATTCCACTCCATGGGAATGGGGCCTAGGGATGTCCAGCCACCATTCTTTCCTTACCTAAGCCCTTCTTTCTCCTTGCCTTGCTTACACTGAGTTAAGATGTATTTTTTAAGGCCAGTGAGATGGATAAAGCACTTGACATCAATTCTGATGACCCAATTTGTCCCACATGGTGGAAGGAGGGTGCTAACTCTTACAGGTTGTGCTCTGGCCACCAAAAGTGCACCATGGCATGTATGTCTACACTGATACACAATAAATAATTAAAGTATAATTTTAAAAATTGGTGTGTTTTCCCAACGCATTGGCCTATTGTCTTTATGGTTTTATAGGCATCTTGAGTAAATACTTTTAAAGATTTATTTAATTGCGTGTGTGTGTGTGTGTGTGTGTGTGTGTGTGTGTGTGTACCACATGCATGCAGTGCTAACACAGACCAGAAGAGGGCACCAGATTCTCTGGAACTGGGGTGATGGACAGCCGTGAGCCACCCCACAGGTTCTGGGAGCTAAGCCTTGGTTTTCTGCAAGAGAATTAAAGACTCTTAGCTGCTGAGCCATCTCTCCATCTATGAGTAAGCTATTTCATTGCTCTAACTACTCACCCTAATTCCTTGAGCTCTCTTTTTGAGAGGTAGATACGTGGGCTTGGTTTGGTCCCAGGTTTCCTTTCTGTGGTTATTTAAATCGTGTTGTGAAGTATCTTCCGACTTACACCTAGAATATAAAGTTTTGTTGCCATATTCATTTTTGCTTTCAAGACAGGGTTTCTCTGTGTTGCCCTGGCTGTTCTGAAACTCACTATGTAGACCAGGCTGGCTTTGAACTCAGAGATCTACCTGCCTTGCCTTCCAAGTGCTGGGATTAAAGGTATGTGCCACTAGACCCAGCTATTTGTTGTTTTTAATTATTAGGGGAATATTGATATTTCATACTAAAAAATAATGTTATAGGGGAGAAAACTAACTTTTCCTCACTCTTAAGTACTTTTAAAAATTTATGTATGATGTGTGGCTATGTGCAAGCATGCACCACACACACACACACACACACACACACATGTGTCACACAGCACATATGGAGGTCGGGACAACTGCATGTCATTCTTCACCTTCTATCTCATTTGAGACAGGGCCTTTTGTTTCTTGCATCTGGCGATTCATTTGCCTGTGGCTGTGGCATTGCAGACACTTACTACCGTGCCTGCGCTGATGTGGTCTCTGGGGAGTCAATCAAGTCTTCACACTCGCATGGCAAGGGCAAGCAAGTGCTTTACACGCTGAGCCATCTCCCCAGCTCCAGCATCGTAAGTTCTCTGTTGAAAGAGACAGGTGAACAAGAGAAAAGCCTGCAGGGGCTTAATGCTAGGTGCACGCCATAAATGTGGGATCCCTAGGGAGTAAAAAATCCCAGAGAAGTGCCCAGACAAGGAAGAGGATTTGGATGCTTAGGGGTGGAATCTTGTGGACAAGGGAGTAGAGAAGGCCTGGTTGCTGGAGTTTTGCGGTACGGTACACTCTGATGCCCCCTGCAGGCTGATGGGGGCACAACAGCTTTCTAAGGTCGCTCTGGAAGAAAGCCTGTTTGTAGGCTGTCTTGGGCAAACAGGGAAGGAGAGAGCACTAGACATCAGCTTTTAGCTCCAAGCAATCCTTGTGGTAGGTAGGCATATATTGGGGTGGCATGTTCTGGTCACCCCCAGTGCCAATTACAGAGTAGTCTGCTTTTGGAAAGTCATTCCTCAAATAAAAAAACATATTCAAAGTTTGAACTGCAAACAGTTCTACAGTTACTTTCAAATCATTTTTAGCATTTTTATTACATTTTATTTATTTTCTCTCTGTGTGTACATATGTTCGTGTGCATGATAACCTGCTTGTGCATGTGCACACGTGTGTACCGCAGTATGTGTACGGAGGAGGAAGTCAGACTCCCCCCGTACCACGTGGGTCCCAGAGATTAAACACAGGATGTCAGACTTGGTGGCAGGTGCTTCTACCTGCTGCTGAGCCACCTCCTGGCCATGTGCTCAAGGCTTCACAGGGGTGAAGGACTCTGCTGTTGGCATCAGTGCAGCAAGGGCATATGGTGTTCTTGGTCAGGCAGAATAGGACCCTTTTGACGTCCTCGGGAATAAGATATGATTTTCAAGTTGCTATGGTGGTACAGGAAGAGGTGGTTTCCCTGTACCACAGAGCGATTCATTCGCAGCAACTGTTGGTTACCACGGTCCCCAGCAGTCTAGTAGTGCCTGTCACAGCTAGACCCTCAGGCCTGCCACAGTAATGACGTGATCACGTGACCGTTTCTATTGAGTATTGTGGGGAAAGTTCGGCTATGGAAGTGAACCTAGGGTGCGGGGGGGTGGGGGGTGGCGGGGGGGGGGGGATGCGTTCCTTAGTTGGTGGAGTGCTGACCTGGCATGCTCACGGCCCTAGGTTCCATCCTAAACCCCACACACACTGGGCATGGTGGCACATACTGGAATCCCAGCGCTCGGAGGTGGAGGCGGGAGAATCAGGAGCTCAAGGTCTTTCTGAGCTTCGTAGGGAGTTCGAGGCCAGCCTGTGTCACAAGAGACTTGGTAACAGAAACAAAACAAAACAGACCCTTTAGGGTATGGACTTTTTTGAGCTTGTGGACTCTTGTCCAAGCCTGTCATCTGGTTTGAGGTCCTGAAGAACTCTGAAAAGTTGGTGGGACCACATGTTAAAAGCCGAAAGGTCCTGTCCTGTCCTGTACAAACTGACTGTCCCGTAGCGCCCGTGCCACTGCAAGATGGTACGCGAGCCGGGAACTAAGCTGGAGACCTAAAAACACAGAGACAGACAGACAGGGAGCCAAAGATGTGGACATAGGTCATCCTTGATATAAGGATGCCAATGCCCCCTTTATTGCACTCAGGGGAAGATTATATAGGAATCCTTAGCCACACCCAGCTCTCGGGATCTTTCAGCTGTAGGTCTCCTTAATCTCATATTTTGATTATAGAAATACCATGATTTACCTATGTAAATGGCCAGTTTTCTAAAGCAAAATCATAAGAGTGCAGAAACCAATTATGTAGATGAGATTTCAGATAGTCTTTGATTTAGAAGCATTTCGATATTTTCTAAGATTTCAAATCCTATTCTGAATGTTAGGTCATTCTCTGTGACGAACTGTGCTGGCGTTGTCCAGCTTTCAGGTTCTGAAGATTTCTTCATAGCCCTTTACTTCTGGTGACGCTGCTTTGTGAAGCAGCCTGCTCTCCCGAGGGGGCACTATAGTCTTGCTACTGTAAGATTTTATTCACCTCCCCCCCCCCAGTGCATGTGTGTGCATGTTCATGTTGGTACGTGTTCATGTATGTATGTATACGGGGCATGTGCCCTATGGATCCTCCTGGACCACCTTTGGATGTCCTTCCTCAAGTGCCATCCACCTTGCTTTTGAAAAAAAGGATTATTTATTATGTGTATGTGTACCTTGATATGAGTTTGTGTGCACCGTGTGTATGTGTGTGTGTATGTGTGCAATTGCCTGTGGAGGCCAGAGAGTGCTGGACTGCTTGGAGCCACCTGATGTGGGTGCTGGGTCCTGAACCCTGGTCCTTTGCAAGAGCAGTATGCATTTTCAACCACTGAGCCATCTCTCCAGCTTCCTACTCTCTGTTTGTTGTTTGTTTGAGATAGAGTCGCTCCTTGTATGACCTGGAGCTCACTGGCTAGGCTAGCTGGCCAGGGTCATCCTGGCTCCCTCTTTACACGGATGCTGTTATTAGACTTGGGAACTCAAGATTATGTGGCAAGAACTTTGCTGACTGAGCCATCTCTCTAGCCCCAACATTTCCTTTTTATCTTTACATATTTCATTGCATTTAATACCCCCAGTTTCCTCTCTTAACATTGTACATTAGAACACTACATTGGCTACAGCTATGAACTGACGAACACACCAGCAATGACTAAAATTTATTCCAAATTCTTTTTTTTTGTTTGTTTGTTTTCTTGCTCAAGGTTTCCAGGCAGGATCCCACTTTATGCTTCATTATCATGGTTTTGTTTTCTAACCTTATTTTGTCATCGTTGCGCATAGTGTGTGTATGATGCGTGTGTGCATGTGTGTACACACCTGTGTCGTGTCTAGGACAAGTTTGTGTAGTCATTTCTTTCACCTGTACATGGGTCCCGGAGATCAAACCCAGGTCATCCGGATTGTGTAGCAAGTGTGTTTGCTAGCCGGCCTCTTACCAGGTCCATGGTTGTCGGTGTCCTCAGGCGCCTCTTGACTCTGACAGTTACTCAGACTTGGCATGCTTCTGGAAGTTCTGAGGACTGGGTGGCCTATGGGAGGATTCTCTTTGGTTCGAGTTTGCTGGGAAGTCTCTATGAGGTGGGGTTCCAGCTTCGTGGGAGGCAGATCATAGAGACCCCGTCACCCTCCTTCTCATGTCCTGTTGAGGACATCTGCTTTCCTCATGCTCTGTGCCTTAGTGTGGACCCCACAGCGTGACACGTTGTCTCTGTAAAATTGTGCTTCCCCCCGCCCCCTTTTCAGGCTGTACTTTTGGTTTCCCTTTCTGTTTTTTTTCCCTATTTGAAATAGGGCCTCACTCACCCCAGTCTGTTCTCACACTGGCTATAAAGCTGAGAATGGCCTTGAACATCTACTCCTCCTGCCTCCACCTCCTAAATTTTCAAATTACAGGCATAGATCACTTCTCTTGTTCTGTGTTGTGCTAGACATCAAACCAAGAGCTTCATGCCGGCCAGGGGAGCACTCCACCAGCTGAGTCCAGGCTGGGCCCGGGGGCCCGTGGTGTGGAAGTTCCTTCTGTGCACAGTCTACAGTTGGAGAGCAGGGAGTTACCCCTCCCGCCCTGAGGGTGGGTTTTGTGTATCGTCTGTGTTAATAATGAGTTTATTTTTGTGTGTGTTTGTATTTGTATTAACTTGCTTACATTGTTGTAGCCCTGGCATTTGGTTTTCAGTTGATATTCCTGGCATGTGTGCACATGTGTTCACGTGCATGTATGTTAAGTATTTCATTTTTGGTACAAGATGTTCTAGCCCACAAGCACCGGGCATCACTAATTGCCTCCTTGGAGCCTCGGTGCTCACAATTGCCAGGAGAAGGGGTTTTCGGTGTTTCTCCTTCTCAAGGGTTTCTGAATGCCTGCCACACGCCTCAGGTAATTTTTTAGATAGCAACTACACGTGAGAGAAGCAGTCTGTCTGTGGCCTCTGCTCCAGACTTGAGAAGATAGTCCATTGTGCCTTAATCTTCAGGGGTTTGTGAATTAGCAGAGAATGGAGCCATTTTAGGTCAAGCAGCATGGCTGTAGCAACATCCAAGGAGCTAGGAGTACCCACGGGGCTGTCAGTGGCCCCGACAGTGGAGCTGAGATACAAAGAAAGTGTGTTGGTCATGGCCCGTCTCTCTGTGGCTCCTCATAACTGCAACATCAGAGCCAGTTCTTCTGATCACTTTCAGGGAGTACACCCTGATTTGCCATCAGTGGCAAAACGTTAACTACATGGATTCCCCTTTCCTCCTCCCTCCCTCTCCCCGCCTCCCTTCCTTCTAGCCTACATACTATCTCTCTTTTAGAAACTGCTGGGGGGACAGCTCAGAGGCTAAGGGCTCTTCTTGTTCTTCCAGAGGACACAGGTTTGGCTCCCAGTACCCATGTTGGGCAGTTCACAACTGCCTAAAACTCCAGCTCCAGGGACTCCAACCCCCAGGCCTCTGAAGTCACCTGCAGTCGTGTGTGTATACCCTCCCCCCACATAGTAAGCATTAATAAAAATAAATCTTGAGGAAAAACAACGTTGACAAGATCTCATGTAGCCCAGGCTAACTCAAACTTTTCTGTGTAATCAAAGATGACCTTGAATTTCTTATTCACTGCCTGCCCTAACTTCCCCAAGTCTGGGATTATAAATGTGTATCACCATGCCCAGTTTATGTAGCGCTGGGATAGAAACGCAGGACCTCATGTATGTACATGCGTGTTCAGGTGCACATTTAGGAGAGCACACGTGTGTGGAGGCTTGAGGTCAGTGTCCAATGTCTGTCCTTGCTCATTCTCCATGTTCATTGTTTGGAAAGGTCTGTCACGGAAGCTGAAGCTCACTTACTGGGCTAGGATGGCTGCTGGTCTCCAGGGGTTCCGTCCCCCAGGGCCAGGGATGCAGAAGTAAACCACTATCCTCTGACATTTTCTGTGGGTTCTAGGGACCCAAGTCCAGCTCCTCATGCTTACGAAGCAGCTACTCTTTCTGACCGCGCCTTCTCACCGCTCCCAGCAATCGTTCTTCCAATGGTTCCCCTGACTTCTTGGTCAGTGGCTGCCAGCTCAGCGTCTCAGTGATGGTTTCCCTTATAGCAGGTGGTCCCTGGATTTCAGTGCTGCATTAGCTCCATTTTGTCTAATTTTTAAAATTAGCCTAGGCTGTAGTTGGAGATATAGCTCAGTTCGGAGTGTGCCTGCCTAGCGTACATACAGCCTTGAGTTCCATGCTATAAACTGGTCATGGTAACATACCTGTAATCTCAGCACTCAGGAGGTGGAGGCAGGAGAATCAGGAGTTCGAGATTGTTGTTGGCTACACATGTAGTTCAAGGACAGCCTGGGCTGTGTGAGACCCTGCTTAAGGACAGGAAAGGGGGGGGGGGGGGGCTAATCTGGCCCATGGTTCTTAGAGAGCAGGACTGAAAGACTCGGCATCCTATCTGAATATTTTGTAATGAAAAAAATCATCATTCTCTCTTGCAGATGTCCCTTTGAGGACCAGCCTGCCTCCACCACTCAGAAATTACAAATACGGTAACCAATTGTTCATACTATTTTAAAAGATACAGAATTATTTTTGTTGGCATGAATTTAAATGTGGTGTTCAAATATTAACTTACTTTGGAGGGGCAGGAGGCATAGCTTAGTGAAGAATCTGCTTAGCATGGGCAAGACCCCAGTTGATTCCAGCACTAACATATATGTGATACCTACATACACTCTTGGACTGCTATGCATGTGTGAGCCACTTTTATTTTTATATCATTAATGTTTGCTTAGTATATGAATCAGAGATGCTTTTGAGGGTCTTTGGCAATATATATGTTTCTCTGTGTCATAGCCCTAGCTGTCCTGGAACTAACTCTGTGCACCAGGCTGGCCTCAAACACAGAGACCCATTGCCTCTGCTTCTGAGTGCTGGGATTAAAGGCATGCACCACCACTACCCAGCCAAACATGCTCGTTTCATATGCTGCAATTAGTGACCTAAATATCCAGTACAGAAGCTGGGGGTGGAGCTCAGCTGTTCGGATGCCTCCCTTGTATGCACAGAGCCCCCAGTGAGATCCCGACTGCTGCGTAAAGTGGGTGGCTCCATAGCACCTGGGAGGCTGAGACAAGAGGATCTGAAGTTCAAAGCCATCCTTAGCTATAAAGCAAGCTATCAAGGCCAGCCTGGGATACTTGAGACCCCATCATCTCACAAACAAATAAATAAATAGCTAAGGGCTGGTGAGATGACTCGGCAGGTAAAGGCACCTGCTGCCCATCCTGACAACCTGAGTTCAGTCTCTGGGACCCACAACGGAAAGAGAGAACTCAATTCACCAGTTGTCCTCCAGCTTGGCACACATGTATGCACATCCATAAACACACAAAATAAATGAAATACAATAAAAAGTGAAAATACAGTCGTAAAGCCGGAGGCTGCGAGCCACTATCTGTTGTAGAGACCATGCAGTCCCTCCTCTCAGTAGAGGGCACTGAGCAGACTTGGATTTGAGACCCTGCTTGGAAGTTACAATGCAGCTAATAAATATTTCTGCTAATTAGCACAGACATTTCAAAGTGTAAATTTTTTATCACCTCAAGTCATTTTCCGGAGTGCCTTTTCATTCCGTTCCCATCTGATAGGGCGACCAATGACCTACAATCTTTCAAAATCACAATCTACGTGTGCCTGCATTTTAATACCCGGAGTCTAATTGTGAGGTCGCAGAGGCAGCCAGGCAGGAGGCAGAGGCACTGAGTGGAAAGTACTTTGATTTATGAGACCTCAAGCATTTACATACTCGATATTGAAGCAGAGAAAGGAATAAAAAGGCATGATTGAGGTAAATATGAAACTTCTCAATTGTGGCTTTCACAGCTTTTGAAGGAAAATGCTTTGAATAGAATCTCGAAATCTTAAGCTTGAATCCACCTGCAAATTACATATAGTTTCCCTTTTTGCATATTGGGTGGGGAGGGGCAAATGTGTGCAGTGTCGGTTCTTTTAAAAGATAACATTTAAAACAAAGCAAGCAGAGCTGGGGAGATGTCAGTGGCGCATTTGGTAAAGTGCTTGCTGGACAAGTATGAGGACCTAAATTCAGTCCCCAAAACCCTCATAAAACAAGCTGGGCACAATGGCACCTACTTATAGTCCCAGAGCTGGGGAGGTAGAGATGGGTGTGTTCTTGGGGCTTGCTGACCAGACCAGCCTAACGTAACTAGTGAGCTCTAGGCCGGTGAGAAATTTTATCTCAAAAATAAATAAGTAAGTAAATAGATAAATAAATAACAGGGTGGATGGCTCCCAAGAAAGGACAGTTGAAGTTGTTCTCTTTCTCTGGCCTCCTCTCTCTCTCTCTCTCTCTGTCTCTCTCTCCCTCTCTCTGTCTCTCTCTCCCTCTCTCTGTCTCTCTCTCTCTCTCTCTCACACACACACATACACACAATATAAACAAGATAGTGTAACCATCAGATACTCTAGGTTGCTAAGTCTCATTGGGGTAGAAATATTTTATCCAGATGACTCTGGTCTGGCTGAGAAACAGCCCGCTGCTTTGCCTCGCTTAGGAACGGCTTGGTGCCAGCTTCTCCTACCGTGGTTGTCCGGTACTTATCTGTCTGGGCAACAGAACTGTGCACTGTGTGTGAGGAGTGGGGGGCAGCGTAGGTTTCCCTTCTGCTGCTGATTGGTTCTGTGCTGTTGTGTGACAGACCCACTCTTAACAGCCAGCAGTGTCTGGTTTCTGAGACCCTCCTTCTGTTTAATTACCATCTACGGTTGTAGATTGAGCTGTTTGTCCCAGGGACTCAGCTACCATGCGTTTGGACACAGTTATCATCATCCTGACTTCTGTATACTCTGCTAAGCCTTGTGTGTGGTTCCTTAGATTTTATTGTTTGTTTGTTCATTTGTCTGTTTTGAGACCAAGTCTCTCTGTAGCCCAGGCTAACCTGAAACTCTCTATGTAGACCAGGCTGGCCCCAAACAAAGATCTGCATGTCTGTGCTTCCTGAGTGCTGTGATTAAATGTGTGCAGCACTACACCCAGCTAGCCTGGTGTGTTTTTGGTGCAGTATGAAATGTAACAATGCATGGGCTAGCATGTTAAGTACTCTACAAATGTACATTACTACTTTAAAATTTTTAAACATTTAGAACCCCATTTTTATGTTGTGATTTATGTATATGAATGTTTGCCTGTTTGTATATAAGTGTACCATGTGTAAACTCTGTCCACAGAAGCCAGAAGAGAGTGCCAGATCCCCCATAACTGGGGTTATTGACAGTTGTGAGCCAGCACCTGTGTGCTGGAAACCAAACCTGAATCCTCTGCAAGAGCAGCAGATGCTCTTAAGGGCTGAGCCATCTTCACAGCCCCATTTATATATGTTTTTAAAGATTTATTTTTATTTACGTGTGTCTCTGTGTGTGTGTTCCTGTGGAGGCCAGAGGAGAGCTTTGGATCTCCTGAAGTGAAGTCACGGGTGATAGTGAGCTACCCAGCATGGGTTCCTAGTCCTCCGGAAGAGCAGTGCACACCCTCAGGCCATCTCCCTAGCCCTGGGATAATATATTTATAAAATTTCATTTTTCAAGGAGTTTTTATTAAGGAAATATTTTTGTTAATAAAGTGGTTTGTGAGATTCTTTTTTTAAAGAAGTCAAAATAAGCATGTCTGTAACCCCAGCACTGGGGGAGCTAGAAGCAGAAGGACCAGGAGTTCCAGACTAGCTGCATAGCAAGTTCAAAACCAGCCTGGGCAACTTGAGACCCTGTTAAAAACAAACAACCAAACAAAAATCAAAACCAGGCAAAATCAACAATCAAACAAACCACCCCTAAGTCAGAATGAGTGATGTTCTCACTGTAGAGGAAGTGACATTTTCTCTTTTACTCTCCTTGGTTTTGCCAATTTCAATTGAAGAAAAGAATCTGGGTGAAAATTTCAGCTCACAGTGGTTTTGTCCTGCTAAGAAAAGGTAGCTTCCCCTATCGTAGGTTTGCTGAACCTGCTGGAGCATTTGCTTCACATGAGGGTCTGGAGGGATTTCTCAGGAGTTAGAGAATTCCCAGCACAGACATGACTGCTCAGAGCCATCCTTAACTGCAGTTCCATGGGGATCTTCTTCCTCTCTTGTATGCTTGTGTATGTATTTGTAGGCGTACATATGTGTGGGGGAGTGTACATGCATGCAAGTGTGTTTTGACATCTGGTATTTTCCTCTAGCACATTTGCCTTATTTATTTATTTGAGACGGGATCTCTCACCGAATCTGGAGCTCACTTACAAGCTGGACTTGGCCGGCCAGTGAGCTCCAGGGCTCCACTGTTCTCCACCCCAGGGCTGGGATTACAGATGTGTGCCACAAAACCTGTCTTTTTTTACATGGGTTCTGGGGATGGACCTCAGGTTCTCTTGCTTGGACAGCAAGGTCTTTACTCTCCCCAACCCGACTGTTGAAGATAGTGAATAATTCACAGTGTATGAGTGTGATGGTTTAAAAGAAAATGGCCCCCAAAGGGTGTCACTGTTAGGAGGCATGGCCTTGCTAGAGGAAGTGTGTCACTGGGGGGCAGCCTTTGAGGCTTCCTGTGCTTGGAATACCACCCAGTGAGTCAGTCGACTTCCTGTTGCCCGCAAGATGTAGGACTCTCAGCTGTCCCTCCAGTACCAAGTGAGCCACCCCAGTTAAATGTTTGCATTTATAAGGGTTGCCGTAGTCATGGTGTCTCTGCATAGCAGTAAAACCTAACTAAGGCAACGAGTGTCTGTGTGCACCATGTCCCAGCTTGGTGCCTGACAAAGGCAGAAGAGCACAAGTGCCCTTGTACTGTGCCATTCTCCACTGAGTGACAGACTTTATGATGACCTAGCTACGCTGAGGTGTGCTCAGTAGATCCTGCTTTTCATACAGATTCTTTCTCACAGTGTACCTAGTAGAGTGGAATTTACTGTTACAGATCCTTTATTACAGCATAGCCAGTAGAATAGAACTTAGTGTACTCTTGAGAGCTTATTCAGATAGAACTCTACACTATGATCATAATACAGTGATTAAATGGTTTAGAAAGTGAAGTAGAGAATCAGAAACTTTTAGAGTTCAAGTATGCAGAATACTTGTGTCTGCTGTGTAACTAGGGGCTGATTATTTTAGCGTTAGAGGGGTGGGTAAAATGTTTTTAAATGTAAGAGCTTATATGCATGGTGGTTCCAGATGGAGAGTAACAATGGTTGAGGAAGCATGCCAGCAGGTGCCTGGTCAGGAAGGTCAGAGATCACGTCTTCAACCACATGCAGATTGCAGAGAATTCAGAGTTGGAGTTTCATCAAGTGCAGAGAAATAGTCTGTGGCAAAAATGCAGTATGTCCTGGTTTCAGCACAGGTAGTTACAGGGTGGAGCTGGGTTCAGATGAAGTAGGCTCTGGGTAAAGTGTTTATCTCACAAGTGTAACTGTCTGAGTTAACTCCCAGCACCCACATAATAAGGTGAACGTGGTTGCACAAATGCTGGCAAGGCAGAAATAGGAAGATCTGAGCAGAATATAGGAATTCCAGGTTCTGTAGGGGGAAAAGGGATGAGGAAAAACACCCTGACCTTGACTTGACCCTACCAAGTCTTGAAATCCTACCAATCCCTGAGCTTGCCCTAGAGTCAGGCTGCAGAATCCCACCATAACCCCCACCCCCAGCATAGAATTTCACCAATCCCTGAGATCCCTGAGGATGAAATCCCACCAATCACAAGCCACTGTGGGAAAGCTCCTCTCCCGCCCTGCTCCAGGAAAACCTATCTAAGCTCTGTTCTTTGCTTCATTTGCTGCTGCTTCTCCCGCTACCACCCTCCTGGATTTTTCCTTTCCAATAAATCTTGAGTGAGGTTTGTTGTGTGGTATGATACTTTTGCCTGAGAGAGCCCAGCTGTATTAGTCATGTATGTAGAACATTGTTAAACTTTCTCTGGAGCTGAAGTGGCACAGAATTCTAACACTTTTGATGGGGAAATTTTCGCCTAGCCAAGCCCAGCTGTATCACTTCTCTGGATCTGAACAGAGCTGTAACAACTTCACTGGGGAACCCTGCTCCCTTACCCTCCTTCTTACCCGCTGGAGCAAGGTTGTTACATTTGCATTGAGGAAACCTTTCCCTGGAGCAGAGCTGTAACTACAGTGACTTTGTGGTATTCCTTGGCTCCCGACTGCCAAGATACCTTTCCATTTGAGCTCCAACACTTACAGGTTCAGAGGAAAACTGTCTCTAAACACTGGGTGGAGAACAGTAGGGGAAGACATCTGACATCAACCTCTGACCTCCTTGTGCATGCACTCATACACATGTGCATGCACTTATACACACATGTGCATGCATACATGCTTATGCTTGTGCACACATGCGGACAATTGCATACATGCATGTACACATATATGCACCATACATACCATACACACACATGTACACACAAAAAGAATAACAGATCTTTGTGGGTTTGGGGCATTGGCATGCTCATATGACCACTGAGCCTAGATAATGTTTGAACTCTGAAGGTAACAGCACTTTTTCGGCCTAGTTATTTTGACCTGCAGGCCTTATAACTGCCTCAAGGGAATAGTGATTTTTTAAGCCACTTTTCACTTGTATTTTTTTTTTTTTTAGATAAGGTCCCACCATGCAGCCTTGACCAGAACTTGCTCTGTAGATCAAACTGGCTGGGAACTCATAGAGATCTGTCTGTCTCTGTCTCCTGAATGCAGAGATTAAAGATGTATACCACCATGCCTTGTTGAAGACCAGCTTCGACAAAACTCAAACATTCCAGGGTAGGAGCATGAGAATTAGAATTATTAAGCAAAAGGAACAGAGATATAAGAAAAATAAGAGACAGAAACAGAGCAGCACAGGAAGGGACATTCTGCCTCGTTTATCTTCCACACACTTACATACTTCACTCCAAAAGGGGAGAGGGAGGTGACAGACTTCGTTAACGTGATATAAGGAATAGACTTGAATTCTCCGGCCTTTGGTCCGAGTGGAGCGGATCCATCTCTATACCTGAAGTACTGATTAACCACACCCTAGGTCAGAATCTCTCGTTTGTAGCCACACCTGTTGTCAACAACTTTGAGAGAGGAAAAATAAGCTCAGACTCTTGGCTTCCAGTCAGGTGGAACAGGCTCACAACTCTGTGGGCCCTCACAATGCGGGGCTGTCACTTGTGTCTTCATTTAATATTTATATATATATATATTTTGATTGTTTACTCTTAGCTTTTAGTGACTCTAGAAGAGATAATGGAGTTTTGTGTCTGCTGTTCAGACTTCCGGTTCCACTGCTCCGTTGTTGCATGTGAAAGGCATTTGAACCTATATGGGCATGACTGACCCACAGGCCTCGTGAAGCCAGTACAAAAGTGACCCTTACTTAAAACATAATGAAGTATTCATGTCACTTGATATCAAAAGCTTATCGATTTAAAGTATCTTTGTGTATCTCTTTCTCCCTCTCTGTTCCCCTCTTTTCCTTTCCCTCCTCTCCCATTTCTTCCCATGGTACCCCCTTCTTCCTTCCAGGATCTCCATATGTGAGCACCACGGAGCTCCACGTCTGTCTGTACTTTGCATAATTTGCTAAAGTGCATTTTCTTTTAAAGTAGGACAGATCTTAAGTAGGTATGTTTGTAAAGAAAGGCTTTCAGTTTTTTCAGTTTCTGCATCTAATAATTACAACAGAGGTTTTAGATAAATCTGTGTGAACAAAGAACTTGTTTCGTTTTTCTTTCAGATACACTAAAGATTCTTCATCAAGCTCACAAAGCAAAGGTGTGTCATGGGTGGGGCATCTGATGGGTGGGGTTTCTGATGGATGGGGCATCTGGTGGGCGGGGTTTCTGATGGGCAGGGATTCTGATGGGGATTCTGATGGGTGGGGTTTCTGATGGATGGGGCATCTGGTGGGCGGGGTTTCTGATGGGCAGGGATTCTGATGGGGATTCTGATGGGTGGGGTTTCTGCTATACCAGCTTCACCAGTGTTGCTAGAAGCAGGAGTAACCAAATAGACATGTGTGTCTAAAATCTCTCCTATTCTAGGAATTAGTTTTTGGAGGATTGCTTTCTACAGCCTTCCTTTCCCATTAAAGGAAAAAAGGTAGGGGCTGGGAGGTGGCTCAGTCAATAGTGTTTACGTTACAGGCGTGGGGACTGAGTGTGGTTCCCCAGTACCCAGGTGAAAGCCAGATGCCATGGCGTACACCTGTAATCCCAGCACTGGAAAGGTGGAGACAGAAGGGTCCCTTGAGCCAGGTCACCCTAGCTGAACTGGTGAGCTCCAGGTTCAGGACGGCACTGCCGCAGAGACCAAGGTGAACCAGCATTTTGCGTGTGGACTGTGACCTGCTGTCTTGAAGCTTGGCTTTAATTACCAAGCTTCCACCGTGGTAGCTGGTGGAGACCTGGACAAGGTACGGTGATCTGAGTGCAGGCTGAGCAGCACCACGTACAGTGCCAAGGCCCAGACTGGCCTGGGTCACAGGTTTGACGTATGGATGCCAAGTGTGCTTTGCTCACGAGCGTGTGAGTGAGGGCGTGGTGGAAGGAGACTTCTGTAGGTCCGTGAGGACATGGTGGCTCTTGAGAAGGTTGTGAGTTCTGCTGAAGTGGATAAACAGGAAGAACAGGACCGCCCTCTGTTTCATACTGCTGCCGGCCAGAGTCCCAGCTTCAGCTCCAGCTGTAGCTCCTGGCGTCAGTGTCTTCTGACTAGGTTGTCTTAACCGGCGACCAGGTCTGTCTTTTCTATGTGTACCTGAGGAGTCTCCATGAAGGCTCAAAGAAAGAAATGGCAACAACAGGGAGAGCAGAGAGCAACTGAAGAAAGTGGCTGACATGGACATCTGGCATTTACATGCACACATACAAATACATGTTTGTGCACGTACCCCATACACATACAGAAGCCAGCTCAGGGCCAGCAAGATTGTTCAGGGCAAGGCACCTGTTGTCAAGCCTGACTACCTGAATTCAATCCCTGGGACCTACAGGGTGGAAGTTGTCCTTTGACCACTGCTGTGGGATGCACACCCACACATTATACACACAATAAATAAAATGTAATTTAAAGATTTAAAAAGCTAAGTCATATGTACTTGTTACTAACATATCTTTAAAATAAAGTGTGAAATAGCCAGACATGGTGGCACATGCTTTTAATCCCAGCACTTGGGAGGCACAGGCAAAGGGATCTCAGTGAGTTCAAGGCCAGCCTGTAGGAAACTTTCTCGTCAGACTTTCTTTGGGACTGCCAGCTCCCCAATAATAACACAGATTATAAATTATAATTACTATACAATTATAATTATAAAAGCTTGGCCTTTAGTTTAGGCTCATCCCATCTAGCTCTGTAACATAAATTACCGTGTTTCTATTCATCTACCTCTGCCACCTGGCTATTTACCTCCTCCCTTCCACTCTGTACGTCTTACTTTCTGTGTCTTGCTGGTGTCTTTTGAGTGCCTAGATTCATCCAGAGCTCCTCTCTGTCCCTGGAAGTCCCGCCTAGTCTCTCCTACCTCGCTATCTCCATTCAGCTCTTTATTAAACCAATCAGAAGGCACCATAGGCAGAGGCACATCTTCACAGTGTACAGAAAGATCGTCCCACAGCACCAGCCTCGTGTACAAAGCAAGTTCTAAGACAGTTGGGAGCATATAGAGAGACCTGTTCTCAACAAAACAAAACAAAGCAAAATTAAAAACAAGTGGGGGGTACCTCCCACACATTTATACAGAATAGGCACAGGATGGTAAAGACCCAGCTTGTGTAAAGAATCCGCTTGGCATCTGGAAACCGAATCTCTTTCTAATTTGTACCAGAAACAAAGGCCCAGAAGCAAACGCTGGTCCTGTGTGTATGGGCACAGGCCACAAGAGCCCTGGTGGATCCTTCCACGGAGGCACAGCCCACACTTCCAAGGTGTCCCTGACCTTAAGAGAGCTGCATGTTTATGTGTTCTGTGCTTCATTCATATGTTCTTGAATACATGTGAGGTTTGGATAATGCTGCCCCCAAAGGTGTCCTTCTCAGACAGGATGGGAGTGTCTTTTCTCCTAAGCCTCTGTGGCCTTCCATAGACTCCTCATTGAAAATGTCAGCTCACTCTTACATAACTGCTCAAGGATAAGGGGCACACTTGTGTGGTATGTGTGTGTTTGTGTATATCTATGCATCCATACATGTGTGTATGGAGACAGGTGTGCTCATGCTTGTCAAGATCAGAGGTCAACACTGAATGACTACCTCGGTTGCTGTCCACTTTCTATTGTTTTCTGAGTCAGGGTCTCCCTACATAGGTCTGCATGGCCTGGAACTCACGATGCTATGTAGACCAGGCTGGTCTCAAACTCACTGAGATCTGCCTGCCTGCGCCTTGAGAGGCTGGGATTTAAGGCATATGCCACCATGCCTGGCTTCCACCTTATCTTTGAGACAGGATCGTTGAACCTGGGTCTTATTGTTTAGTACCCTGGCTGGCTTAGCCCCATCTTTTCTGTACGTAGCCAACACAGGGATTGCACCCTCATGGCCAGCTTTTGAACTCAGGTCCTCACACTTGTGTGGCAGACACTTTACTGACTGGACCACGTCCCAGCCCTGAGGGATTATACCTTTTTATTCACGTCTCTTCATATCTTAGCACCTAGTGTAATGTCTCAGTCATAGGAATTGTTATAATTTTTAAAATCTTTATTGCATTTCATTTATTTATTACGTGTGGTGGTGTGTGCATGCTGTGGTGCGTGTGTGAAGGTCAGAGGGCAACTCCCAGGAGTCTGTTCTCTCCTCCTGCCATGTTGTCAATATCTAGGTCTTCAGGCTGGGCCTCAGGTGCCTTTCTCTTCTGAGCCATCTCACTGGCTCTCCCTAACAAGTTTTGAGTGAAGTATTTATTGATGAATTGATTTCTTTTTATTCTTGTTTCAAGTCATTGGCACAGTTGTAAACTCAAGCTTTCAGATGAATGTGTGTCACAGGTGACACAGAATAAGTGGCTGAGAGTGTCAGTCGGTTTCAGGTTATGGACTTAGTGACATTTATTGCATATGAAAATTTCACAATATCTTAAAATATTGGGCTGACACTTTGAAGTCTGAGGCTGCAGTGTGGCACCTGCTCCTTTTATGGGTACCAGGATGCTCTACCACAGTCTGCCCACAGGCTTCATCCCTGGAGTGTTTTCATTCTGATTTCTAAACAGTAGGGAAGGCAAGGTGTGGTTTTGTTTTATGTTTTATTAGTTACTTGTAACAATGAAGGGGCCAGGCCTGTTTGTTTGTTGGAGTTTCTGTCCCGCCCGGTACCCCACGGCCGGCAAGCCCCAAAGAAATAACACTTATAGAGATCTCTATAAGTTATAAAGTTGATTGGCCCATTAGTTCCAGCCTATTATTATTTAATTCTCACATCTTGATTAACCCAATTTTAGTAATCTGTGTAGCACCACGAGGGGTGGCTTACTGGGAAGATTCTAGCCTGCATCCATCTCGGAGAGGAGAATCATGGTGACTGCTTGAGGCATCTGCCTCACTTCCCTCCTTCCCAGCATTCTGTTCTGTCTACTCCACCCACCTATGTTCTGACCTATCAGGCCAAACAGTTTCTTTATTAATTAACCAATGAAATCATCAGATAGATAGAAGACACACCTACATCATTTCCCCCTTTTCTGTTTAAACAAAAAAGGAAGGCTTTCACTTTAACATAGTAAAATTACATATAACAAAACAGTTATCAAGCAAGAATTACAGTTACAATATTTATATCTACTTTATCTTTTATCATAACTAAGGAAAACTATAATCCTCTATTTATTCTTCAACTCCATCAAAGACTCCAGAAGGACACAATATTACCTAGGTGAACAAGAAGAAAGCAACTTCCAAAACTCTAGAAATGACAGAGACATCTCTCTGCCTGGACAGTCACCCAAAGTTCCTCTATAATGTTGGGGCATCCATCTTCGGCCTACAGGCCCATAGTATCCAGCAGACTTTTCCATGAAGCAGGAAATTTCAAAGACAGTTCAGTCACTATCTGCTGTGTCCTGCAGAATGTCTCACAGACTATTTCATGAGTCAGGAACCCCGAGGTATCATCTCACCTTTAGACAAGTTCAGCAGTCCTTCCTCTCTGTGAGTTTTCTGTGTCCATTTTATACAACAGTCCAGGCAAGAGCAGTTTCTTGTCCAAATGGCTATCAAATTCCATAAGGAGCCTCTTTGATGCCCATCTTCCTCAGGAAGTAGATTGGTGCTTCCAGGAGCAGACGTGTCTCATTGTCATGATAAACCCTAAGTTATTAAAACGTTTAAAATATTCTGTAATCTTTGAAAGATATGAAGAATGCCTATTTAACTTAAATATATCTCTATATATCTAGAAACTCTAACTAACATGACTACAAGCTTGACTATTATCGATGATTATCCATTAGCAACCTATATTTCCTAATTATACATTACATTTTTAAATGAACTACACAATCATAATATCTTAATCAAGATCAGAAATACATATACTAATAACAAAATTGACCTTAAATTCAAATCACTAAAGCAAAATCCATATCAATGCAAATTATTCATCTCTATATCATATCCCCCTTTAAATGTAAAAGAACATTTATAAACAATATTTGGGAATATGGGCACAGTTATTTCTCTCCAAACTGCTTCCTACTGAATGGGGGCGCTGTTAATCAGATCTTTCATGGTGTAACCTGTGTGCTAGATTCATCTTAGTCAGCAGTTGAGCAAAGTCATTTCTTGAGGGTGTTCACAGCAACCTTTCAGGAGGGCGTGGTCTATCATACCATACTGGGATAGAAGCAATCCATAGGGTCTCATCATCTTCTGTGAAAACAAAAGAAGAATCTCTTTTCCAAAGTATCATATCCTTAGATCCAAATTCTGAAGTCAAGGTATTTTCAAGATATCTATGTTGGATTAGTTTAACAGCATTTATAAACAAATATCTTTTAGCAGCTGTTGCTCCTTCCTCAGCATTCGAACAATTCAAAGAGAACATAATAATACACAGCATCAAGATTCTCTGTGTATTTTCCATTTTTATGTGGCTTTACTTAACCTGTATTTCTTTTACTTTTACTTTTTGAGACAGGTTCTTTGTCCTGGAATAACTCGATAGACCAGGCTGTCCTTGAACTCACAGATCCGCCTGCCTCTGCCTCCCATGCATTGGGATTAAAGGTGTGTGCTATCACACCTTGAAGTCACAGAGGTCAATCTACCTCTGCTTCCCACGCATTGGGATTAAAGGTGTGTACCACCACACACAAATACTCTCTTCTTTTTTACTTTTAAGAACTTAACCTTTAGCCTGCATATATTTTTAACTCACTGTAAACCATTTAGAGGTTTTCTTCATCTTTGAATCTCTCTTTACTGTATATCTCTCTTTTTCTGACTACATGAGTCTTTAAGGAAAGGATGAAAGCCATGGCTTTGACGGCTGGATCCAGCCCATTCCTTAGCTTTCCAGCCTCATGTCAGAGGTACCGGCTGTAGCTGTGTTTATCACCACAACTCTATGGCGTTTCAAGGTCCCTGCCAGCAAGCAAGCTGCAGCAGTGTTAAACAACACTCAAAAGCTCCATAGTCAGGACCACCTGCTTAAAAGAGTCAGAGTTGCCCTGGCAGGATGGACCAAAACGCCAGCATTTTAAAACAGCACAGCTTTTTTCCTGCTACGGCTGAAAACCAAAAAATACGTGCTCAGCTTTTCATCAAGACCATTTAAGTGTTTTGTGGCAGGATCTCTTAAAAGAGCTGCAGGGTTTTGCAGCTAAAGCTGATTCAGGAAGCCTCTCTTAGATGAGAGCACTCGTTTGCCTCTAGCAAGCAGAGCAGACCCGAGAAATTGCTGCTACCAAGAAAACATGCTTTACTCTATTCTTTCCCAAGCTTTCTCAAGCTTTCTGTGGATTCAGTTATCCACGTTGGGCGCCATTCTGTAGTGGAGGACCTGCAGGCAGGTCTGCTTTTTGTCCTGCCCTGCTCCCTCACGGCTAGCTTTACACCCAAAATAACAACACACAAACTGTATTCATTTAAACACTGCCTGGCCCATTAGTTTCAGTCTCTTACTGGCTAACTCTCACATTTTGATTAACCCAATTTTAGTAATCTGTGTAGCACCACGAGGGGTGGCTTACTAGGAAGATTCTAGCCTGCATCCATCTCGGAGAGGAGAGTCATGGCGACTGCTTGAGGCATCTGCCTCACTTCCCTCCTTCCCAGCATTCTGTTCTGTCTACTCCACCCACCTATGTTCTGACCTATCAGGCCAAGCAGTTTTTTTTTATTAATTAACCAATGAAATCATCAAATAGATAGAAGACACACCTACATCAATTACTTTTCTCTCTGCTGTGGCAGAATACCTGTAGCTTAAGAGAAAGAGAGTTATTTATTTCTTTATTATCTTTTATCCTGTGTCTTGGGACATAATCCTAAATAGAGAGGAAGCATGGCATTTATAATAAGCAGAGCCATGGATGCTGGAACTCAGCACTCCCATGTGCATATGTGTATATGTGTATGTGCAGTGGCCAGAGGAGGGTGTTGGGTGTCCTGCTCTGTCCCTTTCCACCACACTCCCCTGACACAGGATCTCTCACCAAGCCTAGAATTCGGCTGGCAGCCAGTAAGGCCCGGCAATTCCTCTCTACCCTCCACATAGTGCTGAAGTCACAGGCACCCTCAGCTTTTTGAAGGCACTGGGGATTTGAACTTGAGTCCTAATGCTTGCACAGAAAGTGCTCTTACTCAGTGAGCCATTTCTCCTGCCCTACAGCCATATTTTTAAGAGAGAAAAAATGTAAGACTTTGGAAGACAGCACATGGTACATTTGTGTTTGCACATCTCCACAAGTGTGACATATGTCGTTGGTGTCAGGAAGCACACACAGTACATTTGTGTTTGCACATGTCCACATGTGTGACATATGTCGTGGGTGTCAGGAAGCACACATGGCCAGGTGCAGTTTCTGCAGAGGACAGCTCAGTAGCTGGGGCATAGGGGTAGGAGATTTTTGCAATTTCATTCTCTATGTTCTTGGAGAATTTTGTATTTCGATTCTGTGTTCTAAAAGAACTTTTAAAGGAAGCATTGAATTTTTTTCAGTGATTGCACTCTGGAGTTCAGGGCCCTCGTCGGTAATGAGTGAAGTTCATGATCTGTGGAACACAGCCTCTGGCTTGTGGGGCTTCTGTGGGGCAGTGGCGAAACCTTTGTGTTGAGTCTGTGTCACATATATTCTAGAAGTAGGGAAGACTGGGCTTGGGCAGTGCTTTCATCAGTAAAGTGTTTGCCTGGCAAGCATGAGGCCCAGGGCTCGGATCCCCAGAACTCACGTAAACAGCTAGATGTGGTGATAAGCACTGTAGTCAGCACTGGGGAGGCAGAGATAGGCAGCTCTCCAGGGCTCATGCCAGTCCAGCTGATCAGTGAGTTCTAGGTTCACTGTCTTGGGGTTTCTACTGCTTTGAAGAGACACCATGACCACCATGACCACGGCCATTCTCAGTCCATTGTCATCATGGTGGGACGTGGCAGTGTGCAGGCAGACATGGTGCTGGCGAGGAAGCAAACTGAGCACAAGCCTGCTCCCACAGTGACACACTTCCTCCAACTAGGTAGCACCCACTCAAGCAAAGCCACACCTCCTAATAGTGCCACTCCCATTTGGGGGCTATTTTCTTTCAAGCTACCAGAGACCCTGTTATAAAAAATACAGTGGAGTGGAGATTGAGCAAGCCACCCAACACTGACTCCTGGCCTCCATTACACATGTACCCATGTACTCACATGCACACACATACGTGGAACTAGAATAGATGACTAAACAACTGAATTCTGATTGGCTGTGGTACTGTGTGCCCCATCTGCAGTAACTTCCAGGTGTTAGTCAGGGGAGACAACAACCCCAGATCGTCTCCAGTGATGTCCATCCACATCTGCAGATATCACTGGAGAACAGAATCCACCACCTCTCCACATCACTTAGAAATACAACAGCAAATGGGACACAGGCTGAAATCCTTGTCTGCTTGGGCGTGGTTTTTAGATATGTGCCCTTGGGGCCACTTAAGGCCACGTCCGCTTCTCTCAGACGTCACATTGTCAAGAATGTGTCTTCAGTTCCATCTCTGATGAGCCACATGCCCCAGGCCTGCATTTTTGCAATTCTTCACAGGTTCTTGCAACATGGTGACAGCAGACATAGAGGGCGCACTCAGTACTGAGGGTCTAGACGGGCCATGGCGCATCCTCCTTAACACCAGGAAAGGGGGAAGCTGCACTCACTTCGCCTTTTGTAGCTGCAAGGTAACTGAAGCTTGGAGAAGTTTACAGTGTTGGGTGCACAGAGCTGGGCGCCCAGGGAACCTGTGTTAGAGCCGCAGCTTTGTTTCCAAAGCCTGTTTGTAGCACTGTCTGCGCTGCTTGCGGGCTGGCACTTAGTAGTCTATGTTCTGCATCTTCTCTGCTGTCTCCTTAATGCCACATGACTTAGTGTGTGTGTGTATGTGTGTGTGTGTGTGTGGTATGTGCATGTTCATGGGTGTGTGCACAAGTACATCCTGAGTGCGTGCAGTATGGAAGCTAGAAGTTGGTGTTGGATGTCTTCCTCTAATGTTGTCCACTTTACTTTTTAAAACATTTCTTTCTTTCTTATTTGTGTCTGTCCATGTGAGTGTGCGGGAGGGTGGCTGTAGAGTCCAGAAGAGAGTTTTGGATCCTTTGGAGCTTTTGTGAGCTGCCCGACGTGTTGCTGGAATCTAAACTCCAATCTTCATGATAGCGCAGCAAGCTCTAACTCCTGGACCATCTCTCCAGCCCCATCGCATTCCTTTTTGATACAGGGTCTCTCTTTGCACCTGGGACTTGCTGTTTGGCTAGGTTGGCTGTCCAGTGAGCTCCAGGGATCCTCCTGTCTCCACCTCCCCATCACTGGGATTACATGGCACGGGGTTCCAAACGCAGGCCCTCGTACTTGCAGGGTGAACACTTTGCTGACTGGGCTGTTTCTCAGCTCCTCCAAGTATGACTCTCAGGTCTTCAGGACATCTTGGCCAAGTGTGCTGACCAAGTGGGGATTCTTTCTCTCTAGACAAATGAGCTGGTGTTGGGTTTGGAGGACGACGACACACTCCTACTGAAAGAAGACAGAACGCTGAAGGACTCAGGAATAGGTGAGACGGGCTGGGGTGGAGGGAGGGCACTGGGTTTCCTGGTCTGTGTATGAAGATGATAGAATCTGGAAAATCCTCCCAAAGCAACCTCCCCGCCCCCGTGCTGAGAAAGCTGCACATTCTGATCATTTGACCGAGGGCACCACAATTTGCCTGCATGTGTGCAGAACGCAGATAGTTCTTTTCAGGTTCGCTCAGAACTCTGGTGAGGGTCATTTTAAATGATTGGCAGGCTATTAGTACAGTAACTGCCGACTGTCATCAGCGCTGTTGGAGAGAAATGGACCTAGTGGAACTAATGTAGAATAATGAAATAAGATGTTTGTACAACACGCAGAGCAACTTCTGATACTCACTCAAGACTCTCGGTGCGCCAAGCTGTGGAATTTAGACTATAAGCCTGGTGTGTACATGGGAAAATTACCTTGTTTAGCCTTTCCCACTAGAATGTGCATTCAGTTCTATTTGAGAGACGTGCCGTGTGGCCCATCTCCTGGCCATTAGGTGTCAGTGTTCTTCTACTTACACCTTCAGTATGTGCATGAGCGAGCAGGAGTTCCAAGCAGAAGGCACACACTGCCTGTGACACCTCTGTGGTTAGAGAGCAGGACAGCGTCCCAGTGCCCGCTTCCTCCAGAAGTCCCCGGGTACAGTGGGTAAGAGGCATGGGCAGTGAGGGCCACACTGGGAAGCCGTACAGTTTTGTTGGTGTTGTTTTGGACAGCAGTTTCTGTTAAGTCACTTCCACCACATGGCAGGAATTCACCTTTAAAGGAGTCACGTGGTTTCTGTGAATTCCTGACAGTGGTCTTTTCCTCGAAATAGGATTTAAAACAATAGGTCAAGGGGCTGGGGAGATTGCTCAGTAGGTAGGCGAGCTTGCTGTGCAAGCGTGAGAACCTGAATTTGATCCCCAGGACCCCTGTAAAAAGATACTGAGTGCGGTCATATATGTACCCATAACCACAGCAGAGAGGGAGATGGAGCTAGGAGGGTCTCTAGGGCTTGCTGGCTGCCAGCTTAGCTAGAGGTTTGGTGAGAGACGCTGCCTCAAGGGAATAAGATGGTAATCAGGACTACTGATGTCATCTTTTGGCCTCTGCACACACAGACTCTTGCGTCTGTATAGACTTGCATACGCACAAACACACACACACACACACACACACACACACACACACGCACACGCACACACACACATAAAATAAATGGCAAGTTATGAAATCGTAAATCTGATCTCTGTGTTAAGTCTAAACAATTTGCAACAATTAGTGCCTGTTTGTATTATGAATACAGTAGATTTATTGTTACTTGAGATTCAAAAATATTTTTCTGTCCCCGTGAATTGTGCATAGGAATTGTATTCTCTGATACGTATATTATTTTCTGCAACTTCATCCATGATCAAGTTCCCTGGAAGTAAAATCAGATTTGGGACAATTACAGTGGCATCTTTCTGGGTATGGTGGTGCATGCCTTTAATCCTGGCACAGGGAGGCTGAGGCTGGGGGCCGTGCATTTCAGGTCATCCTGGGTTACATAGCAAGTGCCAGACCAATCTGGACTGTCTGCTGAGGGCCTGTCTGTAAATGAATAAGTGATAAATTAGTGTTTTTTGCTATTTGAAAAAAGTCATCCTTCAAATAGGTATTGAATGTTTATTTTATGTCAGTGAGAAATGATTTTTTAACTTGACGCTTGGTGTGTCAAATGCTGCTTTTATAGCAGGTGGCACTTGTCGGATTGAGACTTCTAGAAGGTGAGGAAGCCGGGCTGGCTTTGAAAGCCTACACCTAAACGAACATTATAGACTGGTATTGATGTGGACTGGACGGGTAACTCAGTGAAACAGTGAAAATCCGACGCAAACTATAGCAAGACTATGAGATAATAAAGTTGACGCCTCGCAATAAACAGGGAGGAAATGGATTAGCCAAAAACTATGTGAGTTTCTAGGAAACAAATTTCAAATCTCTAACTCTGTCTCTATTTAACAAAAAAATTCGAGATGAATTGTTACAATATAAAAGCAAATTTAAAGTATTTTTACTTTCTGGGTGTGGTGACACATGCCTTTAATTCAAACACTTGGGAGGCAGAAGCAGGCAGATCTCTGTGAGTTGGTGACCAGCCTGGTCTACAGAGTGAGTTTCAGGACAGCCAGAGCTACATAGTGAGACCCTGTCTCGAAAAGACTTTTATACTTATTTTTTTGTATGCATCTTTGTATGATGTGTGAGGGCCTAATGATAAGCACTGTGGTGAGCACATGGAGGTCAGAGGACAACCTGTGAAAGTTGGCTCTCCCCTCCCACCACGTGGGTCCCGGGGAGTGGAACTTAGGACTTCAAGTGTCTTCACCAGTTGAGCTGTCTTGTTGTCTAATAAGAACATTAGTTCATGACCTTACAGGAGAGGCTGCAGAGGGGAAGAGGATGCCATGACCCTAAGAATAAAGAGCAAAGGGACTGTGCCAGCTAGGCCCAGCTCGGTGTGAATGGTGCCACCCCCAGACTGCTGATCCTGGGTGCAGAGAAAGCAGACAGAGCAAGCCAGGGGGCAGCACTCATCCTCGGTGTCTGCTTCCGTTACAGTCTTCATCACAGCAGTGTAAACCCTAAATGAGACACAGCCCTAAAGGTGAAGGGGCAAAGCATGAGTATGTGTGTTAGGTATGTTACAGGACACATGAAAGGCTGCTAGCCTGACTGAAGAGCTCTTCAGGACTCAGAGAGGTGATGGGTAAGGTGTTTGTTGGGTAAAAACCTGAGCTCAGTCCCTAGCACACTTTAAAATAGGAAGGAAGGGCGAGAGAAAGGGAAGGAGGGAGGGAGGAAGGGAGGGAGGGAGGAAGGGAGGGAGGGAGGGAGGGAGGGAGGGAGGGAGGGAGGGAGGGAGGGAGGGAGGACAGAAAGCAACAAAGCCAGCAAAGTATGGTGACCCCACTTCTATTATCTCAGTGCTGGAGAGGTGGACACAGGAGGATCCCTAGGGCTTGCTGGCCTGCCAGACTAACCAGTCATTGAGATCCAGGCTCAGTGAGATCCTGTCTCTTGCACCCATGTTGGGCTTACCACTTCCTGTAACTCAAGTGCTTATACTTTCTTCATACTTCCATGATCACTGAGCACGTTCATGTATGCACAATTGAAAAAATTAATTTAATTTAAAAACAAAGTGGGAAATGACTGAGGAAGATTTCTTATAACAAATTCTGATCTCCACATGCACACACACACACACACACACACACACACACACACACGCACGCACACAAAGAGACGCATGCACACACTCGTGTATAGACACATACAACATAGACATACATGCAAACAACCTTGCAGTTAGTACAGAAAAGATAGATGAAAACCTATACAGATTGAATGAACAGTTAGCATGTCAAAAGATACTTCCATGCATTGTTAGGGCAACAAATGCATGCTGCAGTAGATGCTGCGTGCACAGCAGAGCCAAAAATCTAGAGCTGCACCCTGGCTCCCAAGACTGGGGCCCAGAACCTGTTTCTATCCAGTGTGTCCATCTTGAACAAGCAGCAGTTGTTACAAGATTGGCAGTCATAAATAAAAACTGAGCCTGGGGGAGGATACAGTGTGGGAAAGGATTTTCTCATGCTCGTCTGCCGAGAGCATGCGCTTCCCAGGCTCTGTTGTCAGGGACCACTTTCTGTCAGATCTTCCAAGTCTTCAGGGGCGGGCCTGCTCAGGTTCCCATTCGGAAGGGCGGTAGGGTTCCCTCTCAGGTTCCCATCTGAAATGCTGATGTGGGTGTTTATCCCACGGATGAAGGATATGTTGCGTGATGTCATCATCATGTAAAACCTGCATGTGGAGCTGGAGAGATGGCTCAGCAGTTACGTGCACTGACGCTCTTCCAGAAGACAAACCTGCATCCTAGCGCTCACACTAGGTGCTCACAGCTGCCTGTAATTCCAGCTTCAGTCTTTCTGGCCACACTCACCCACACATGTACATACCCACACAGACACACATGCACACATACATAGCCATATTAAATACTATTTAAATAATAAAAGGTACACAGTTCATGTTCGTAGGTGTATATGGAGGAGGAATCACACACCAGCCAGACAGTGAGCCCTGGAAACCTGCCTGTGTCCAGTCTCTGAGTGTGGGGCTTACAAGTGTGTGCACTACATCTGGCCTTTTTAAAAATGTGAACTCTGGCCAGACTGTGGTGAGGCACGCCTTTAATCCCAGCCCAGGAGTCAGAGGTGGATGGATCTCTGTGAGTTCAAGGCCAGCCTGGTCTAAAGAGTGAGTTCCAAGACAGGCTCCAAAGCTACACAGAGAAACCCTGTCTGAACCTCCCCCCCCCCCCACACACACAAAACCAAAGTGGATTTTGAGGATGGCACCCAGGTCCTGATGCTGGCAAGGCAAGTACTTTATCATTCTTGTTTTAAGGCTTTGATCAGACTTTGATTCAAACTGGATCACTTTTGCTGGGTCACCTCTGGGCTTAGAGTGATCTAGGGATCCCCAAAATGCTCTCTCGACCTGACAAGGCAGCATGTGGGTCCCTCCTAGAAACAATTTCCTCTGCTTCCTAGAGCTGTGTTCTGTCCTCTGGGGAGCAAGCCTTGGTTATATCTGGGGGAGGACACAAGGTCCCCCGAGAGCAGCAAGAAATTACAAGTGGGAATCGAGTTGTCAAGTGTGATATTTCTAGGGAATTTTCCTTCCCAGCTGCATCTGCTTAGGCTTCGGGGAGGTTTAGGAGAAAACTCAAAGTCAGCGCTCGCCCCCCCCTTCACTCCTTGATCTCACCAAAGAGCTGTCAGTCTGTAATCACAGCCAGTTGCCATGGGAATAGTGTCAGTATGATAAATGTGTCATCCTGACTTTCTGAGGGAGTTGGAAAAGAAAGCCTGGAAGGGGAACCGAGAAAAGAGAGCAACACTCTGTTCCTCTGTAGACTTTCTGCTTTACTGGGACCTCACGGTACAATCCGCACAGTAGTATACAGTATATTCCACACAGTAGTATACAGTATATACCACACAATAATATATTGTATATAGCACCCCCACAGTATATTCCACACAGTAGTATACAGTATATACTACCCCACAGTATACCCACACAGTAGTATATAGTATATACCACACAGTAGTATACAGTATATACCACCCCACAGTATATTCACAGTATATACACAGTAGTATGCAGTAAATACCACACAATAATATACTGTATATAGCACCCCCACGGTATATTCCACACAGTAGTATACAGTATATACCACCCCACAGTATACCCACACAGTAAGATACCACTCCACAGTATATTCCTCACAGTAGTATACTGTATATACCACCCCACAGTTATTCCACACAATAGTGTACAGTGTATACCACCCCACGGTATACCCACACAGTAGTATACAGTATATAGAACCCCATGGTATATTCCATACAGTAGTATCAGTATATACCACCCATGGTATACCCACACAGTAGTATACTGTATATACCACCCCACGATGTATTTCACACAGTAGTATACAGTATATACCATCCCACAGTATATTCCTGACAGTAGTGCCCATTTTTTTTTGGTGGGCTTGTGTAAATAAAATGATTTGCTTTAGGACTGGGAAGATCACTCAGTGGGTAAGAGCATTGTGGCTTGAGCATGAGGACCTGAGTTCGGATCCCCAACACCCATATAAAAAGCTGGGCATGACCACACACATTCACCTATAACCCTGGAACTGTGGGAGATGAAGATGGGAGATCCCTTAGGGCTTGCCAACTGCCACCGTAGCTCCAGTGAGAGGCCCTCGGAAGGGACAAGGTGGAGAGTGATGGGACAGGATGCTGGCATGCTTTGCTGGCCTCTGTGTGCACCTGTATGCAAATACTGCACACACCTACACAACACACATCAAAAAGAAGAGTACAGTTTACTTCTGGAAGGAGGAGGGAGTTTCACCAAGACATTTAACCTACACGACTTAAAGGTTGTTCTTTTTTTTTTTTTTTTTTTTTCGGTTTCTCTGCAGCTTTTTTTTTTTTTAAGAGCCTGTCCTGGAACTAGCTCTTGTAGACCAGGCTGGCCTCGAACTCACAGAGATCCGCCTGCCTCTGCCTCCTGAGTGCTGGGATTAAAGGCGTGCGCCACCACCGCCTGGCAAAGGTTGTTCTTAATAATGAAAGTCTCATGGACTGATTCACCTCAGAAAGAAAAGCACGCGAGCTTTGCGGTTCTGTTTTATCTATTTCACCTTTCCCTGTGTTACTGTTGTTCTCTGGATCTGTTCTCAGGATTCATGGCCTGGTGACGCTCACAGAGCAGCCTGTGTTTGAGACGTTAAAGCTGGTGACAGTGGGCCACACCAGCGCTGCTCATCTGGGGAAGGCCTCTTGCCGGCCTGCTTCTTTAATATTCCCACAGTTCCCTGGGGTTGGTTCTCATCTTCTGTGTCACTGGGCCGTCAGTGACTTCATATTAACGGTTGTAACAGTGGCATCTGGATTCAGTAATGCTGGCTGGGCTTCCAAAACAGATTCAGAATGCACCCCTACAGACGCTTCTTCCTTTACTGGAGGGGCGTGTGTGTGTGTGTTCATGTAGGAGTGCATATGTGTGCATGTGACTGTAGAGGCCCGAGGACAGCTTCAACTGTCATTCTTCAGGAGATGGCCACTTCGGTTTTCTGAGACAAGGTCTCTCCCTACCTGAAAATCACCAAGTAGGCTAGGCTGGCTGAGCTCCAGGGGCCACCTGCTCCTGCTGTCACAGCACTGGGATTACAGTGCCCCACCCCCCACCTCTGGAGTGGAATTTAGAAAGCAGATCATCAAGTAACAGCTTTCTCACTTGGTCAGCAGCCTAGCCGTCTCCTCAGCCCTCCCCATTAGTCTTTGTGAAGGTTTGTTTACAGTTTCCTCTTCTCGAGCAATGCCAGGGAGTAAACTCAGGGCCTCACACACACTAGCAAGCTCCACTCCTGCCATATTTTGTGTTATTTTAAAGTATCACTTTTTGATGTGATTTTATGTGTTTGTATCAATTTTATATATTTATAACTAAAGGCATTTGTGCACTCTGTGGAGAACAGTGCCATATTTTGATTCACCAGTACATACACACATATGCATACATACATGCATGCATACATACACACATAATGATCAAGTCTGTCACTTCAGACATTTATTACTTTTTTATGTTGGGAACATGCCAAATCTGTCCTTCTAGCCATTTTGAATTCAATATATCCTGACCCCTGCAAGCCTTCTAATTCTGTGAAAACAACTTTTTAAAATGTGTGTAGATTTTGTATGTGTTTGTGTCCGTGGGTGTCTTAGTGAGGGTCTCTATTGCTGTGAAGAGACGCCATGACCACAGCACCTCTTCAAGGGAAAGCGTATAACTGGGGCTAGCTTTCATTTCTGAAGTTTAGTCCATTGTCAGCACGGCAGGAAGCATGGCAGCACGCAAGCAGACCTGGTGCTAAAGATCATCGTCATCATTTACGACCCGGCCGTGCTTACGCATGCGTGGGCAGCCCGTTTACATTTATGTTTACGTTCTCCAGTTCCTATCCTGGGCAGTCCTAGATGCTCGTGTTATTGTCATACCCAAGGTTCTACAGTCTTCCTTTTTGCTGTCTACCCAGCGATTTGGGGCCTTCCTCTTGGCCTTATCCTGTGCACTCCTCCAAGCAGTACTGTCTTCGGGTATCTGCCGTCATTCGTTCTCATATCATGGCAGGAGTATCTCCAGCGCCGTTGCCGTATCCTGTGGTTTACTTCCTCCTGTAGATGGAGGTGTTTGCTAATGTTATCATTGTGCAGCCTATGTCAGGCCTAGAATCCTCCTGAGTCATGCCATCTCAAGACACATTCAGTCGCTGGTCTTGGTGCTTGCTGAAGAGGTAGCTGAGAATTCTACATCTAGATTGGCAGACAGCAGGAAAGAGAGTGAGCCACTGGACCTTGCTTGAGCTTCTGAAACCTCAAAGCGCCCCCCCCCCCCATGACATACTTACTTCAACAAGGCCATACTTCCTAATAGCGCTACTCCCTGTTAGCCTATGGGGGCCATTTTTATTCAAACCACCACAGTGGGGTGTAAGTTTGTGTGTGTGAATGTTCGTGTGAAGGCCAGAGGTCAGCACTGAATACCTAACTCAAGTGTTCTCCACCTTAATTTTCTTTCTTTAATTTTTGTTTTTTCAAGACAGGGTTTCACTATAGCTTTGGAGCCTGTCCTGGAACTAGATTTTGTAAACCAGGCTGGCCCCGAACTCTCAGAGATCCCCCTGCCTCTGCCTCCCGAGTGCTAGGATTAAAGGTGTGCGCCACCACCGCCTGGCACCACCACCGCCTGGCGCCACCACCGCCTGGTGCCACCACCGCCTGGCGCCACCACCGCCTGGCACCACCTTATATTTTGAGGCAGGGTCTCACTGACCGTGGCACTTGTCTAGGCTGACTGGCCCATGAGCTCCAGAGACCCTCCTGCCTCTGCCTCTGCCTCCTGTCCCCGAGTGCTGGGGCTGCAGACACGGACCTCCACGCCCGGCTTTTTACATGGGTGCTAGAGATCCAGCACACTGCAACCAGATCTCTACCCACTGAGCCGTCCCTCACACTGGAGTGAGTGCCCACAGGTACTTGTCTTCCTGTGGCTGGCGTGTTCCTTCTCCCAACGCCCTCTAGTTTATGTGTGTTGCTGTACTCGTTAGGATTCCATCCTCTTCATGGCTGGATTGCATTCCACTGCATGGATGTGCTTACCTTTCCAGCTCCAAGCAGCCATGGGCCTGGTGTATGGAAGCTCAGATGTCTCAGTATGTGTTGTTGTTTGCTGATTTCCATGGCCAGCGCGATACAGACATTCAAAGCAAGCATGACATGAAGATCCCAGCTGTCTAGACCAATTCCCTTTCACTTCTGCCTCCACTGATCAGACTTAGAAGTAGCCCTCAGCTGTGAGTTCTGCTCTGGGGGGTTTGAAGCTTAGGGTTTTGTGAGCGTGTGGATCCAAGTCCGGTCCCCTCAGATTGTGTAACAGAGCTAGGTATGCTCGAGCATACTGCTAATCCCAGCATTGGGAGGGAGGAGATAGGCAGGTCCCCAGGGCTTGCTGGCCAGCCGGCCTGCCTACTTGGCCTACTCTCCTAGGCCAGTGAGAGACCCCACCTCATAAACAACCAGGTGGGGGCTGGAGAGATGGCTCAACATTTAGGAACACTGCTTACTCTCCCAGAGGACCTAGGTTCAATCACAACACATGGTGGCTCAGTGAGTGACTCACCCATAACTCCAGTCTCATGGGCTCTGACGCCCTCTTCTGGCCTCCACAGGCACTGTATGCATGCGGTGCACAGACATATATGTAGGCAAAAACCCATACACAAAAAATAAACAAAACCAAATCTCAAAAACCAGGTGTATAATGTCTGAGAAGTGACACCTAAGGTTGACTTCTGGCCTCTGCATGCACATGCACACATATGTGTACACAGGTGCACATTCACATACATACAAAAGAAAGGACAAAACGCTTTCCTAGAGCAGAAGAGTGAGGCTTTTTCTTTTCACCTCACTTTGCTCTGAGCACTAATTTAAAAAAAAAAAAAAAAAAAAAAACAAGCAAAAACATACTATTATCATCGCTTGACAATCTGTCCTGGATGTCCCCCAAAGCAGACGTATGTCAGCTTTTCTCAGACTATATAAGTCACAGCAGAAAGTCGGGAATGTAGATAGCTTGTAGTGTCTTTGTTGATAGCTGATAAGTTTGTTTCAATAGGTCAGAGGAGTAATTAAACTATATTTAATTTCTCTTGAGATTTCAGAGTTAGAATAGATAATTCTTTCTCTTAATTGGAGTAATTATCAATCTCCCATGAAAGGTGTGTGCATGTATGTGTGTGTGCACATGTGTTTGAGTGAATGAGTGTGTGAAATCTGTTTAGCAGTGTTATCAAATTATTAGTGTTATATCCAAAGTCTGGATGTCCTAGCTCATGTTACAATGGTATGCCAGCATTCAGAGGTTCCACAGTGTATTTGGGGGGGGGTCTCCTGGTTTTATTTGATAGTGACGAGAAGACACTTGGTTTTAGATCTCACTTTCTCCAGATTCCCACGCCGAGACCTCTGAACAGACTGTACTGTACACTTTAATTTAAAGCCAGTTGCCTTCTTCCTACTGACTCCTCTCTGCTGTGCTTAAGAACTCTTAAATAGAACTCGGGGAGTAAGTTGACGAGATACTAGTGGAGAGAGTGACTCTATAGTGGTCACAGTCATTTAGGGAGGGGATGCAGCTCCATTGGGACAGTGCTTGTGATCATCGCAAAGCCCCAGCTTTAGCTCCAGCATTGCACATGGTGGTCCACGTCTGTCTCCCCAGCATTTGGGAGGCAGAGGCAGGATAAGAGGTTCAGAGTCAACCCCATCTACAAAGGAAAGACTTGATCTACAGAAAACTGTCTCAAAAACAAAATCATTTGTAATCCCTGTTTAAGTTGTTAAAAATTGTAAGTACATGAACCCATTCTCCCAAATATTTCCAAAAGATATCCAGGTTTTTAAAAACCATTATTCTTTCCACTTGGAAACTATGTTGCTAAAGTCTAAAATCTTTTTTTGTTTGTTTAGCTGGAGTTTTTTGAGGCAAGTTATTTCTGTGTAATCCATGCCAGTAGCCTGGATCCTCCTGCCTCAGCCTCCACAGTGCTAGGATTTCGGGCATGCCCCTATGCCAAGAGTACAGCTGTCTTATGCTTAATTTTGCATGCATGCATATGTGTAGCGTGCTTGTATGGAGGTGCATTCATAGAGGCCACAGGAGGGCGTCGGGTGTCTGCTCTGTCTCTCTCCTCTTCATTTCCCTAAGACCTGGAGCAAGGGTGGTGGCTACCAAGTTCCGGCTCTCTACCTCCCACAGAACTGGGCTTATAGGCATGTGAGACCACTAAGCCTTTTACATGGTGCCTCTTGCTTGCACAGAGAATACTCTGAAGCGCTGAGCCATCTCCCCAGTCCTTTCTGTCTTCCCTCCCATTAGTTCATTTGTAGTTTGTCAAAAAGCAAAGAAGGATGAGAGGGAGGACTCATCAGGTGGCTCTTGCCCTGAGTATGCTTCCCTTCAGAAATAACGTTTTGTTGTGGTTTTGCAAAGGGTAGTGCCCCGATACCTTCCCCTAGCATAGCAAGTTTCTGTAGCCACACCCGCATGCACTTGTGTGTTTGTAGCATGCGTGTGGAGGCCAGAGCAGGACATCCAGTGTCTCCTCTATTACTCTCTGCCTTATAACCTCGGGACAGGGTCTCACTGACTTGGACACTCACAGTTTCACCGTTGAACGGTTTCAGCTGGGCTGTTTGCTCTCAGGATCCTCCTGTCTCCACCCCACGTACACAGCCATGCTCAGCTTTTACATGGGTGCTGGGGATTTGAACTCTGGTCCCCATGCTTGCAGAGCAGGTGCTCTTCCCCACAGAGTCATCTCCCAGCCCCTCCAGCCCCCTTTTTACAGTCAGCTGATTCTTTGAAATGCGATAACTTGCCAAGATGCTGACCGGCTGGCTTCCTAACCCACTCTTCGCTGAGGGAGGCTCATCTCCAGCCCGTCTTTGATTCTCAGCTTCTTTCTGTGGTGCCCCCCTACCCAGGCTCAATGCCATGAGAGTTCCCAATCAAATTATCAACCACTTGGATTAAATTTAATCCCATGGATGAAGTATGTCTGGACCAAGAATCCGTGGACATGGTCATATCGTTTTTCCCCTCTCTGTATTTGTTTATTTTCTCGAGAGCACAGGGTAATTTATGGCAGAGAGATACTACATATGATATTCTTGCAAACAATGAAAGCATTCTTAATGAAATGTCATGCTAATCTCTTGAATTTCATTCTTTTGTGATAGAATCTAATGATGAGATTAGAGCCAAACGCTGCAGACCGGTGCTAATCCTCTGCACTCCTCATCCTATTTATTTGGGGTGAAGAGTTTTCCTTGTCTCTTCGGAGCGCCTATGTTAATTGAGTGCTCAGTATTCATTACGAATAATCACGTCTGTTTTCTTGTTGAGCTTCGGAAGGCCCTTTTGCCTTCTGTGAAAGCCGAGCAGACTGTATTAACTCGTGGTTTAATTTTAAAAAGCCAGTGTGGAACTTGTGGGTGCCAACACCTTGAAGAACCACATGTTTAATAATGGGAAGGCTCTCCATCAGATCTGAATTAATAATGCTGCTGACTTATTGTTTTAGAAGACGGAGTCCTTGACCCGCTAGGTTGAAAGCTTCGTGGCCGCCCTGAACTTCTGTGGGTCCTTTAGCTGAGCCATTTCCCCCGTGAATAATTAGAGGCATTTGAAGGTATTGCATAGAAGCCAATTTGTGTCTTTCACTTTGCATATTGCTGAAGCCTCATGAATTAATCATGAGCGGGGCCAAAAATTAACTTCTTCAGACACATATTTTGATGGGTCATGAGGGAGAATGTAAAGTGATCTGTAAAATATTCCACTGATCCTCTAAGTATTAAATTATTATACCTACGGGCAAATTTTGGGGGGCAGAGGGAGTCCTTTCCTTTCTGGAACTGACTATTTGAAAGAGATCAAGGTTTTTTATTTTCCAGGGAAATAAGTGAACAATGTAGGTACCTCTTGGAAATCTTCACTCTTGTGTTAACTCTTGATTTTAAGGAGATTGTTTTTGAGTTTTTAAATTGCATTTATTTGTGCATGCATGTGTGCGTGTGTGAGTGTGTGTAAGTCAGAGGCCAGCTTGAAAGGATTCGTTCTCTCCCTCCACCTGTGAGCTCTGACGGTTGAACTTAGGCTGCCAGGCTCGGCAGAAGGCTCCTTAACCGTCTCACTATCGTGAATCACTCTTCCTTTTGTTTTTGAATTATTTGAGTTTTAATCCGTTCTAGCCACACTGACGCTTCTGGCTGGTTTGGTGGAAAGTTATTCAGTCCAACCGCTGCTTTGCCTTTTCATTTCAACATCCGTGATAACAGACCAGCGTAATACAGATTTCCATACTTGCTCAAAACCTAGTTTCACATTAAAATACTGTTTCTCTCCTTCCCCGTGCTTCTTTTCAGCCAGTGAGACTGAAATTGCCTTCTTCTGCGGAGGAGATTATGAGAGATACAAGGCTAATCCCACCTCGTCCTGGTGAGCGTGCCGGCACACCTTCGCATCCCTTCCTCCACAGTGAGCTTTTTAAATTGTCAAATAAAGCTTTAAAAAATTAAACCTCGGCTTGATCTTTCCCTATGGAGGTCTTTCTTTGCCGTTCTCTTCTCTTCTTTTCCTTTCTTCCTCCCTTCTTCCCTCCCTCCATTGCCCTCTTCTTTCCTTTCTTGTTCTAAAATGAGCAAAACACTTGAAATGTTTTGAAATGTGAATGAAAATGAAATAAATGTTTGTTTTAAAAGTAGCACATCTGGGCTGAAGAGATGGCTCGGCCGTTAAAGGCCAGGCTCACAGCCAGAAATAAAAGTGTCCCATCTTAGGGTTGGGAGCAGCTCAGCAGGGAGAGTGCCTAGCGCACCCTGAATTCCGTCCCCAGCAATGGTAGCAACCCCAGCCCTTGACAGATGAGGGGCAAAGACAGAAGAATCAGGAGTTCAAGGTCATCCCTGTCTTTATGGGAAGTTCAGAGCCAGCCTTGACTACGTGAGGCCCTGCCTTAAAAATATTTTTTTTCTTCTAAAATTAGGAACTTTTTGGTGACTTAATGTATTGGGTTCTTCAAAAAGACACAACCGGAGCTAGAGGGATTGTTAAGAGCACTTACTGCACAAGCATGAGGGAGTGAGTTTGAATCCCCACCACCCATGTGGAAAGCAAGTCCTGGCTCCTATAACCCCAGAGCCTTAGAGGGACAGACAAGAACGCCACTAGGCATGCTAGATGCCAACCTAGCTCTGGGTTCAGTAGGAGACCCTTCTCAAAGGTATAAATCAGAGTGACAGAACAGGACTTCTCTAACGTGCTAGGAGTGGGCGCTGCCTACATGTGAAACACACACACACACACACACACACACACACAATTTTAAAAGTCGTAAAAAAAATTAGAGAAAACTACAGCCAAGAACATACTGTTTAGAGATACTCTTTAGAGAAGCTAAAGAAACTGTTTTTCTTTAGAGAAACTGTTTTCTGTGTCTGACAGAGATTGGGGGAGGCTCTTAGGGACAGTCAAGGTCATTGCTTACCCCAGGGGTGTGAGATGTGCACCCCCAAGGCATTGGGTAGTGATTATTTTAGGGAGCTTTCCTGGTGTAAACGGTTGTTTTTCTTTCTTTCTTTCTTTTTTTCTATCAGTTTACACTAATAATGCTGCTAGCATTTTTTTTCTGGGCTATTTCCTGGCTTTTTTTAAATAGCAAGCTGTAATAGCAGCAAATTCATTTGTTGGGAGAGAGTAGGTAGCCGGATATGTGTACTTCCAGGAGAAAATTGTGGGGATGCAGTCCGTGTCCTAGAAGACGCTTTCTTCCATAACAGTGTAATTCTCCTGGTTCCTGGGTGCTGGGCCGTAGCTGCTTTGAAGGGGTCTCAGCTAGCACGGTGTGCTTAGATCGTCTAGAAGGGCTGGCTGGCTCTGGACTTCAGTGTTGGCCTCTTCCTCGGCAGAGAGGACAAACTGGATTCATGGTGGTGGAGCTGTGAGGGAGTTGAGGTCTTTCTCTCAGAGGAATCCTCTGGAAGAGTCTGATTAGCATGGTCAGAAGCGCTCTACTCTATTGGAAGGTTTAATAGAGTCCTTTTTAAAAACAGAGACTGTTTGTTTTATTCATTCGTTCATTAAACAAAGTGCTGAATACACAGATGGCCTCAGACATGTTTTGCCGCAGTAAGTGGGAAAGATAGGCATGCTTTTACTGGCATGGCAGGACAAACTGCCACAGGAACACAGACAAGGGGGCAGTCAGTTCTGTGAGCTGTTATTTTTGTTTTATCATTTTCTAAGTCCTGGTTGAGCTGTCTTCAAGAAATGAGCAGACAGTTTTGCTGAGGGAACGAATTGCTGCTGCTGCTGCTGCTGTTGCTGAGTTGCTGCTGCTGCTGCTGCTGAGTTGTTGCTATTGTTGTTGTTGCTGCTGTTGCTGCTGCTGCTGTTGTTGTTGTTGGGTGTGTGGTGCCACAGTGTGCATGAGGAAGTCGGGATAGCTTTGAGGAGTCAGTTGTCAGTTCTTTCTACTTTCGTGAGAGTTCAAGGATCGAACTCAAATCCTCAGGCTTGCACGGCAAGTGCTTTGTCCCCTGGGCGCGGTCACCAGCGGGAAGGTGTCTTGTCTTTGTTGTTTTGTTTGTCTCAGGAGGCACTAGCCAGCATATAGGCAAGGTGGCATGGGAGAGCTTGGGGCTTTAGTAGAAAGTGCAGGCTCCAGGGGCTGGGAACAGGGACCGTGATTTCAGATGGTAGAAATAAACATGGAAAAATGATGAGCGTTTTAGAAGGAAGTTTGGATAAGGTGCATGACTTTGGCATAGAGAAGACATTAAAATGTGGCTTCTGAAATTCATCAGATCTGGCATACGAATATGAAAAACTAGGTCGAAGATCACAGTGGCTGGAGAGGTGGCTCAACTGTTAAGAGTACATACTGCTCTTACAGAGGGCCTGAGATCAGTTCTCAGCGCCCACATCCAGGGGCTCACAGCCTCCAGCTCCAGGGGAATCTCACGGCCTGTGTGGGCACTGCGCTCATGCACAAACTCACACAGTAGCATGCACACATACATAGAATTTTAAAAAATGAATCTTTTAAAAAAAAAGTCACATGAAGGTCAAAACACAAAGATGGAGTCTATTTGCACATTACAGTGAAGGATTCATTTCTAGATTAGTTAAAGGACTCTTGCATGATGGAGGAATGTCTGTGTGTTACTTTCATTATTAATAAAGATACTGCCTTGGCCCTTTAAGAGACAGAAAATTAGGTAGGCGGAGTAGACAGAAAAGAATTCTGGGAAAGAGGGGGAGACGCTTCAGGCAGTCGCCATAGTGAGTCGCCATGCTTCTCCTCTGAGATGGACACAGGTTAAGGTCTCTCCTGGTAAGCCACCCCTCGTGGTGCTATATAAATTACTGAATATGGGTTAAAGCAAGATATGAGAATCAACCAATAAGAAGCTACAGCTAACGGGCCAGGGGCCAGGCAGTATTTAAATGAATACAGTTTCCGTGTAATTATTTTGGGTAAAGCTAGCCATCGGTGAAAAGCAGACAACTATATAGTGAAAATTTACAGAGATCGGTGTAGAGGGATACAGGGCACACAAGATGCTCGTCGCTCAACTTGCTGCTGAGCCTGCATCCCTCAGTTTGATCCCCAGGAACTACATAGTGGAAGAGGAAAACTGGTTGCTGCCAGCACACACACACACACACACACACACACACACACACAGAGAGAGAGAGAGAGAGAGAGAGAGAGAGAGAGAGAGAATAAAAGAAACACTCGTATGTATAACAAATATGAAGATACATATCCTTTTTCCAGGGAAATTCAAGTTAAATAACAGGATTCCACTTTCTATTAACAGACAAAAAAGAAAGGGTTCAGCAGCCACTGACAGTGATGTGTGCCTGTACTGCTGATGGGAGAGTAAATCTTATACAGTCATTTAAATGAGCAATTTGGAAGAGTGTCTATTGAGATAACTTAAATGATAGGGACCCAGAAGTCCAATTCTTGGAGTCTTTTTCCAAAGAAATCTCTAAAAAGGGAATTCGCTGTAGTGTTAAAATAGGAAACTGTAACCAACCTAAATGATGGTAATAGAGTGTTTGTATAACTGTGTCTCTGTGTTCTAGATTCCTGCTTAGTCAACCGTGAGAACATCCTGTCACTTAGTGACATGGAGTCTGAAATATAACAATGAATGAGATCACAGAAGGTCTCAAACAAATGTGTTACAAGTTTCCAAAACCACATTGGGCCCTTGAGATAAGGCTTGATGGGTAAAGGTGCTCGCTGCCAAGCCTGATGACCAAGTTCAGTGCCCAGCACCACATGGTGGAGGGAGAGAACTGACTCCCACGAGTTGTGAACAAATACATGCAGGGATTTATACAGTGGTCAGTATTGATTTTCGCTTCTACTGGATCTCGAATCACCAGGGAGACAGACCTCTGGGCATGTCTGTGAGTTTCTAGATTTGGTTAATAGTGAGCAGAAGGCCTACACTAACTGTGGGCAGTGGTAGTCCCTGTGCTGGGGTCCTGGACTGCCTAAGAAGGAGAAGGTGAGCTGAGCACCAGCGTCCATTTCTCTGCTTCCTGACTGTGGATGTGTTGTGAGCGGCCACATCGTGCCCCTGCGGCCATGCCTTCCCCACCATGGTGGACTGTGCCCTTGAAACTGTGAGCCACAATGAGGTCTTTCCTGACGCGTTTTCGTTGGGAATTTTGTCACAGCAACAAGACATACAACTTATGCAATATGCATGTGCACAAAAGGACATGCAGGAGGAAGCTAGGTTTGGAAAGCAAAGATACAAAAAGTCATATCTCTAACGTTTAATTTTACCAGAATACATTGCATTCAAAACCAGCAAAAACAAATCTAATACATATGCAACAATTTTTTTAAAAAATGGGGGGGAGAAAAGAAACCCATTAGGTAAATGTCATGAACATATTGAACATTTTGGTTTATTATGTTCCTCCGAATTGTTTTCCCTATATGAATATTTTGATGTTTATCTTAATCTTATGAATTTTAAATTTTACAAGTAAAAGTTAATTCTTAGAAACCATCTTGGAGATTAAAAAGTAATATATATATAATTTTATATATTTGCATTTTTACTATATGCCTATAGTACTATACACACACACATATCTGTAGTCTAGGCTAGCCTCAAGCCTGTTTTGTAGCCAAGGATGAACCTGAATTCCTGCTCTGCCTGCCCTTACTTCTGAGTGCCAGCTTCTGGGCATGTGTCATACCCAGTCTGATTCTGGTGTAAGGGGAATTGAGCGGAAGGCCTCGTGGATGGTAGGCAAACGCCCTGCTAGCTGAGCTGCATCCCTGGCCCCTAGATTCCCTTGTTCTAAGGTTAGTTATTTGCTCACCTCTCTGTACACATTTTAAGACATTTTCTGGACATATAGTTATGTATATAAACTTGATGTAGGTGCACTGGCCTGTGTCTGTAGTCCCAACTTCTCAAAGGCTGAGGCGGGTGGAGAACACACACACATTTTGTCATTTTGTACATATATACATTTTAAAGGTTTATAATTTTACTTTATAATTTAGTGTGTGGGGGGGTACATGTGTGTAAATCAGAAAACAACTCTTGGGAGTTCTTCTTCCACCATGTGAGACTGAGGGATCTGAAACAACAAACAGCTGCTCGTGCTTGGCAGTGAGTGCCCATTGAGCCATCTCAGCAGCCAAGGCTTGGAATCTCAAGAAAGGTGATACAGCACCAAGGAAGCTTGCTTTCCCCATGGAGAAGAGTAACGTGACATAGAACTTATGCATCATATGTGTGCACACATGAGTGCCAAATTAGATACTGCCTGTTGTCCCCTAATAGGCAGAGCCTGGCACAAAGTAAGTTCTCATACATGTGTCATGGTTCTTGAGTGAACTGTCTCAGATGCCGCAACTTCATTTGAAATAAAGGATTCTGACCCTCATAGATGGTGATCCACTTACCAGGGCTTAAGATGATTAGAGAGCTTTTGGTTTTATTTGTTTTTTTAGATTGCAAGAGTTGAGTCTTTTGGGTCAATAGAATATGGACATTTTGGGGCCAGCAAGATGGCTCAACGAGTAAAGGTGCTTGCTGCCAAACTTGATTTCCTGAGTTTGATCCCCCAGACCTACACGGTGGAAGGAGAAAATCAACTGGTGCCACATTCAAGCTGTGGGATGTGTATATGCACATAGACACCATGTGTGCATTCGAGCTGTGGCATGTGTATACGCACATAGACACCATGTGTGCATTCGAGCTGTGGCATGTGTATGCGCACATAGACACCATGTGTGCATTCGAGCTGTGGGATGTGTATATGCACACATAGACACAATGTGTGCATTCGAGCTGTGGGATGTGTATGCACACAGAGACACCATGTGTGCATTTGAGCTGTGGGATGTGTATATGCACATAGACACCATGTGTGCATTCGAGCTGTGGGATGTGTATATGCACATAGACACCATGTGTGCGTTCGAGCTCTGGGATGTGTATATATGCACATAGACACCATGTGTGCATTCGAGCTGTGGGATATGTATATGCTCATAGACACCATGTGTGCATTCGAGCTGTGGCATGTGTATACACACATAGACACCATGTATACATTCCAGCTGTGGGATGTGTATATGCACATAGACACCATGTATGCATTCAAGCTGTGGCATGTGTATATGCACATATATGATGGGGAACCTCCTTCAGCCAATGACCTTTAAGAGGCTGGACCAGGTTAGGGGGAGACCTTTTGGTTACTCAGAGAAAACTGACTGCCTGCCCAGGGCTCGCTCGTGCTCTGTCTCTCGCTGGTTCGCTTTACACACATGAGGTTGGACTTCTCGTTTCTGTTCCATGAGTTTGCCCTTATAATAAAGAATTATAACTGGAATCTTTTGGAATTAACTTGGGTTATTTGACTCACATTCTCACCCCCCCTTTTTCAGTAACACATGTATATGTTCCAGATGTGGCATGTGTACATGCACAGAGACACATAT
Organism: Arvicola amphibius; assembly: GCF_903992535.2. Taxonomy (NCBI): domain Eukaryota; kingdom Metazoa; phylum Chordata; class Mammalia; order Rodentia; family Cricetidae; genus Arvicola; species Arvicola amphibius. The sequence goes on along the minus strand of NC_052058.2, from coordinate 99,878,630 downwards.
GTATACATTCAAACTGCACCATGTGTACATGCACAGAGACACATATGTATACATTCAAACTGCACCATGTGTACATGCACAGAGACACATATGTATACATTCAAACTGCACCATGTGTACATGCACAGAGACACACATGTATACATTCAAACTGCACCATGTATATATGCACATAGACACGCATGCACATTGGTTCTGACTTCAAACCTCACTTCCTGAGAAATAGCGGCATTGGCTCTTGAGAGACGTGATAAGAATGTCATCCACCCTGTACCAGTGGGCAGCTTCCAGCTTTGCTGACCGTAGGACTTCATGTCAGTCACTGCCATCCTTGGTGGGAAGAACTCTCTCTTCCTGTGTCACAGGAGCGCACAGTTCCTGCCACTAGCCAACTAGGTTATGTGAGCCTGGGGCTCTTTTTCACCACAGCAAATGTGCTTATTTCCATGCTTTTCCAGATGTGTGCAAAGACAGCAGTCCTGTCCGTATGGGACCCCTGAGGATGTAGTCCAGCCTGGGGGCTCTGTGGAGGACAGGAGGTGGGGCAAGGCATCCCCACTTCTGGTGATACAGTTGTCATTTGTGGCGGCTCTGAGACTGCTGCATTGCTTTCTTGATGGGCAAGTGAGGCCAGGCACAGCTCTGTGTGTGTGTGTGTGTGTGTGTGTGTGTGAACGCATGTGCACATGTTCATATGAGGGGTGTGTGCACGTGTGTGTGCGTGCGCGTGCGCGCGTGGGTGTGTGTATGCGCGTGCACACACATGTTTATGTGAGGGGTGTGTGCACGTGTGTGTCATGGGGTATGAATATATACACGTATGTATGCATGTGGAGGCTAGAGAGCAAGTTGCATCATTGGGCTAGAATTAGCCCAACAGGCTAGGCCGGTGGCCATGGAACCCCAGGGATCCACCTGTCTCATCTTCCCTAGAGGCTCTTTTATGCAGAGTCTGTGCTTTGAACTCAAGGTACGTTGTGCTTTTAAAAAATATTTATGGGCTGGAGAGATGGCTCAGAGGTTAAGAGCATTGCCTGCTCTTCCAAAGGTCCTGAGTTCAATTCCCAGCAACCACATGGTGGCTCATAACCATCTATAATGGGGTCTGGTGCCCTCTTCTGGCCTGCAGGCATACACACAGACAGAATGTTGTATACATAATAAATAAATAAATATTTTAAAAACTATTTATTTATTTTACATATGTGCGTGTTCATATGCATGAATGTGTGCACATGTGTGAAGGTCAGAGGAAAATCTCTGGTGTCAGCCCTCACCATCAACCTTGTTTTGACAGGGTCTCTGTTGTGTGCCGCTTCTATGCCAAGCTAGCCAGCCTGCAGCTTCTGGGAAACATTCCTGTCTTTGTATTCCGTTCCACTGTGTACTTGCTGGGATTGTGGGCAGGCTCTACTGCCACAGGCTTTCCATGGGTCCTGGGGATTCAAACCTGGGTCCTCATGCCTGTGCAGCAAGCGCTTCCCAGGCTGGACCATCTCCCTGACCTCAGACAACTGTCCTTTTCTCATCGTGTGTACTTTTGGGGACAGGCTCAGCCCATGACTGCTGTTTACCGACTGTTTCGCCTCATGTTGTTCTCAGAACCTCCTGATGGTCTGACCAGGAAAGTGAGCTCAATATGAAGATGTTCTCTTAGTTGATTCCACAGTGACTTGAACTCTGCCGTCAGGGCAAGGGGCTTAGGGCTCTGGACGCTTCAACAGTGACCCCACAGCACGAGACCTGTGGCTTTCCTCTGCCTTCCCCTTTCTCTACACCTCCAGCATCTCTGGGAAGTGCTGGTATGGAGAAAAAGTGTGACTCTGTCATTTCTTTCCGTCCAACACATTTATTCAATGAATCAGACCTGAGATCAGCCCCTTTTCCCAAATGTGCATTTTGGGTGAGAGCGTGAATGTAAGAGTTTAGATAATGGCCTTTGGCGACTCATATCTCTCTCTATCTCTCGCTCTGTCATTAGTCAGTGGGAGATCACACAATGTATAATGGTGCGTGTCATACTGCTCACATTGTGTGCTGTAGAAAGTGCCCCTGTTTGTTCTCTGCAGTTCTGGGTGACTCCTCAGGCAATAGCGACATTCGTAGGCAGCCAGACTGAAGACAAGAAAGTCTGCTTTGGGTCCCAGATGATGCTGTATTTACTCTCTGGAAATAAGTAAAGGCAGAGTGTGATTCACTGGGTAATGTTCCTGTAGCACAAGCATGAGGACATGAGCTCAGATTCCCAGAACTCACTTAAGAAAAGCAGGTGATGAGCTGGAGAGGTGGCTCAGTGGTTAGGAGCACTGGCGGCTTTTCCAAAAGACCTGGTTTCAGCTCCCAGCACCCATATGGTGGCTCACAACTGCCCACAACTCCCCCTTCTTGCTGTGGGACTATGGTCTTGTTTTAATAAAATGCTGATTGGCCAGTAGCCAGACAGGAAGTATAGGCGGGGCAATGAGAACAGGAGAATTCTGGGAAGAGGAAAGGGTCAGTTTGCAGGTGTCATGAAGGAAGATGAGCATGCCTCACTGACAAAAGGTACCAAGCCACGTGGCTAACACAGACAAGAGTTGTGGGTTAATGTAGGATGTAAGAGTTAATAAGAAGTCTGAGCTAATAGGCCAACCAGTTCATAATTAATGTAGGCCTCTGTGTGTTTCTTTGGGACTGAAAGGCTGCGAGACCAGGCGGGACAGCAACCTCTGTCAACACCTTCTGACTTCTGTAGGCTCCTGTATGCATGTGGTAAACATACTTGCACTCAGGCACACACATACACGCACATAAAACAAATACTTTTAAAAGAAAGCAAACAGATGGACCAGTGAGATGGCTTGGTGAGCAAAGGTTTATGTGGCCAAGTCTGATGACCCGAGTTTGATCACCAGGATCTACATGGTAGGAAGAGAGAACTGGTTTCAGCAAGATTGTCCTCTGACCTTCACATGCTTGCTGTGGGGCATGCACACACACGCACACGCATGCACACACGCACATGCACCACATTCAGTCAAAGCTAGTTTCCTGAGGTTTAGAGGTCCTACATGACCAGCCCTTGCCTCCTCTCAGCCACGAGCTCTCTGACGTCAATTCTTTCTTGCATGAATGATTGACTTGGAAATTGTGTTTGGATTTTAAAACAATCTTGGCAGGCCCTTCTATTCAATGGGTCTGTGTAGAAGGAATACATTTATATAATCAGCTTCATAAACTTGTATGGACTGAACTCTGGAACAAATTGCTCAGTGATTCTGAGTGCTTATGTATTTCAAAAGGAGTTGAGAAATATGATTAAAAGTTGGGTTAGAGGGGCTGGGGATGGCTGAGTTGGTAGGCTACTTGCCAAGTGCCCACGAAGCCTGGGGTATGATCCCTAGTACCATATAAACCGGGCACCGTGGTGCATGCCTATAATCCCAGCATTCGGGAGATGTGGGCAAGAGGACCAGAAGTTCAAAGTCGCCCTTGGCTATACAGCAAGGTCAGCCCAGGCTACATGAGGCTTTGTCTCCAAAAGAGTGAGACCGAGAGACAGAGAAACAGAAATTAGTTAGTGTCCGTCTCCTCCCGTGGGCACTGCATCTGCATCTCTGCGCGTCAGATGTGTTTTTCTGCCTGGAAGGAAGTTCCTGTATGCCCAGAGGCAATTCTCTGCCTTGTGAGAATGTTTTATTTTTAATTTTTAAATTTTTTTTTGCCAGCAAGAAAACAAAACACTGTTCTGATTATCCACCATAGAAAAGGTAAGTGTCCTAGACTGTCATCTGGTTCCTTTTGAATTGCGCCTGGAAGGTGGAGTAGAGAGTCAGCCGTGGCTTCTAGAACTGCACACACTGCCGTGTGGTTTCCCTCGCTTGCCTTAGAGCAAAGTGACCTAGGAGTGAGCTTGTGGTGACATTTAAAATTACACAAATTACAAAAGGCAAACGGTGCACTTTTGCACGGGCTGTTATTTGTCTTGCCGTGTTTGCTTTAGGCAAGCGTGAGGAGCAGGAAGGAACATCTGCTTTGTAGTCAGGCAGTGACAGCATGAAGCACCAACATCATTGACCTAGAGGTCTGACCTTGGAGCAGAAACCTCAGTCTTCTGCTCCATTAAATGGGAATGTCGGTATTGACCTCGCAGGATTGCCCTCGGGCTTCGGGGAAATGACCCTGTGAGATGTAAAATGCACATATTATTCTAGCACATTTGTGCTTCCTTAACATTAATCCCGTTGATACTGGGGCTAGGGAAATGTTCAGTTGGTAGGGGGCTTGTCACTCAAGTGTGACGACCTGAGCTCTCATGGCTAGCAACCCACATAAGAAGCTGGGCGTGGTGGTGTGTGTCTAATTCCAGTGCTAGGGAAGCAGACAAAAAGGTCCCTGCAGCTCTCTGGCCAGTCAGTCTGGCCAAATAGGGGACCTCCAGGTTCAGTGAAAGACACTGTTTCAGAGAACATGGTGGAAGGTCTGGAGAGACTGCGAGGGGATTAAGAGGTCGTATTGCTCTTAGAAAAGACATGAGTTTGGTTCCCAGCACCCATGGGAGGTAGGCAGCTCACAAGTCTTTCAGAAGGGAAGAAAATCAGGTAGAGAGTGACTGAGAAAGACACTGGACATTGACCTCATGAATATGCATTCTCATGCACACAGGCGAACACACGAACACTACACACATGCACCACACGCATATACACACTTAACAAAAGGAACTGTAGATGCTAAACGAAGTGCTATATGCCATATGAAGTAAGCACTCACGGTACCCAGACTTCCAAAAGGTCAGCACTTCTATCTCCTGGATTGCTAGTGTCTGCCAATCAAACCCTCAGCTCTGCAGCCGCCCCCGTGTGTTCCCAGAGTCCAGGAAGGACTCTTATTTTCCCACAACCCCTTGCCTTCCCGCCACCCTTTCCTTATACTTTCCTTTGCCTTATACATGGGTACAGGCAACCCGAACACGTCGCCCGTCCCTTTTATATGTCTTCCTCTTTTTGCTTGCGTTGTTTCTAGTTAGGAAAAGTGGGCTCATTCCAAACAGCAGAACAATTTACACTTCCTTTGTGCTATGGGCACAACTTGCTTCAAGTTCGGGGGTTGAACAAATGGATGTAGAGAGGCCAAACATGGTTTCTGGGTAGAATGGTCTAGCAGAGTCAGTTTTACAGTTTGAATTTTCTAGGTACGGAGCTCAGTGCCAGCTGATGACTGCCTCGCCGCTGGTCTTCCGGTGGTGCGATCTTCTGCAGTTTAACCTGCGTTCCTTAGAGTCCCTGCCGTAGCGGGTGCCTGGTTTCCCGCTGTCAGCCACCAGGTGGCAGCAGAGTCTGCCGAGGACCGGAAGCTGGGGGCTGAGTCTCTGAGTCATCTATTCATCACCCTAGAGTGGGTGGTTGGCCCACCTTCAAGCGACTGTCCTTGGAGTTCTGTAGCTCAAAGTCAAACACGTTAGCTTGTGACTGGAATAGCCCTCGACAGCGCTCAGAAGTGGCAGTGGGATGGCTGGTGTCTAAGATTTGATTTGATTTAATCAGGTAAAAGTCAGTACCTGATTACCCTGAGGTCACAGCACAACTTCCTTATTGTGCTTCTGATATTCCTGTTGTGTGTACGTGCGTGTGTGTGTGTGTGTGTGTGTGTGTGCACATGTGTGTGCAGGTGCATGTGTGGAGGACAGAATTTGACATCAGGTATTTTCCTCCACTGTTCTTCACCTTATTTTTTGAGACAGAGGCTTTTCCTGAACCTGGTGTTCACGGATTGGATAGACGCTCTGGCCAGGGATTTGTGTTCTTCAACTGTTCCCACCCCACTTCTGCACTGGGGTTGTAGGTGTGCACAGCTATACCCGACTTCACGTGGTGCTGAGGATCAGACTTGGGTCCTCATGTGAGTACAGCCAGCACTTGACCTACTGAGCCATCTCCCCAGCCCGCATCTTGCTGATTTCTAGAAGGTCAAGGAGGTGCTAACAGTACCCTGCTCTGTGTTGACGATTATATTCAAAGCAGCCTCCATTTGGCCAGGAAGGGTCTAAAACAAACTGCTTTCCTAGCCAATGGCAGGGATGATCCCTGCTCAGCAGGGAATGTGGGTGCTGTCCTCTTGTACCCAGGCATTACCAGAGCTTTGGAGGCACAGAGACACCAGTGGCCAGAGTTACTTTGAAGAAGGGAACATCCTCTCTTTTTATCCTGAAGGCTGGAGGTTCTCATATAGGATGGGGCAGTGCAGCGGACCCCAAATCTTGTAGAAAGCTCCATGCTTGTCTCTCAGTTACTTTGAAAATAAGAAACTTCACATGTAGGTTGTGTATTAGAACCGAGAACGAGAATGAGTATGTATTGTTAAAAGGGATTCACTACATTGGTTTACTGGGTAGTCCAGCAATGGGTGCCTACATTCTGGAGAAGCTGAGAACCCATCAGGTACTCACTCCATGAAGCTGCAAGCTGAGGGCCTGGAGGATCCCTGGAGAGCCACTGGTCTTCAGTCCACGTGGGAAGACTGAAGTAGCTGGGTTCTGACGTCAGTGCAGGATGGAGTAGCGGCAGCCACAATGACAGCGCAGCTGCACTCAACAGCAAGAAGCAGAGGCAAGCAAACAACGGTGCTTGTTCTGTATTTTTTAACAATTTTATACAAGTAAATAATGTATCTTGATCATCTGCACCCCAGCTTCCCTCACCTACTCCCTTCAGATGCCCCCAAATGATTCCTCTTTATATCTTCTCTCTCCCTCTCCAGCTCCTTTGGGGGTGGAGTAGCCCACTGTGCCCAGTCAGTGCTGCCTGCTGGAATGCTGGCTGCTTTTGTGCAGCCTCCCACAGCAGCACTGAGTTCACAAGTGCACTGGCCATGTCGTGTCCTGAGCACAGCCCTTCACAGCTCCTTCCTTGACCTTCATTCTTTCGGCTCCTCCTGCGATGCTCCCTGTGCCTTTGGTAGGGTGACACAGAGTCCTCTTTAGGGCTGAGCACTCAATGATCACCCATTCTTGACCCTCTGACCAGTTTGGAGTCCCTGCACTAACCCTGCCCACTGCAGCAGAAGCTTCTCTGGCAAGGTTGAGAGCACCACTAATCTAAATGTTTAGAAGGCAGCTTGGCAACATGCCTTGCACCTCTTTATGTTTGGGCCACACACTGGAGATGCCACCTGCTCTGAGGATGGGTCTTTCCTCTGCTCCTCAGTCTCGCCCTCACAAATGCCCCAGAGGTGGGTCTCCCAAGTGCTTCCAGATCTTATCAGGTTGTCAGTTGGGATTAACGATCACAACAGCAAACAAAACCAAAGTGTTGCGTCCCTGGGATTATCTGTTTGCATCAGTCCGTGTCTGGCTGAGGGCAGGAAGTGACGGTAAAGCCAAGAGTGTGGCTCAGGTGACAGAGGTGACAGGCCTTCCCTATGACTCCCCGAGTGTGTCAGTCCAAGTTCTGGTATCACTGGGTAGGTATTTAATACAGGTGCACAGCTGGAGAGGCTTTCAGATAAGATCAAATCTTGCTGGGCAGTAGTGGCTAATGTCTATAATCCCAGCACTTGAGAGGCAGAGGCAGGAAGATCTCTGAGTTCAAGGCCAGTCTGGTCTACAGAGTGAGTTCTAGGACAACCAGGGCTACACAGAGAGACCCTGTCTCAAAAAACAAAACAAACAAAAAGTGGGGAGGAAGGATGACCCAGCAGGTAAGAGTGCATACTGTTCTTGCAGATACTTGAGGTCAGTTCTCAGCACCCACCTATAGCATCTGACAACTACCTGTAACTCCAGCTTCAGATCTGCCGCCCTCTTCTGGCCTTTATGGGTACTGCATGTACATGGATACCCTCCCCCTCCCACATACACATGATTTAATGTTTTGTTTTGTTTTTTAAGACACTAGAATTTAAGCAATAAGAATTGGTTACCTTTTTAAAACTATAGGAGCTGAAGGCATGGTTCAGGTAGAGTATTTGGGTAGCATTTTCTAGGTCCTGAATTCCAAGTAGAGGGACCGAGTTCAATCTTCAGAATGCACGTTAAAATGCAAGCCATGGTAACACACACTTGCAATTCCAGCACCAAGGAGGCAGAGAACTGGGGGATCCCTGCAGATTACTGGCAAGTAGGTGGGCTCCAGGCAAATGAGAAACCCCATCTCGACGGAACTCTACAGCATTCCTGAGGTTGGCATCAGAGCTGCCCTCTGACTCCCACATGCATGGGCACACATATACATGTACTTCTGTACATATATAAACAAGCACATACATACATAGAGTAATAAAAAACCAGCAGTCTGTTATTTATATCCTTCAGATTTAAGATGCGGTTTATTGTTTTCTAGAAAGGCTTTTGATAAAATCAAGTTCTCCCATAACCAACAGAACCTCATGCCACTCAGAAACTTATTAAGAAGAGGGCCAGTGAGGTGGCTCAGTGGGTGGAGACGCTTACCACCACGCCTGACAGCTCAGACTGGACCCCTGGGACCCACATGTGGAAAGAGAGAACTGACTTCTGCAAGCATGCACACACATTCCCCCACAAACAAACAAACTGTAACTTTAATAACTAAGGTTTGCAGCAGCTCTTGTGGTCACACACAGTGACAGGCACCTTCCTGGAAGGCTGTTGACAGGATTTCCCACCAGTTAGCTCACATTAAAGGTGACTGATGTTCAGGTATTGGCGACATCCTCCTCCTTTCCACTCTGTTCCCTCCTCCTGCCAGTGAGTCAGAGAGCTGGGTGCAGGCTTTTGCTGTAAACCTCCCCATTCCCATCTTCAGAGGGTGTAAGAGCAGACCTTGCTTCTGCCTTGTGGGCTCTCTCTCTCTCTTCAGACCCCACCATGCTCTCTGTCTCAGGTGCTGGGGCCTGAACTCCCCTTGGAGCCTCTGCCATGCTACTCCTCCTCTGTCTATCTGTCCATGGTATCAATAACTCTTCCAATGGACTCCTTAGTCCACAATGCTCCATTTCAGTGTCTTCTTGAGCCACCCGTATCTCCACATCCAGCACCTAACAGTAAGCAAGTGCTTATGACGTGGTGAGGACCGAAGGGCACCAGGTCCAGTTCCTGGCTGATGCTCGCTGTCTTCCTGTACACCTTTCATGAGCAACAAAAGCCACATTTCACAGTTTTGATTTGCCCGGCAACAAGCTCTCAGGGGAGACTAAGAGACAGTGTGTGCAGAACGCTTACTGAGCCAACCCTCGGTAGAGCACTTGATACACAACTGTCCCATATAACATCAGAGGATTTCTTCCAGAACCAGTGGCTGCTACATCCCAGGATGCTGTAGTGCCCTCTACAAAATGGTACTAGAGTTGCCTTTGATTCGCATGCATCCTCATAAATGCACTTTAATTTTTTGTGTGTGCATGTGCATGCGTATGCAGGTGCACATGTGTGTATGGAGGCCAGATTACAACCTCTGGTGTCATTCTCAGGAGAGCAAATAGGCTACACTGGCTGGTCAGACAGCAGGCCCATCGGATCTACATCTGCTCTACCTCTCCAGAGCTGAGATTACAAAAGAACACCACCATATCTTGCTTTTATTTTATTTTTCTAAAGAAATGTGGGTTCTGGGATCAAAGTCAGGTAGGTGTTCATGCTTGTTTGGCAAGCAGTTTATTGCCTGAGCCATCTTCCCAGCCTCTGTCCTCCTGGTGTCCAGTCATCCAATGGGTCTCTGTTTCCCTCCTAATAGAGCATTCTCCACCTCTTCTCTGGCCTTTGCCTCACCTTCTCCAGCATCGCCCTCCAACCCCTCCACAGCTTTCCCGAGATACACCAGGTCACCACACTGCTCAGAATTCTCTCTGCTCTCTGGAATGCCCTGCTCCTCACCCCACCCCTGGTCCAGATTCCTTCCTATCTGTGTGAGCTGTTGCCCAGAATCACATCCCTAAGACCTTGCTTGTCCCATCAACTATCCCCATGACTCCCAGCCCGCACCCCACTGCTCCACCCAGCCCTTCCATCCCACACCCCACTGCTCCACCCAGCCCACCCATCCCACACCCCACTGCTCCACCACCTTCCCTGGTCAGTAGACTGAACTCTGCTGCATCTCCTAAGTTGGCCTGTTGAGGACGGGGCTGGTCCTAGCTTGTGAGGGCCACCAGTGGACTCTAGCAACTGCGGACACAAACCAGCTCTCACCTGAGCAGGCTTAAGAATTAGTTTATTCTGGGGCCAAACAGGAGTGGCCAGGGCTCAGAGATGCAGAGTTAGGTCACTCACTCCAAACTCTGTCTTCAAATGTGGAAGTCATTTCTGACGTTTTTATGGTAACAGAACAGTGATAATTCAGGGTATTTTTTCAAGTACATGGGTGAGACATCCCAGAGGTGGTTATAGCCCATCAGAGAAACCTTAGCTGTTGGCCCCAAAAGGTATTCTTCGCCCTTCGATGGTGGAGAACAGGCTTTTGTTGATACATCCCGAATGGTTTAACCCCTTAGTCATGGATGTTAGGCCTGACAGAAGTGGGCAAGGAATGGCTATTTAGAGGGTTAATGATGGCCCATAAGAGACTGTGATTAGGCTCTAGACCCCAAAACTTTCCAGCCACTCCATGTCACTGAAGTTCCAATTAGTCAGCCAACCTTTGCGGGCACGGCTTCTTTCTAGGAATTTTCTTTTGTAAAACCATGACTGTGCCAGTTTATTAGAACACTGGCAATATGCTGTGACTGCCTTGTTTAATATGGCAGGGATGGGTCTCAGGACCTGCTGCATAGTGGTCAAGCCTCTGCTACTGGACTGTATTGTTTTATATGGCAGGGATGGGTCTCAGGACCTGATGCATAGTGGTCAAGCCTCTGCTACTGGACTGTATTGTTTTATATGGCAGGGATGGGTCTCAGGACCTGATGCATGGCGGTCTAGCCTCTGCTACTGGACTGTATTGTTTTGTATGGCAGGGATGGGTCTCAGGACCTGATGCCTGGCAGTCTAGCCTCTGCTACTGGACTGTATTGTTTTATATGGCAGGGATGGGTCTCAGGACCTGATGCCTGGTGGTCAAGCCTCTGCTACTGGACTGTATTGTTTTATATGGCAGGGATGGGTCTCAGGACCTGATGCCTGGTGGTCAAGCCTCTGCTACTGGACTGTATTGTTTTATATGGCAGGGATGGGTCTCAGGACCTGATGCATGGCGGTCTAGCCTCTGCTACTGGACTGTATTGTTTTATATGGCAGGGATGGGTCTCAGGACCTGATGCATGGCGGTCAAGCCTCTGCTACTGGACTGTATTGTTTTATATGGCAGGGATGGGTCTCAGGACCTGATGCATGGCGGTCAAGCCTCTGCTACTGGACTGTATTGTTTTGTATGGCAGGGATGGGTCTCAGGACCTGATGCCTGGCAGTCTAGCCTCTGCTACTGGACTGTATTGTTTTATATGGCAGGGATGGGTCTCAGGACCTGATGCCTGGTGGTCAAGCCTCTGCTACTGGACTGTATTGTTTTATATGGCAGGGATGGGTCTCAGGACCTGATGCCTGGTGGTCAAGCCTCTGCTACTGGACTGTATTGTTTTATATGGCAGGGATGGGTCTCAGGACCTGATGCATGGCGGTCTAGCCTCTGCTACTGGACTGTATTGTTTTATATGGCAGGGATGGGTCTCAGGACCTGATGCATGGCGGTCAAGCCTCTGCTACTGGACTGTATTGTTTTATATGGCAGGGATGGGTCTCAGGACCTGATGCATGGCGGTCAAGCCTCTGCTACTGGACTGTATTGTTTTGTATGGCAGGGATGGGTCTCAGGACCTGATGCCTGGCGGTCTAGCCTCTGCTACTGGACTGTATTGTTTTATATGGCAGGGATGGGTCTCAGGACCTGATGCCTGGTGGTCAAGCCTCTGCTACTGGACTGTATTGTTTTATATGGCAGGGATGGGTCTCAGGACCTGATGCCTGGTGGTCAAGCCTCTGCTACTGGACTGTATTGTTTTATATGGCAGGGATGGGTCTCAGGACCTGATGCATGGCGGTCTAGCCTCTGCTACTGGACTGTATTGTTTTATATGGCAGGGATGGGTCTCAGGACCTGATGCATGGCGGTCAAGCCTCTGCTACTGGACTGTATTGTTTTATATGGCAGGGATGGGTCTCAGGACCTAATGCATGGCGGTCTAGCCTCTGCTACTGGACTGTATTGTTTTATATGGCAGGGATGGGTCTCAGGACCTGATGCCTGGTGGTCAAGCCTCTGCTACTGGACTGTATTGTTTTATATGGCAGGGATGGGTCTCAGGACTTGATACCTGGTGGTCAAGCCTCTGCTACTGGACTGTATTGTTTTATATGGCAGGGATGGGTCTCAGGACTTGATACCCGGTGGTCAAGCCTCTGCTACTGGACTGTATTGTTTTATATGGCAGGGATGGGTCTCAGGACCTGATGCATGGCGGTCTGGCCTCTGCTATTAGACTGTGCTTTTTCTACATCTCCACTCCCTGGCACATACTGGAATTTAACAAAAGAATGGGTCTGTTTGTCTGTGTATGGAAGAGTCAGTTGTCTCTCCATCTTATATTGTATATTCTTCTGGAATTTACAGGACTTTCCAGAACTTACATTACGAGGTTAAAATACCAGTAGTAATCGCTGGATACATTAGCCACTGCACAAATTGCTCAGTAAGATTTTCTGTGCTTCACGCCCGGACCACAGTTTCTTTTTTTTCCTGAATGTTTTTATTTTATTTTATTGAGCTATACATTTTTCTATGCTCCCTTCCCTGCCTTCCCCTCCTCTTCAACCCTTTCCTGTGGTCCCCATGTTCCCAATTTACTCAGGAGACCTTGTCTTTTTCTACTCTCCATGAGGATTAGATCCATGTATGTCTCTCTTAGGGTCTTCATTGTTGTCTAAGTTCTCTGAGATTGTGATTTGTGGGCTGGTTTTCTTTGCTTTATGTTTACAAACCACTTATGAGTGAGTACATATGATAATTGTCTTTCTAGGTCTGGGCTACCTCACTCAATAGGAAGTTTTCTAGCTCCATCCATTTTCCTGCAAATTTCAAGATGTCATTATTTTTTTTTCTGCTGTGTAGTACTCCATTGTGTAAATGTACCACATTTTTTTTATCCATTCTTCAGTCAAGGGTCTTTATTCTTGCAAAACAAACACTTCACTGAATGAGCTGTCTCCCCAGCCCCAAACTCAGGTCTTTTAAACTTAAATCATCTCGGGACTGGAGAGGCGGCTTTGCAGTTAGCTGCTCCTACAGAGGACCCAAAGGGTGGCTCACAGCCACCTAAATCTAGTTCCAAGGAATCCTCTTCTAGCCTCCAGGGGTGCTCAGCGTGCATGTGGTACACATACCTACACATAAGCAAGCGCTCATACACATAAAATAAAAAGAACTAAGTCTTTAAAGCTAGTTACTTAAAGAAAACATAATATCAAACTGTAGGGTATATTCAAAAAACAGAGTAATAAGAAGATGCAGGTTCTAGCCCCGAAGCTAGAACCTAACTGGTTCTAACTAACTGGTCTTTCCCTTTTTTGTGATGGAGGAAGTCATGGCAACAGTCCTGTGGCTGTCTGTGGAGCCCAGTCTCCTCTCACACACAGTGTTATCAGTTGACTGAAACCGGAATTGCCTGCTCTGTGTAAGCACTCAGGGCGGGCAGTGCACCCTGCTGCTGTGGTCAGAGAAGCAGCTGCCTAGAGTCCAAGCTGCATCTTAGTTTCATTTATTTACTGTTTTCCTGTTGCCTTGATTTTGCATGTGTGCTCCTGTCTGTGTGCATATGTGTGTGCGTGTATGCTTGTGCCATAGTGTGTGAGAGCCGGCTCTCCGCTTCTACCAGGTGGGTCCTGGAGCCCAGACTCAAGTCATCAGGCTGGTGACAGCTTTACCTGAGCTGTCTGGCCAGTCTCTTGTATTCATTTTAGTTTTGAAAATGTGAGAGCTACTTTATTGGGGTGGTTAGGTGAGAGAGAAGGAAGAAGGGAGGGAGGGAGGAAGGGAGAGAGGTGGGAGAGAGAGGGAGAGAGGGAGAGAGAGAAAGAGGGAGAGAGGAAGAGAGAGCACAGGATAGCTCATCATGGCAGGGGGGTGTGTCAAGCCTGCATCCTTCAGAGTGCACTCCTGCCTTCATACAGGGAAAACATACAACCAAACTCCGTCCTGGTTAGTTACAGAGACTGCTGGGTGTTCAGAGGGAGGAAACCATGTGCTTTAAGGAGTGAAGGGAGTCCGATGTTTACATTTTTTTAGTGTGTGTGTGTGTGTGTGTGTGTGTGTGTGTATGTGTGCGCACGCATGCGCGTGTGTGTATGTGTGTGTGTAGGTCAGAGGACAGCTTTGGGGAATTAGTTCTCTCCCACCATGTGGGTCCCTGGGATTGAACATGGGCTGTCAGGCTTGGCGGTTGGTGCCTTTAACCACTGAGCCAACTCACTACCCTGAGTGTGGTGTCTAAAAACTTCCTTCTTCTCTTCGAATAGCAGGGCATCTAAGAATCTGGCAGGGACTGCCTTCACCATTCTCATGAAGGTCTAGGCCATTTCAGCCTGTGGTCACCCAAGGCTGGGCTTTCTGGGAAGCCCCAGTGTCAGATTTCAGATGTCAAAGTACCAATTTCTATTTCAGGATGGTGCATGACAATAGAGAGATCCTCAAGTTTGAATCCTTAAATGTTGCAAAATTGAGATGGTTGTCAGGAAGGAAAGAGGGAGAGCCAGGCCGGTGGAATGAATGCAAGAGAGATGACGGAGGGAGGAGAGAGCTGGAACCAGTGTAGAGGCTGGGCTGGGCTCCCAGGAGTGTGGGGAGAGGAGCTTGTAGCAATGGAGGGTGGTGTGGAATTTCCCTGCCAATGCATTACATAACCCACAGGATGGGAGGGCAGGAGTGGCCACCCAGGCTGTTGGCTCAGCTCCTGTGTTTCCCTGACTACAAGTCACCGAAGCCACCATGGGCATCCAGCCAGAGCTCCAAAGGGTTGCTCTCAGCATCTCTCAGACAGCTGGGGATTCAGAAAGAGCTCTCTGTACAGACTCCCTGGGCAAGCAAGGGACTGTGATGGTTAATACTGATGGTCAACTTGCCAGGAGCTAGAGCCGCCTGGAGAAGACCTCTAGACATGTCTATGAGGAGGTTCTAGATCAGGATAATTATGATGGGAAGACCCACCTTATGGGTGTCACCATCCCATGGACTGGGGGTCCCAGACTGATTAAAACATGAGGAAGTGAGCTTAGAACCAGCTCTTCTACCTCTGCTTCCTGAAAGTTCCATGTGAGCAGCCACCTCATGCTGTTTCCATGACTTTTCTGTCATGGTGGACTGTCCCGCAAACTATGAGTCAGAGGAACCCTTCCATCCTTAAGTAGCTTTGGTTAGTGCCTTAGTTACTCCTCTGCTGCTGTGATAAAAAAAAAATAATGGCTTGATCTTGACTTGGCAACTTATAAAAGAAAGCATTTAATTTGGGGATCATGGTTCCAGAGGGTTAGGGTCCATGACTATCAAGGTGGGGAGCATGGCAGCAGGCAGGCAGGTGTAATTCTGGAGCAGCAGGCAGGCAGGCGTAGTTCTGGAGCAGCAGGCAGGCAGACGTGGTTCTGGAGCAGCAGGCAGGCAGGCATAGTTCTGAGCAGTAGCTGAGAGTTCACATCTTTATTCACAAGCACAAAAGAAAGAGAGCTAACTAGGAATGGCATAGGCTTTTTGAAACCTCAAAACCCTCCCCCCAGTGACACACCTCCTCCAATAAGCTCCTGTCCACACCTCCTAATCCTTCCCAAACAGTTCCACCAAATAGGGACCAAGCATTCAGTTATGTGCACCTATGGGGCCATTCTCGTTCAGACCACCAGAGTTAGGTAGTTTGTCAGCAAGGAGAATGGTAACTAACACAGGAGACTATTGGTAAATGGTTCAGGTAATGATTTGTGACACCCTTCCAAGCCTGTTGGAATTTCACAGTTTCTTCTGTGTACATCCTCAAAGAGAGAGTGTCAGATGTGAAATTCCTTCTTAAAGAGGGACTTGGGAGAATTCTCCCAAGGGCAGGCAGATTGATTGCTACCTCAGGCGTGAGGTGTTAAGGGAGTAGAAGCAGCTGGAGAGATGGCCCATTTGGTGGAATGCTGTGATCTGCAATCCATCCTATAAGCCCATATATATTGATATAGGTGTGGTGGTACACACTTGAAATCCCAGCATCCTAAGGCTTGCTGGGCAGAAAACCTAAACATGTTGGCCAGTCCCAGGTCAGTGAATGACTCTGTCTCAAAAATAAATACATTAAAAACCAAATTAGGGAGTGTCTAAGGAGTGGCTCCTGAGGTTGTGCTCACACGCACGCGCACACATATGCATGTTGACCTGTGCACACTGGCAGTTCTGGGGTTATGACACCTTTACCCGAGTCTCATTTCTCCATAGCCCTCAGCACCGCAAACCCTGGATTAGTTTTTAATCTTCTTTCCTATTTTTGCTGTTCTGCTGTTGGGCTGATTATGCAGAGCTGCGCGTGTTGTTGACTCTGCAGCTCCTGTCCTCCAGGGACAGTGACGGCGCTCCACTTTCAAACCATCCCCTTGTTCCTCTCACAGAGCGATGCACGGGTGCTCACCCTGTCCACCAAGTCCCTCGAGAGTGACACTCTACATGGCTTGTCACATGAACCACACAGTGAGGCAGGGGGCTCAGAGGCACCAAGATCCCAAGTCTATTAATACCCTCCAGCCCTCCTCTCAGATGATGAAGGAATAAATGCGTGGGAATCAAAAGCCAGCCTCTCTGCCCCTAGAGGACGGAAGGCAAGTTGGCTGTGAAGGTGTCACCTGGAATCACCCCCAGGCAAGTGCTGCATCACCCTGGATCAAGGACAGCAAGGAGGGCTGGTGAGTGACAGTCCTGTTCTGGCTTTGTCTCAGATAGCAAAGCCTCAAAGCACAGTAAAAACAGAATCCTGCATAGGAGAAAGGTGGGTGTGAGAGCCTGCTCTGCTCAAGGGTGATTGTCGTGAGTCGGGGTAAGGTAAGTTGTGAGAGCCTGCTCTCTGCTCAAGGGTCACAGAAGGCCCCTCCACTCATGTCTCATTTATGCTTGTTACTCAGGATACTTCCAACTCCCTCAACTTTTTACATCTTAATAGCCCTTCCAGAACTTTCCGGGATATGGACAGCCATGTGTAACCACCCCAGAAGGCATGAAGATGTTCTAAAGAGACATTGTGCCTGTCACTTTGGTTATCAGTGGACCCCAAGAAATTAGAATTTCCCTAGCAGTCTCCTGCCCGGGGAAGGTGTCTGCAGAGGGGGAGCGTGTCTCCAGGAATAGTTCACACAGTGCTGACAGCTGGTCAGCCCACCTTGCCGCAGAGCCTGGAGCCGAGACAATGAGGGGTCAGCGCTGGGCAGAACCACACCTGGACCAGGCCGCTTTGGCTCTGCAAACCTCTAGATCTCTGTTTAAACCTGAACCTCATGTCAGGAC